>NC_041398.2:67696186-68008686 GCF_900747795.2 Erpetoichthys calabaricus
TCTAGCGCTGACATCCGAGGTTCGATTCCCATAAGGGAGTGAAGTGAGTGGGTGGTTACCTACCAGGTAACGCTTATGGTTGGCCAGCAAGTCAGGTAACATCAGCCACGGTGCCTTCAGTTGTGAGAAGCAGATCATAGAATGGATGAAAATAGTTTACTGTCAAATTATGCAAAGAGTACGCGACACGTCTTTCCCCCTTATTCTTGGCTCATCAGGCGTACACACTCACTGCACTTGCTTACGGTAAGCGAACCTTGGACGTCAGTGCTAGAGGGGCTTCGCAGCAGTGAAGTATTGCTTTGAAATTTTAATTAAGAAGAAAAGAAAACCTTTTTAAATTAAGTCTTAAAAAGAGGTGTAAAGATATTGACAATAAGCTACGCAAACCCACCAAGACATGCAATCGTTTAAATCAAGGCGCGAGTCGAAAAAACACCATCCCATAATATTAGTTAACGATTAACACATTTCTATATGTATTGTAAGCATACAATACAACTGACAATATGTTGCGCTTATTTATCTGGTGTACTGACATTTTTGCGCGTTTAACGGCTGAAATCTAACGTGGTTTGTGCCCTTCAGAATGAAAAGAGTTTGCATTTACCTTTTTAATAAAAGGCGAGCTTTTAAGCCTGAGAAATCACCCCGTAAATGCACACGTTTAATTGCACATGTGTTAATATGTATGCTTACACAGTATTAAAAGACACTCAACAATTACACAGTATTAAAAGACAGTCAACAATTAACGTCATTTACCTTCGTTCCCGCGTTTGACTTGTGCTGTAAATCTCTTCCTCGTTTTCAGTTCACGTGATTACGTAGGAGGCGTAATACGTGATGACGCAATACGTGACTCCGCCTCCTCCATTAGAGTATATGGACAAAAAACAGGTTCCAGTTATGACCATTACGCGTAGAATTTCGAAATAAAACCTGCCTAACTTTTGTAAGTAAGCTGTAAGGAATGAGCCTGCCAAATTTCAGCCTTCTACCTACACGGGAAGTTGGAGAATTAGTGATGAGTGAGTCAGTGAAACAGGTTCAAGTTATGACCATTACGCGTAGAATTTCGAAATGAAACCTGCCTAACTTTTGTAAGTAAGCTGTAAGGAATGAGCCTGCCAAATTTCAGCCTTCTACCTACACGGGAAGTTGGAGAATTAGTGATGAGTGAGTCAGTGAAACAGGTTCCAGTTATGACCATTACGCGTAGAATTTCGAAATGAAACCTGCCTAACTTTTGTAAGTAAGCTGTAAGGAATGAGCCTGCCAAATTTCAGCCTTCTACCTACACGGGAAATTGGAGAATTAGTGATGAGTGAGTCAGTCAGTCAGTCAGTCAGTCAGTGAGGGCTTTACCTTTTATTAGTATACTAGCAAAATACCCGCGCTTCGCAGCGGAGAAGTAGTGTGTTAAAGAGGTTATGTAAACATATATATATATATATATACATAAACATATATACATATATATACATATCTACATATACATATACAGTAATCCCTCACTATATCGCGCTTCGCCTTTCGCGGCTTCACTCCATCGCGGATTTTATATGTAAGCATATTTAAATATATATCGCGGATTTTTTGCTGGTTCGCGGATTTCTGCGGACAATGGGTCTTTTCATTTCTGGTACATGCTTCCTCAGTTGGTTTGCCCAGTTGATTTCATACAAGGGATGCTATTGGTAGATGGCTGAGAAGCTACCCAGCTTACTTTTCTCTCTCTCGCGCTGACTTTCTCTGATCCTGACGTAGGGGGATTGAGCAGGGGGGCTGTTCGCACACCTAGACACCTAGACTATACGGACGCTCGTCTAAAAATGCTGAAAGATTATCTTCACGTTGCTACCTTCTGTGCAGCTGCTTCCTGAAGCGACATGCTGCACGGTGCTTTGCATACTTAAAAGGTCGAAGGGCACGTATTGATTTTTGATTGAAAAACAAACTCTGTCTCTCTCTATCTCTCTCTCTCTCTCTCTCCCTGCTCCTGACGGAGGGGGTGTGAGCTGCCGCCTTCAACAGCTTTGTGCCTCGGTGCTTTGCATACTTAAAAGCCAAACAGCCCTATTGATTTGTTTGCTTTCCTATCTCTTTCTGACATGCTCTGCTCCTGATGCGCACTCCTTTGAAGAGGAAGATATGTTTGCATTCTTTTAATTGTGAGACAGAACTGTCATCTCTGTCTTGTCATGGAGCACAGTTTAAACTTTTGAAAAAGAGACAAATGTTTGTTTGCAGTGTTTGAATAACGTTCCTGTCTCTCTACAACCTCCTGTGTTTCTGCGCAAATCTGTGACCCTAGCATGACAATATAAAAATAACCATATAAACATATGGTTTCTACTTCGCGGATTTTCTTATTTCGCGGGTGGCTCTGGAACGCAACCCCCGCGATGGAGGAGGGATTACTGTATATACATATACACATCCACATATACATATATATATATACATATACAAATTTACATATCTACATATATATATATATATACATATAAATATAGACATACATATATACATACATACATACATTCACATATATATATATATATATATATATATATATATATATATATATATATATATACTGTATATATACATATCTACTTATTGGCTCCTGTATTTAGGATATAGCGGGTTGGATAATGGATGGATGGACATCTGTATGCTTAGCCCTATTTGCCCGTTTTCGTTTTTTTTCTTTCTTCAGTAATATTTCAGCAAACCCGGAGCTTGTCAGTTCAAATCCTGGTACTGACACCACTGTGTGACCCTGAGGAAGTCACTTCACCTGCCTGTGCTGCAAAAAACAAAAGTAATGTAACAAATTGTACCTCAGATGTTGCAAGTTGCTGGAATAAAGGCATAAGTAAAATAGATAAATATGTATTATACACATAGGAAGTATTAATTTATTTTCAGTCAAGTCATCTGCAGCAAACCTTTATAAATGAGGGTTTCTCCTTTTTAGATAGTGCAAACTGTTTCTTCTTCATTTAGGTTTTCTCTTGGAGAGCTTTTTTCATTTCATTGAAAATTAAAGCAGTCAGCTGCCAAAATATGTAGCTTTCTTATTAATTTTTCAACATTGTGCAAAATAACTTTATAAAGTAACATAAAAGGTTTAAATACTGGCTATCCTTTTACACTAAAATATTACTAAAGAGATACAAAAAAAGTAAAATGCATATGTTCTTTTTCTTTAAGGAGATTTAATATTGCTAAAGAAAGAAAAAAAAAACTAAAACAGCCAAATGGGGCTATGCATACAAACTTAAAAGGTTTAAATAAAACAGAAATATATATTTTATTTTTACTTGCTTAACTTGTGGAGGGTGTATCCTGTAGCAAAGCCCTAACTTTTTTTGTGAAAGCCCGTTTCAGTCAATAAGTCTTAAAAACAGGTGTAAAGATATTGACAATAAGCTATGCAAACCTACCAAGACATGGAATCGTTTAAATCAAGTATCATTACATCTTCCTTTCTTAAAGAGAAGTAAGGCAGTACTTATAAGCTTACATATATATATATATATAGACATATATACATATATATATATATCTATATCTAACTGAAGGCACCGTGGCTGATGTTACCTGACTTGCTGGCCAACCATAAGCGTTACCTGGTAGGTAACCACCCATACAATCAGATTGTGAATCAGACTACGAATGCCGTGAATGTAATTACCCCGATCTACATGCTGTCAAATAAACGAACCACACGCCGTGGCGCAATTTTAGGGGCTTCGCCTCTAGCGCTGACGTCCGAGGTTCGATTCCCATAAGGTAGTGAAGTGAGTGGCTGGTTACCTACCAGGTAACGCTTATGGTTGGCCAGCAAGTCAGGTAACATCAGCCACGGTGCCTTCAGTTGTGAGAAGATCATAGAATGGATGAAAATAGTTTACTGTCAAATAATGCAAAGAGTACGCGACACGTCTTTCCCCCTTATTCTTGGCTCATCAGGCGTACACACTCACTGCACTCGCTTACGGTAATCGAACCTCGGACATCAGCGCTAGAGGGGCTTCGCAGCGGTGAAGTATTGCTTTTAAATTTTAATTAAGAAGAAAAGAAAACCTTTTTAAATGAAGTCTTAAAAAGAGGTGTAAAGATATTGACAAGAAGCTACGCAAACCCACCAAGACATGCAATCGTTTAAATCAAGGCGCGAGTCGAAAAACACCATCCCATAATATTAGTTAACGATTAACACATTTCTATATGTATTGTAAGCATACAATACAACTGATAATATGTTGCGCTTATTTATCTGGTGTACTGACATTTTTGCGCGTTTAACGGCTAAAATCTAACGTGGTTTGTGCTCTTCAGAATGAAAAGAGTTTGCATTTACCTTTTTAATAAAAGGCGAGCTTTTAAGCCTGAGAAATCACCCCGTAAATGCACACATTTAATTGCACATGTGTTAATATGTATGCTTGCACAGTATTAAAAGACACTCAACAATTACACAGTATTAAAAGACACTTAACAATTAACGTCATTTACCTTCGTTCCCGCGTTTGACTTGTGCTGTAAATCTCTTCCTCGTTTTCAGTTCACGTGATAACGTAGGAGGCGTAATACGTGACTCCGCCTCCTCCATTAGAGTATATGGACAAAAAACAGGTTCCAGTTATGACCATTACGCGTAGAATTTCGAAATGAAACCTGCCTAACTTTTGTAAGTAAGCTGTAAGGAATGAGCCTGCCAAATTTCAGCCTTCTACCTACACGGGAAGTTGGAGAATTAGTGATGAGTGAGTCAGTCAAACAGGTTCCAGTTATGACCATTACGCGTAGAATTTTGAAATGAAACCTGCCTAACTTTTGTAAGTAAGCTGTAAGGAATGAGCCTGCCAAATTTCAGCCTTCTACCTACACGGGAAGTTGGAGAATTAGTGATGAGTGAGTCAGTCAGTCAGTCAGTCAGTGAGTCAGTGAGGGCTTTGCCTTTTATTAGTATAGATATATATATATATATATATATAGTCATCATTAATGATTATATTCCTCCCTTTGCATATGAGAACTTAACAACAGAAATGATTCACCCTGTTGCCAACACTCTATTGATGACTCATTCTGACACTGTAGTTATAATACATGGTGAGTTCAAGCATGTGACTATAGAAGGATCAATGACAAACTTCCATCCATGTGTCTTGTTCCATTCAAGGAAATAACAAGCTGGACCTACTCAATTCAAATGTTAAAGATGCCTTTAAGTGTAAACTTCAGGGACCTTTGGGAAAATCTAATCACAATCTGATCCATCCAACTCCCAGCTACAACCCTGTTATTAGACAGTAACCTTTTACCACCTGGACAGTGAGGAACTCGAGCTTGGAGGCTGAAATGGGTCGGCACTACAGTATTCTCATGGACAGTGTGTTGGTTTTTAAACAACAAGCCATCTGTAAGTGGAACACATTATATTGCCCCCCGCTTTTAACATGCAGACCATTACCTCCTGCCTTCTGCATAACACTGAAGAGTCACAATAACCAAAATACTCATTGCCTCGGCCTGACCAATTGTTGTTTATCACCTGACTGATGCTGAACGTGATTTCACCTTATTCCACATGACAGCTTCATACAGCCTTCTGGGCTGAGCACAACCAGACTACGTAGGTTACCCACTAACCAGTCACTTACTGACAAACTCCACCCCCCAACCCTGGGTGCCTGGGTCCCAGTGTCCTTGTTCCATAGTGAGTCCTTTGAGATTTAATTGATTCATTCACAAGGGCCAAATTCAAATTGTTCTTTATCTAACACCTTCCCTTAGACTAATCTGCTATGGTAACTCTAATACGAGCACATATATTCAGAAAACATAATTCTAAGGATCATTGAAGTACATAAGTTGCCAAGGATACAAAACTAGGAAGTGATCAGATACATTATATAAATGCAATTTGCTGCAGCCATTGCAATAATGAAGAAAAAAGCCACAGTAGTTGTAAGGAATCCCAGGCTAGTATATAATATCTCCTCCTCCTCCTCCTGGTTTTTGCTCTAGAGGGGTTCATTATTTGTGAATTATTTTCAAAGAATGTGAAGTAGTTGCCTAACAACATTGAAACAATTCACAGTAAGTGCAGAATAAGTGGACTAAGGTGGTTATTTAATAAAACAGCATTTGCAACCTTCACCCTTTTTTTCTCTTTTCATGATCTTCTGTAAATATCCATTATTCCTGATCAAAGGTATGCCTCATGAAAATCAAAACAGGTTGGATCTATGTAGAGGCAAAGTAAAGTTAATTTGTAACTACACACAGCATGAGGTTTATATAAGTGGTGCTGTAATCCAGCAGTTTGTAGAGTCAATAGTAATTGAAGCCTCCCAGTATACAGTAATATTTATTTAGCTGAGCAGTTACTTGTTTTGCACTCTCTGGAGAAGATGTTGTATGGTCATATTCTGTAGATGGATTGCTTACGGCCCTGGTAATAAAAAAATGTATAATATTGGAGCCATTCACCATTGCTGTACTAATTTAAGAGAAGTGATTAATATGATCATGTCACCAAATAACCATGAAGTTTGACAATGCGGCTTCATCTTGACAAGACAGTCCCAAGTTTTTGCACTGTTTTTATGGAGCAATAATAAACAGCAATACCATCCTCTAAGTGTCTAACAAGACTGATGACTTCATTTTCCCATTGTTATGGGCCACGGTAAGCGCCTTCAAAAGAGCAAATGTGAAATGGAAGTAAGACATCACCCTGTTCTTCTGTCAGCATCACTGAATCATCAGTTGCCATCACATTCTTCTATCCACCATCACACTCCTCAGCATAACTGAAATCAAGAGAAACACAAACAATTGCATAAGGATCCTATTAATTCTTCTCTAAAAGTCTTTGTCTCTTTCTTGAATCCTCTCCAGGCTTGTCAAAGAATGTACTTATCTTCCTTTCTGCATGATCTGCTGCCACTCAAGCATATAGCTCTCTCCAGCCTTTGAAGAGTTGTCTACCAACTGACAACTTATTTTACAAACCCATTAATGGCCACTGAATGATTTATGAAATCATAGTTTTTTTTCTGATTCAAATATCAAGTACAAAACTGGATCCAAAACAACATAATTAGTAAGAATTAAAACTTAGCAAAAATAAAACTCTACTGCCGTGACATATTGATAGCATTCTTAGTTATTAGTTTTCTCTGTCAGTTTTAATTGAAATGCACAAATCTCTCTGCACGACACTCCTTCATTTTGTTGCAATGTTGGGAAACAGTGGAATGAACAAAGTGAACCTCTGTTTTTATTTGGAACCGTTCTGACCTGACACTGGAAATTTTGACTCACATTTGTCTGTCAAGTGAGCTTGCATATTGGTGTTTAGTGTATTCTATGCTCCATAACAAGATACGCCATGACCTCAGAGAATGAGGAGGACTTTGACAGTGAGTAGAAGGCTTCAGAATGGCTGATATGTTCCACATAAGATTTTGGGCAAGTACAATCTTCCTGCAAATGATCCCAGTAATTATCATTGATGGTTGAGATAGTGGATGAGATGAAAAACGTAGGGATGTCAGAACAAAAATGTTACACTGCCAGTATAGTCAACATGTCTCGTCTTGTGAGCTCTTAACATCATAACATATTTTTAAAATCTGCTTTCTTGGATCTCCAAACAATTTAGATTTAAAGGCTTTCACAGGTTCCCATAAAATTAATTAGAGGATCCCAGACCAGAGACCAGTAGTCACCGCTATTGTTGTGTTTATGTGCTTTTGTTTTTGGAGTCTCCTGGGTTTGACCTGTTGCTCTGGCATCTCAGAAAAGTGTGTTTTGGATTTATGTTTTGGTGTATGTTTATAAAGTCTTCATTTTTTTTTTGTTTGTTTTGTGCCTCAACTCTATGCTTATTTATATTTTCCTCTTATAATAGTTATTAAATTAATGTTACAATAATGATCTTTTTGTTTAATATTTTATTTCTTCTGTTTGTTTATATTTAAATCTCTCTGTTTAATTTAGTTTATAAATATTTAACTTCATTTATACTTTGGATTGCAATTTAATAATTAATTTTAAAATGTATTTATAGATGCTTTTCTTTGAGTATGAAAGGGTTTACAGTTTTGGCTTTCTCTTTTTGTGTAAAATTTACAACAATCGCCTCTTACTTTAAGTTTACAACAAATAAGGAAAAATGTTTTGTACCCTCTAAAGAAAAAAAAATATTTTTTTAATTTCAAATTTTCGATTCATATTTGAGTTTTGGATTTCTGGTAAAAACATTTGTACAATTCTGTTCACCTCATCTGTTTGTTTTTGATTATTAGTTAGTAGTGCCAAATCTCTGCCTTTTGAGTCAGTTAGTGTTGTCTATTTCTGGATAAATTAATTTCTGTGGTCACATCCTGGACACTTTTCTGTTACAATACTGGCAGGGTTTCATTCCTGGCTTGAGTGAGTTTTCATTTAATATAACCACTTTGTTGTTTTTCAAACGTTTTTTAAATATTGTTATTAATTATGTTTTTGTTTTCTTGTCTACATATGTTTTCTTAATAAATATTTTGTTTAAGTTATTTTTCTATGTTGTTACTTGTTTCTTTTGTTATGTGCCTTATGCACTGCATGATAACCCTGGGGTGTTCTGCATCTAGCACTATTTAAAGGCCATCGGCCCATAAATTGGCTGCTTTGGCATTGCTGTTCTCCTGGGTTAATCTTTTTTTGTAATTGTTTGAATCATTTTGGATTTTCTGATTATTTGACTAACTTCTCATTTAAAGGTACTATTCTTAGGATTATTAATTTGGATTTGTTTGCTTCATTCCTTTTTGTTTTTGCTCCCATTGAAATCGCTTTGAATAATTGTAATGCATCTTTAAGTATTGTTGCTGCCGAGCTTCGTGTTCTGCTTGTTGTGCTGTGCGTCAATCATTTAAAAGTCTGTACAGCAGCTGTCCTCACTTCGCTCGTGTCTTCAGAGAAGATCACGTCTTGACCCAAGATTTTTTTTATTATAATAGAGAGATTAGTGTAATTCTTGGTTAACATACCTGGTGCATCTCTGATTTACAACTTCTCTCCTGGGGTCTCATTGATAAAACCTTATGTGGATTTATGTATGATAGATGTGCATGCCAAAAAACAGGAAAATGCATACCCTAAATTTATAAAACCCTGCATTTGCACCTCTGAATGTAAGCATCTTGCAGATGTGCTTACTTGAATGCCTTGAACTGAACCTGTTTGCCACCCTGAAATAATGATATATGGAGCAAGCTAATCAACCTCATATATATGCACTAACAATGCAGCAAACCTTCATTGGCAGCTAGAGCAGCTTCCATCATGACACATCTAGTAGTGCGAGATGGAATTTCTCATCTCTAAATCAGAGGCATGCACAAAATCTTTATTTGGTGACTTAAGTGCGGGTGTCTCCAACAGAAGTTGAATGCCAACATGTTACTGCTACCATGAATGAGGTGATCTCTACCAGTCACACTGTGCATGAAATAGATAGATAGATAGATAGATAGATAGATAGATAGATAGATAGATAGATAGATAGATAGATAGATAGATAGATAGATAGATAGATAGATAGATAGATAGATAGATAGATAGATAGATAGATAGATAGATAGATAGATAGATAGATAGATAGAGTGCATCCGGAAAGTATTCACAGCGCATCACTTTTTCCACATTTTGTTATGTTACAGCCTTATTCCAAAATGGATTAAATTTATTAAAAATAAAAAAATTGAGAAAGCACATGTACATAAGTATTCACAGCCTTTGCTGTGAAGCTCGAAATTGAGCTCAGGTGCATCCTGTTTCCCCTGATCATCCTTGAGATGTTTCTGCAGCTTAATTGGAGTCCACCTGTGGTAAATTCAGTTGACTGGACATGATTTGGAAAGGCACACACCTGTCTATATAAGGTCCCACAGTTGACAGTTCATATCAGCACAAACCAAGCATGAAGTCAAATTATTGTCTGTAGACCTCTGAGACAGGATTGTCTCGAGGCACAAATCTGGGGAAGGTTACAGAAAAATTTCTGCTGCTTTGAAGGTCCAAATGAGCACGGTGGCCTCCATCATCCGTAAGTGGAAGAAGTTCGAAACCACCAGGACTCTTCCTAGAGCTGGCCAGTTATCTAAACTGAGCGATCGGGGGAGAAGGGCCTTAGTCAGGGAGGTGACCAAGAACCCGATGGTCTCTCTGTCAGAGCTCCAGAGGTCCTCTGTGGAGAGAGGAGAACCTTCCAGAAGGACAACCATCTCTGCAGCAATCCACCAATCAGGCCTGTATGGTAGAGTGGCCAGACGGAAGCCACTCCTTAGTAAAAGGCACATGGCAGCCCACCCGGAGTTTGCCAAAAGGCACCTGAAGGACTCTCAGACCATGAGAAAGAAAATTCTCTGGTCTGATGAGACAAAGATTGAACTCTTTTGTGTGAATGCCAGGCGTCACGTTTGGAGGAAACCTGGCACCATCCCTACAGAGAAGCATGGTGGTGGAAGCATCATGCTGTGGGGATGTTTTTCAGCGGCAGGAACTGGAAGACTAGTCAGGATAAAGGGAAAGATGACTGCAGCAATGTACAGATACATCCTGGGTGAAAACCTGCTCCAAAGCGCTGTTGACTTCAGACTGGGGCAACGGTTCATCTTTCAGCAGGACAACGACTCTAAGCACACAGCCAAGATATCAAAGGAGTGGCTTCAGGACAACTCTGTGAATGTCCTTGAGTGGCCCAGCCAGAGCCCAGACTTGAATCCGATTGAACATCTCTGGAGAGATCTTAAAGTGGCTGTGCACCGATGCTTCCCATCCAACCTGATGGAGCTTGAGAGGTGATGCAAAGAGGAATGGGCGAAACTGGCCAAGGATAGGTGTGCCAAGCTTGTGGCATCATATTTAAAAAGACTTGAGGCTGTAATTGTTGCCAAAGGTGCATAGACAAAGTATTGAGCAAAGGCTGTGAATACTTATGTACATGTGATTTCCCAGTTTTTTTATTTTTAATAAATTTACAAAAACCTCAAGTAAACTTTTTTCACGTTGTCATTATGGGGTGTTGTGTGCAGAATTCTGAGGAAAAAATGAATTTAATCCATTTTGGAATAAGGCTGTAACATAACAAAAGATGGAAAAAGTGATGCGCTGTGAATACTTTCTGGATGCACTGTAGATAGATACTTTATTAATCCCAAGGGGAAATTCACATAAAATAAAACAAAAGGTCCGATCTCTAGCAACAGAACATATCCCTCATCGCTGGCACAGTGTGCGTGCAATTAGATTTAAGATTATATATGCTGTAGGACATGAGATGTATAGCTTTCTGTACACAGGGAGTGAATCACATCTGTATTTTACTGACTTCAATTATTGACAAAAAGTTTTTCAGTGCAAATATGCAGCATTGGCCTTTTTAAAAGGCAATGTCTGTAGAGTCTGTACATTGTGCTCATCATTTTTGAGGTTTAATGTTTGTCACGTCAACACATTTTATAATAATGACTTGTGATATATTTATTATTATACACATAAGTCATCATTTAGCTGGTTTACTTGCATTTTCCTACTTGATCAAGGGTGTCGTCATCTCCCAGTTTCTTCAAAATGTTAATTACTTTTTTTTTGTGTTGTTGTAATATGTGTTTAGCTGTGATGAGTAATTGATTAAAACTGTAATTCTGGAAAATCTACTCATCAGTGCATTCTACAGTTATTTATCTAGCATTTGGGTGCCTAGAGATCAGCCATCATTTTTCTTTTCTGAAGTGCCTCAGAAAACTGGTTAATGGATGCATGTGGTAGTTGTAGCAAGATGCTGGCTCATGCAATAAGTTAAGACAGCTGATATCATGTTTGGGAGAGCCAAAAAGTAAAGGCAACTCCTAAGGACCACACAAGGTGTGAGAGTATTAAGAAGTGTGCAGGCCATAGGTTTCATGTGAAAAGAGTAGTTGGAGAAGAAGGTGGTACACTAAACAGTAGTCAATTATCACCTTACTTCATGATGCTGAGTAACACATTTTTTTTGTTAATTTACAAAGAACAAAAAAGATCTTCTTTCTTTCTAGTTGTTTGCTTTTATTGAATGCATTCCCAATCTGAATTAAGAGCACAACTGGAATGAGAAACAAATGCTTTAATAAAAAGAAGCTGTGCAACTACTGTTTTTCTTGGCCTCCTTTATCCTAAACAATAATCTCATTATAGCTCAGTCACTTCCACTTAGAACTCTCCTTGTCTGGCAGGAAGAGTCCCCCCATCTCAACAGCCTCGGCAGTCCTCTCTAAGGGGGCGGTGGGGCTTCACACCTTGTTCATTTCAGCACATTTTAACAAACTCTGGTCTGTTTAAGTTGTAAGTCATTTTGACAGGTGGGAACCTTCCATTTAAACTCAGCAACAAAAATACAGGCTGTCGTCTATAAAAGTGGGCTTTAACTGATTCAGGGTTCTTTTGGTGATGATCTTTCCGTAACTGCATATATCAAAAACAACTAATGCTAAACATGTTTTTCCATACTTATAAGTAATGCAAAAATATCAGCTCTTATTAAAATAACAGTTATACATTTTAAGGATTTTAGTAATAGACTGAATTTTATAAGTGTAATAATTCAATAGCAATTCTCATTCCCAAAACTAGCATTATCATGTAATATACACTTTTTAGGCAGAATATTAATAGCAAGCACTATTAAGTACATGGCATGTATAAATTTACAGCGTAAATCATACAGACAAATACTGTATAATGAATTTTGGCATGTCAAAACATCCATTCATTAACTGAAGCTACTTATTTCAATTCAGCCTCGTAGGAAAACTATCTGAGCAAATGGAAGCAGCCAATCCTGGACAGGGCACTTTTGTAGGGCACATTTACACCCTCACACACCAGGGCCAAACAACCCATTAAACACAAAAGTAGTATGTGAAATGATGCCAAAGTGGCCACAGTAATCTCACAGAGACTTGGAGAGAGAACACCAAGATAATGACCGGGCCAGGATTTGAAGCTGCATCTCTCATTATGATATACTGTATGTGAAGACAATTTCTGAACATACAGAACTAGAAGTGATAACTTATCTGACAAAATTAATTTAATTGGTCTATTTGGCACTCTGTAACAAATATCTATTTGTGTGTATACATACAGTGAAGCCTTGCACCCTGTGTTGGCTGGGATTGGCTCCTGCAGAATCCCGTGACCCTGCAGTTAGGATATAGCAGGTTGGATATTGAATGGATGGATGGACATACAGTGTAAACTGGGCCAGATTCAGGCCAACTGATGCACTTAGCACAGCCGAACAATGGTGTCCCCTCAGCCCTTTCATTGCTTAACTGACAAGACATTAAGTCTCAAGGTTAAAACTTAGGAAAGTCAGTAGAAGAAATAATCTTCTTGGAGCTCTTGATATCATTTGTAGGATGAAATGCAGTAAAGTATATATATATATTACTTTATACAGAAACTTTTGTAACTTCAATTAAATAATGTATACTGCTAATAATTAAACGTGTGGAGACATGGTGGACAGCGGTAGCACTGAACTGGTGCCCCGTTCAGGGATTGTTCCTGCCTCGCTCTGTATGCTTGCTGGGACTGGTGTGACCCTGGATGGATAGATGGTTGGAATAATTAAACATGTACTATGAAGATATTTCAATGTTTCTTAAAGGTTTTGAAGAATTGGCATTCTAGGCTTACAGATGGCTTGACATTTTTTAAAGAGCTGATTGTGTGGCGATTGGTTACTTGGAGAAGAAAAGGAAGGACAGGAATTGGGGATTAGTACATTTGAAAGAGACAGTACTGCTGCACAGCACAGCAAGCATCTTGCAGGAGGCAGGAACAATCTTTGGAAGGGGCGCCAGCTCATCGCTACCATTGCATCACTGTGCCCCCTCGTTTAATACATACTTTAATTCATTTCATTATAAAAATGATATCAAGTATATATCTTAGTATTGTAATTGTTTAGAGAGCTGTAATATCATGAATGTAATATATTCTGTGTCCTGTCGGCGTAAGAGAAAGTCCGTGTAAGAAGCACATAGTGATTCACACACAGAGCACATAGAAGAACACATAGAATACAAAGCAATTAACGTGCTCCTTTAGTTATGATGGGATTTGAGAAACTAGTAAATTAAATGATTTTAAGATGAAGTTCATGACGTTCTACTTTAATGACAAAATAAACTACGTGATTAAAGTGGAAATTTCGTCCTCTTTTCCCCACTGTGTCCCAGTTTTGTTTTCTTTTCTCTGTACCCTAATATGCTTCCATATAACACTCAGACGGTGGGCTACGACTCGCCTTTTTACAGCGACTTTGATATCTGAACACTTCTTTTTATTTCTGGCACTGTGTGACTTTCTGAACTTGAACTTTCAGGTTTCTCCACCACTCTCTGTCACTCAATCAACTTCCTTTTGTTGTTTATACCACTGCTTAAACCAACAAATAGTAAATTTTTTCTTGCTTCTCCTTGGTAGTCGCTGAAATTCTTCTTTTTTTTCCTGTGCTTTTGCCGTTGTCTTTTCACAGAACGCAAAACATAAGGGGCTATTTATATTTATTTGCATATTCAAAGAGGCGTAATTCTAGGAGGAGTCAGGATGGGGCGGCAGGGTGTTATGTAGCGGAAGAACGTGTAAGTTGGCATAGGCACGGATTTATGGAACTGGATTTTGTTGTGCGTACACAAATTTCTGCTTTTGTTCGTACACCATGCTTTAGTGCGAGTTCTACGCACTGCGTTATGCATGAGGCCCCTAGACATTGACACCGGTCAATGAATATACACAAGCCTAGTTAAAATCTTAGGTACATCTTTATATTCCATGCTCTGCGCCCCAGTAAATACAAATTATCGTCAATACACTAATAATCCAATTGCCCTTCATTCACTCAGAATGCATTTTAAGACAGAGATTTCCAGAAGAAATACTGATCATTCTTGAAGACTCAAATAGCATCTCCATAATTTATAAAAACATTTTAAAGTCCCTTATTTTCAAATATCCCAGGGCACAATGGGGAAAGGATCTTTCATTTAACATTTCATAAAAGGAGTGGAAGGCACCCATGCACAGAATACACTCTAGATCCATATGTGCAAATCAATCAATTATTCAATTTAAAATTTTCTATCAAGTGCATTATTTCAATGAAAACTATCCAAAATGTTTCCAAAGCAAGATTCAAACTGTGAACGTTGCAATTTAGCTCCAGCCTCACTGGGCCACATGTTTTGGTCATGCACCAAATTAACATCATTCTGGACAAAAATCTTTGAATGCCTATCAGAGAGCCTTGGTGTCATAATCACTCCTATCCCATTAAAAGTGTGTACTCTCAGGTGGGCTTACAAACTGTAATTGCCTTTACTTCGCTACTAGCACATAGACTTGTCTTGCTCAACTGGAAGAGTCCCAACCCACTACCTTTAAGTCAGTGGGTAACTGATGCTCTGTATTATATGAAATTGGAAAAAATCTAATTCAAACTCAGAGGATCTGTTCAAAACGTTTTTAAAATATGGTGTGAAAGGTGTGTCCCGGACACAGACAGGCAGACACGTTCCAGTCCATCACCACACGTTTATTTTACACAATTCTAATATATACAAAGTCACTATGTGCACCACACCAAACCCCCCACAGTCTCTCACAGTCCAGGCTCCTCTCTGAGCCTTCTCTCTTTCTCTCTCTTCTCTCTCACGTCACACAGGGCCTCTCCTCGCCCCCCTCTGCACCGGCCTTGTCCACCTCCTACCCGACTCCAGCCTTGATTGCAGGGCGGCGGCTCCTTAAATAGGTAGCTGGGTGCGGCTCGCAATCAGCCACCTGCCACAATGGCAGGATCTAATCAATAATATTTTAGCATAAGCTTCTACAGTATATCGGGGAAAAGGATACTCTTCCTTCCTTGCTGCTTCAAAGATCTGCTTTGTTGGCTGGCTCTCCTCTCTTTCTTTCTTTTCTATGGATGTTGAATTTTGGTTTTGTTAAGTTTGATTTGAATGAATGGATTATTTGCTTTTAATTAAAATTAATAAACATTACAAAAAAAAAAAGAAAACTCCTAACTACATATGGGACGGATGGACATTTCACTCTTGCAGACCTAGCCACAAACCCCATCACCTGTGTTAAACTGGCCCACAGAAAAATCGACAAATGCCACATTTCTGGCAATGGTCATTATCAAATTAGCACTTCTGAAAAAACAAAAAATGTATATAAATTGATTTAAATCAATTTAAAGATCTCAGATTTCAGGTAATACAAATGAGGATATTTTCATGAGGGAATAGACTTTATTGCTACTGCCTATCTCCAGGCTATCATAACCCTGCACTGGTAAAAACTACTTCATAAGAAGGTTAAATGGATGAATGGATGGATACTGTATGTGCATGGATGGATGGATGGATATAATAAAATATGCTATGACTTTTCTGTTTCTGATCTAAAGTTTACTGTATTATCAGTTATATGATTGTTTGAACATAGACTGGCAGCAGTAGGCAAAAGACAAGCTGAATCTACTCTAAAATAATTGGGCCAAAGGGACTGTAGAAACAGAATCATGAAGTTGATGTTGATTACCCAGACACATGTTGTTTTGGCAGAAATAGCAAACTGTGACAGAAACTGCTTGTAGTTTTTGGGTCTTATTCAATTACCAATACATAACCAGAATGCAAGGCATGACAAGAGCAGGGTCATCTGGGGACATTTTACTATTTTTTCTAATGACTACACAATTCTCCCATATATATGAAATATGGTTACCACACACATGAGGGGTGTGCATATTCTGAAAGAGAGATAAAAATGAAAACAGCAGCAAACAATCTTGTTGCTTAGCCTCAGAGGTTTACAGTCCTAATCACTTTAACCTATTGTAAAATATTCATTCATTAGTAACATAACTTACTTGTTTCATGCGTTACCAGAGCTTATTCCAGAAGCATTACGAATACAAAATCCAGTCATTGAGGTAATGTCAGGCTTTTCAGAGAATCGAAATCTCAATTAAAATAAATGACTCTGGTTGTGCTGCTGAGCAACCCAACACAGACTGCTGACACAAGGAAAGGCATTGGAAAGCAACTTTGTGAAGTGGGGTGAATATTTCCAGATAGATAGATAGATAGATAGATAGATAGATAGATAGATAGATAGATAGATAGATAGATAGATAGATAGATAGATAGATAGATAGATAGATAGATAGATAGATAGATAGATAGATAGATAGATAGATAGATAGATAGATAGATAGATAGATAGATAGATAGATAAAAAGCTCACCTAAATTAATTGATTGCTTCTCTAAGGTTGCCTACATGTTGAGGTATAAGTACAAAATGATAAGCAGACTATGACATTATCTATTTTTGTAGCAAGCTGATTGTTGAAATTATGAAAGCAAGTTGATTATTTTTTTTATTTTTAGCAACAATATCTTTTTAAATAAAGGCAGAAAAAACTGGAATGGATCAAAAAATAATTTTTCAATTCTATTTTATTTCATTTAGCTTTAACTTTATTTTCTGTTTGATATGAAGCACATACTGATTCATACTTGTTTTGGTCAATAGAATACTAATTAGCATAGGTGGGTAGAGTAGCCAAAAATTGTACTCAAGTAAGAATAGCGTTACTTCAAAATAATATTACTCAAGTACAAGTAAAAAGTTGTCATCCAAAAAATTACTCAAGTAAGAGTAAAAAAGTACTTGGTGAAAAGACTACTCAAGTACTGAGCAACTGTTTGATCATCATAAATTATTTATTTTTTAGAAATGTAATAAGACAAAAATATAAAATAATGTGCAAATTCTGCTATTTCCAAATAATAAAATAAAAAATGAGTAAAAATAAATAATATCTTTACAAAATAAAGATGCACAAATAACACAAAGTTCCAAATCTCAGTTTTTCACAACAAAGCTTTTGAGGCCAATACCTACAGTAGGTAACATGTATGTTTGAACAGTGCAAACTACTTACAGTGACAAGATATACTGTACACTGACAGTAGAATTCTGCATATTCACTTGCCCTCCAAATAGCAGAGCTAATAGACAATAACATTAGAACAAGGTAGCTTGTGCACATACAAGAAGTCTCACTTTACCTTGACTGTCTGTGTCTGTGCATGTTTGGTTAGAACGTGCTTGCTCTTCACTCAGTGAAGTGATGGTTAAGCTTCAGCAGGAGTTGCCTCTCATTTTTCATGTACAGTGGAACCTTGGATTGTGAGTAACTTGGTTTATGAGTGTTTTGCAAGACGGGCTAAAGTTTTTAATAAATTTTGACTTGATAAACGAGTGAGGTCTTGCAATACGAGTAGTCCGTATACGCTTTGTCTGCCAAGTGTCAAGTGATCACAGCTGAGCTGATGGTTCTTCTCTCTCTCGCTGCGGGCAATCGTCAGTCGGCGTGCCTCACTCATATAGTCAACATCCATATAAGCATATACTGTTTACTACAGCATTGTGACCACGTGTGTGTGCTGTGACATGTGAGTCCCTGTCTTGCACCCCAAAACACGAAGCTGAGTCTCAATACTTTAGCGACACCATCTTTATTCAGCTTGAAACAGAAACAGCGCGGTTATTTTTTGTAGCAGGATCTGCCACTCTCCTATACACAGACACAGCAGTCAGGCAGGGTCAAGCCCAGGTTAGTGGCCAAGTAATACTGTGCCCTGTGCATTTATAATGTTCCTTGTTCCTTGTATCACCCATCAACAGCAGGTGCTTATAGCATGACCGCGATCTTTTCGGATTCACTTTTATGGCAAACTGCTACAGCACTGGGTGCCTGTGGTTGCTTTAGGACGCTCTTCCACGTGTCGTCCCGTTGGGTGAAATCCCACAAGAGTTTAGAAACTCACTCACACCAGCCACTATTCTTTTCAAAGGTAAAATGCAGGTTAATTTGCTTTATGTATTTTTACTTTATATTTTGTATTAATCATTTTTATATGAATAGTTTTGGGTTGTGAAACGAATCATCTGAGTTTCCATTGTTTCTTATAGGGAAATTTGCTTTGATATACGAGTGCTTTGGATTGCGAGCACGTTTCCAGAACAAATTATGCTCGCAAACTGAGGTTCCACTTGTATTCTTTTTTTCCCTGTCCGCTGTCTGTGAGGAGTTTGTGCCGCTATGCCACCACAGTTTGTGTGTGGTCATGTGACTGATTTGTCTGATTTGTGAAACGGAGCCATGTGATTATTGTTGCTACGTCTGATTGGTGAAACAGAGTCTTGTGATTGTTATTGCTACATCTGATTGGTGAAACAGTCATGCAGTAGATCCACTGGCAGCTTCTCCCTGGCAAAAATATAGCGTATCTAATGGAAAAAAGTAACGATTCGAGTGTTGCCCAATGTAGCGGAGTAAGAGTAGCGTTTCTTCTTCACAAATGTACTCAAGTAAAAGTAAAAAGTATGGTACCGTAAAACTACTCTTAGAAGTACAATTTTTTTAAAAAGTTACTTAAGTAAATGTAGCGGAGTAAATGTAACTTATTACTGCCCACCTCTGCTAATTAGTAATTGCAAGGTAAAGATTACATAATCTAATCTTTAATTAATTTTATACAGTTGAAATAAACTTTCATAGTCAAGGTCGGTAAACACTTTACTGCCAGGGCATCTTAATGAGGAAAACCAGACCACTACCCAGGGATTTACCAGGGCTTAAAGAAAAATACTAAAACCAGATGCTACGTTTCTCCCTGAAGCAAGGAGGAGAAGACATTTACAGACAATCTGAATATGGAGCTGCATATGTTAAGGAGGACAAATGCAAGTTGGCAAAATAAAAACATGATGCTAGGAGTGGTTCATAGAACCCCTATGTCAGATTGTAGTGCCAATAAACAACTTTATTATGCTCTGAAATTAGGATATTTACACTGGGGTGTTATATTAATTTTTAATATAATTTTATATGTTTAAACCCTAACTTTAATTATTCAAACATAACATGGAAAATGCTAAGTGGTATACAAGATGAGAGAGTCACAGAAGTAATGACTTTTTTACCTGGCTTTGCCAAGGTGCCAGCATACATTGAAGGTTGACTTGATTTAATATACTGTAATGACCAAGATTGAATTTAAAACTGTTAGGAATCAGTCATTTTATAGCATTATGTTTCTTTGGACATAGGAATAGACCAACTCCAGAACAATTATATACAATTTCATAAAAGTATGATTTTGAGCAGATGCAGAAAAACCTTATCAAACTAAATTGGGATGAACTTTTACAACGTACATGAAAGTACAAGTGAGGAGTAGTGGAAAAATTTCAGTTTTTATTTGTTAAATCAGACAGTATTGACTAATGTAATTATAGACTAGTGAAAAAACACAAAACAAATAACTAGAGATCAGCACTGATTTTGAGGGCATTGTCTTGGTTTCCCAGACCATTACTTGACAGAATACCTTTCTTAACTAATGTGCTACACAAGTAGAAATAAGCAAAAAAGGTTCAATAACAGTAGAACAAATAATTTTTCCAGTATGCGTTTTAAAAGCTTTCCAAAGAATATCCCAAAAAGCATTAAGTATACATGACTAGGACTCAGGATGTGATTTACATATAAGTGTAGATTTGCTTAAATATTGAAAGCAATATCTTACTGTATAAAGATCTTTTCCTGAATTTGGTGACATCTAAGGTTACCATACATCCGTGTTTCTCCTGAAATGTCATATTTTCGGGTGGATTTTTAAAAAATTGTCAGATTTCTCAATTTTTCACACTGCAGCCTATCGTTCCTAATCAGGTTTACTTTTTTCAGTTCACCACCCTTGTTTCCTCAAAGTATTATTCTAACAAACATTAGATGAAATCTGCGGTGCCCTAGATGAGTAGCTCATAAATGGTGTGCCACTCACCGCACATTATGCAAGTAATTACAAATGATTACCCCAACCTGTCATTCCCCCAATTAATATGGAGAGAAACCCCAAGTGGGACCCTGCCTTTTTGGTTCGGGAAGTATGTTCACCCTAGTGACATCAGAGGCAATGCCCCCGTGATCTCTTCTCTGTTTAATTTATAGGTGAAATTTTTAAGACAAAATATATGATGCAAGTGGGTTAAATTTGCAAATGATGCTGAATTAGCATTACAGTGATATCGGTCAAATCCCTACAGATGGACTAGGACAGAATTCAGACTTAGGAGAATAGGTGGCAAATTTAGTTTACTGTAAGATAAAATATGATAAAGTTTTCAAACCAAATCCAACATAACATAACAAACTAAATAATGAATTTATAGAATATGATAATGTACTTTGATTATTGGAATGTAATGCATCTTTTAGTTAAATATTTTTTTAATAAAGAAACGGCACAGATCCAGGAATCAAGTGCAGAGATGCTGTGTAAAACTTTAAAGGTTCTGAAATCTTGGATACTGTAAAGCTAGAAAGTTGCAAGGATATGCCAAAAAGAGAAGACGCCCCTACCTAATACACCACATCTGGTGTCAATTTCTGTTTTTGCTATGGGCCAATTTTCCTAATAAACACTAATTTTAAGATTTTGGACAAAGTTCAACGCAATAGAGAAAGTGCTGTCTTCTGTTATTTTGGAAAATCAAAATAAATTTGTTAATGGCTTGCAATTATTATCAGATCATCAATGCATGTTCAACAAAATATACACCCCATCAGCAACAGCAACAATGTTTCCTGAGGTCTTATTATCTGTGAATGCAGAAAATGCTTTTTAAATATGTGAATGGGCTTATTTGTTAATTACATTACACAGTACAGGGTGGATTGGATTCAGGAAGTATTTAGGCTCTGACCACATTTTGGAGTGTAGCAGCAAAGGGTCTGAATATTTATATAAAAGAAAAAAATGAATTTTTGCTTTTTATTAAATTTGCAAGCCTTTCTGAAAAGATGTTTTCACTTTGTCATTGTGTGTTACTAATTGACAGGCAAAACGACAAATGTCTCCAATTAAAATGAATCTACAACACTACAACAAGTATATAGAAAGTGAAGGGGCTTGAATACTTTCAGAATCCAATGCGTCATTCATTAAACTGTTAGTTTCTGGTAATTTTTGTAAAATTCATTTAATTTTGAACTTAGTTATTTTTTACCATTATATTCTTGTATTTATCATACCATCATTTCGTTTTTCAGTTTTATTTACAGGTGCCGCCATTTTCTGCATTTTCCTCTGTTTTATTGTTAGTAGTGTATCATATTGCTGTTACGCGTGTCCCGGAAGTTGTAATGAGTGATGTTATCAGGTCGATTTTATTTTAGACGGTACAGCAGTCTTTACAAATATGCTCATAAACTGTACATCCATTTTGCACTAGAACATTTACAAAGACTAGTCAATTTAGACAATTATTAGCCCAGGTGGGACTCCATCCGCTTTTTATTTCACAGTTTATTTTCCTTTTAATCAATCAGTAAATTACAAATGTATTCTTTTGGCATATATTTCTTTAAGTTTATTACTTAATCGACATGGTCAAACTCATATTCAAATAACATTAAGCAAAGCCCTATGTCCTCAAATGAAAGCATGTTTTGATATAATCGGAAACTGTAGTAATGAAAATAAGTTAAGCAACCATTAATGGAAATAAAAAAGAGTAGAAACACATCCATGTTCAGCATAATGTAAATCTCCATAAATCATGGAGCAGAAATAAATCAATACCAGTCAATTTCTACTCTGGAAAATTAGTCTGCACATAGCACATTATTTCCCGATCTCCTAATAAAGCTCATGAGCAGGAGATCAAAGGCCTTAAAGTTATTCATTCTGAGCACATGGAATTGGCGCAAAAGACTTGTCATGTAGTGAGTCATTTTCTAAAATCTGGTAGTTTTTTGAGAGGCAGGTAACACTCTACTCTTCTGAAAAATAAAGGTTAAGTAGTGCCACATGCTTGCAAATGTTATGGTCTTTGGCCTACAGGCACAGAAGCTTGACTTTCAAAATATAAATTCAGTGGGTCAACTACTGCCACTACTTCACCCAGTGGCCCTGAACAAATTACTAAACCTGCCAGTGCTTGGGTCATGACAACACATTATCTGTGTAAATTGCTGTTTAAATGTGTTCACTGCAAAATATTCTAAATTAAATAAAGAATAAATGTTGATTGCATTAAAAGCACGTCATATGATTTTTTTCCATTCTAGTTACTAGTAAACCCACAATGGACAGCAGATAACTTCTTCACAAGGAGGTTTTTAATTTATATGTACATAATGTATAATTTTTCAATTCAGTTTAACTGGATAGATTATCAACTGATCCATTTTGTACCCCATTTAACTTACTCACAGAATTTCAGATGACATGAGCCTATTCAGTTAGCTCTAAGCAGAAGAGAGAGGTTGAACATGGATGAGGCACTTCTGCATCCCAGGGTACACTTTCATGTACCCACATTCACTCATAGCAGGCAAATCTAACCATACCCACACGATTTTAAGATGTAGTAGTCAAATTAGAGTGTTGGAGAAAATCTCCCACAAACAGGAAAATACCATGCAAGCTATACACAGACAGTGATCAAGCAATTCAAACCTAGTCTGTTGGGCCTGGGAAGCAGCAGCACTGTCAGCAGACCCAAAATGACACTGCCCATTGATTTATTATCACTCACTAAAATTTTGTATATTTTTCAGCCTTTCCCAGTGTAAACAGCCATTGTCTAAAACTACTAGCTCAAGGTGTTTTTGGATGTTTGACAGGAACATACTACTGAAATGCATAAATAAAGCAAGGTGAACTGGCTTAAAGAAACATTTTTTCCAAAACCTCTATCGATGACAAGACGTCTGTCAGCCTAATGCATGCCCATTTTAATGATAAATGAACATGTTCAAAAAAGCACTCTCGAGATACAATATGTTTTAAAAGTTTAGCTCTGTACACTACTATTGGGCAGAGTATTTCCCAGCAGTAGGGCACACTCATGCTCACAACCAAATATCTTGAGAATGTGGGAGGAAATTAGGATTTACTGATAAGACCTACCGATACATGAAGAGACCAGTCAAATTTGGGTCTATAAAATATTGTTAAGTCAAGGTTTTAAGCATCAGTAACACTTTAGTTTAGGTACTGCAAAAATGCTTTTATTATTCAGTTACTCTTATGTAACAAAACCTTAACAAAAACTTCTTTTGGTCTTCATAACATTTATAAAGCATCAGTGGATTGGTTATTCATCCCTGTGCAATCTGTCATATTGACAAGATGGTAAAATAATCTGAAGGATTCACAGGTCCTACATTAAAGATGTAATATCTAGAGAGCCCCCTCAGACCACTCCAAAGTGAAGTTTTGTTAGCAGGTCACATTGCAGAGGTGATTACTGATACTTTGTAAGTGTTATCAAGACCCATTGAAGTGTCTGATAGGTTCTTGTTATATAATAGTAAACAAGTAATCGGCGCATTTTTGCAGTACCTAATCTATAGTGTTACCGAAACATCTCAAGTTACTTTAACCTACACTACAGCATTTCTTGCTGCACATACCTGCTGTACTCAGCGTATGTAAGTATTTCCTAACATTTTATAAAATGTATACTTAACCTCCTTAGCATTGGTCCAGACTATCAACGGTATAGACACGTCTCACATAAGACTCGAGCATTACTCGGGCTAGAAAATGTGCCAACAGTGTTAGTGCCAAGCATTACTCGAGCAACAGTACAGTCTTGCATAAGCGTCAATTCCATGAGTTACCTGGGCAACAGTGTAGACGCGTCTTCTCCTAGCATCATAATGGAGTCTCATAAGAAACCCCTCTCACCAGCATTGTGAATCTATCTTCAGGCAGTGAAGTTGAAGGTTATTCTGGTGACACTCACATGTGCAATATGCTGTTCATATTATTATTATTATTATTATTATTATTATTACCCTTCTAACTTTGTGCTTTTAGTGTTTTGCACACACTTGTAGAAAGATTCATAAAAAAAATCATAAAAATACATTTTTCAAGCCAAAAAAATGGAACACTTTTTACATGTATTTTGGGAAAAATGTAACACTAAAGAGGTTAACCATCTTCCATCTGTGTCTTCTTTTTTGTTGAATAACACATTTCAAAGTAACAACTGGCAAAGGCTTTGGGATTTTAAATATTCATTTTGTACAATTCATATAATAGACTGAGTTTTTTTTTATTGATTATACAAAATTATGCCACCAGACAATTTCTCTTGTAAAACAATTGTGCCCTCTCCCTTAAATGTTAGCTCTGTAACTGCTTTGCAGGTTGAAAGTGAACAGTTGCATTCAAGAAAACTACCTGATTGATTGAAGATTGTCATCACTTGTATACTGTGTTTTGTGTCTAGCTATATACATAATAATTAACAACCCTATAAACCTACCTGTATTAGACTGGGCTGATTTCTTAATGTGTTTTTTAAAGCTTTCATTCTGCACCCTCTCAGAAACTATCGTGGTCCTGCTTGTCCCTGGCCACCCACTAAACGTTTTGTTCCACAATAAAAGTGTGCTTCTGCACTTATTTATGTCAACAATTGACTCAAACTGATGGCTATTCTATTCCAGAATTTTAATACATAAGTAAATATTAGCTACTTTCCTTTAAGATCAACAAGAATATCAAATTATATGTCAGATGTTCCCTTTTGTCATTTTAGTGGCCACGTTTAGGAGTTTTTTTTCAATGGCTTGAAGCTTTTTCAATGTTTGTGATGTTCTTGTTACTTGCCTCAGCCAAAACTCAGTTTCACACAAATTTAGGAATAGCTTAAAGTGTAACAAGAGTGTTTTCCAAAGTCTTCATCCTCAGTGGCTGCTTTGTTGGCACACATTACATAAAAGATGTAAAAATAATGAATCAGGTTACCTTGAGTGAATTTATGCAACAAAAAAGAAATCATTTTTAAATATTGCAGTGCTGCATTTTATTTTTGATAAGATGTTCCCAGGCTGCAAAACTAAAACCATGTACCCCAGCTACAAAGTATTATGTTGGTTCCCACAAGCATGCAGATCAGGAATATAACTTTCCAGTGCCTGTTAGTTGATCTGGAAAATCACTACAAAAATGGATATGGTGCAAGTAGTGAGAGTGGCTATCAACTATTGAGAATAGCTTAAGTGATTTTTGAGTTTAGTGCATTTTGTCAACAATAAAATTCTCAACATATCTGAAGGATTACTACCATTCCACATTAGAAAATATGGCAGCTGTCTTTGCCACTATTTTATGTAAGTACAGGAAATGTTCACTTATATGATTATTCCTGGCTTAGTAGTACACTTAAAGTCATCTTAAGTATATCCTACTGACTTCACTGAAACAATTATGCAAGGATGGTCTTAAGGTAAGGTAAAGATTTTTTAATAATATACATGTTACTGTGTACAGTTTCTCCATGAACTTTAGTCATTTTGGAATATTTATGAGATGACTTCAAAATATAATATTTAACATCTGTGGCTTTGCACACATGTATGGATTTGCAATGACTGAGTGTTATTTCATGTCACCATACTTACTTTTAAAGCTAGTGATTGGGGTTTTCAAAAAAATTCAGTAAATTTAATTAAGCATTCCATTCTGTCTAAAACTGGACTCCTTATGCCACATCATTGTTGATTTCTGAACCTGATGAGGTGTGGGAACACCATACAAAGTAAAGGTTTGATAATCCACTCATAAAGTGAATGCAAACTTAATCCACATGTCTAAAGGTATGGCAGTTCATTGAAATTCCTCTCTTTAAATGCTTCCTTATGTGTACAAGTGATGTTGTTCACTCTTGTAGCAGCATTGAATATACGTTTATAATATCATTCTGACATAAACATTGAGATCTTTTAATGCAGGCTCTAGGGCGGTGGTAGGCAAATGTTTTTGGCCGAATTGTCAATAGTAATTCATATATAAAATCTAGGTGTGATTACATACTCAGATCATGTAGCTCATACGTTAATGATGAACATTAGCTTTAAAAATAGTTTCTCTAAGAAATGGATTAATTATAAAACTATATAATAAAAGCTATTAAGTGCAATGCTCAACACCAATAAGAGTGTTATTTGAAAGTAAAATGATTTGACTATGACATTGTTCTTCTCATGAACATGAAACTGCTTGCTAGTATCATTAGAGATTCATTCATTGCAAATATTTGTACCTGTTACTAGGCCTCTATACTTGCTTATAGTAATTGTAGTAAATTCGGCTCACTACTATATTTGCTATCAAATATTAATGCCATGCACATAGTAGACTTGCAAAGTTTTGGAAACAAAAACCGAGTAATGTACAATCTATAGAAATCAATCACAGCTAACTGATTTACTGTAAGTTCTCTGTTGCACTGGAATCAGTTACTTTCAGCTCCAAGATTTCTGAAACATTGTTCACATTAACAGAAAAAAAGAGATACAAAATTGCAAAACCTGCCTCACGGATCTTGAAAGTGAGATTCAAATGTATGACAATGGATAACAACCTGAGCTGCACCTCTTCCTGATCACTGTTCCATAAAATTGTAAAAAATGAAGGGGCTTTTGTTGTTAACTCAGATAAAAGGAAAGTTTTAGAAACCTGAAGAAGAAGATAAATCAATAGCACTGTACCAGAATTAAAATGAGCTGTAATTATCCTCCTCTTTGGACTAGGTGATGACGCATCTGAAAAACACACATACAGTATTGCTGTAAGGCACATTTGTAATGCCACTGCCGCAACCTGCATTTTGCTCCTTCTCTCAACAACACATAGGTTGAAAGACAAGAATAATCCATTTTGGTCAATCTGCCTTTGTGTAAAGCTTTCCCCATCTAAACTTGTTCTTTCAAATTTGTTGGTAGTGATCTATTCACAGATCCAGAGTCACACCCAAAGTGCCACTGCCAACCAAATCAATCACTGATAAACTCAACCATGTGCAAATTCATGTTTTATAACAATGGATACACTAGAGATAGCAGTTACAGACTTACACACTTACCCCTGTATGTGGCAGCACTACGAACTCTGCCTACTCATATTGTAAAACCTTGGTTTATTTAATTATCTTGGATGACACTGCACGTTAACTTACTACCGTTGCAGGAATAAGGGGGTACACCACGTGGTAGAATGGTGTAAAGACAAGAACCTGGTCCTAAATACCTCCAAAACAAAGGAGATCATTGAACTAAGAAGACAACAACAAGCGCCCTCGACATTTATAAAAAGTATTGGAATGTACGCCAACTGTCAAGTTCCTTGCACTTCACATAATTAAACACTGACATGCACCTGTGTCTTGGGTTGTAGCTTGCTCATTCTTAATCTAGGGGATGTTGGCAACTCAGTATCACTGTTCAGTTCTACTAGTTTATTTTTAATTCTTTTACAGTTATACAGACACTATTAGTGGTTGGACAGCATTTAGTATCTTACCATTAAATATAGCACCATGTCACTACACAAACTCTTATTCTAAAACCCCATTATGTCAAATGTTTTTTGTGCCAATGTTCTAATACCACTGAAATGATTATCATCTGTTTCTAAAATTGTAGTTTTATCTTCAGTAGACCCAAATTATTCTATTGGTAATTTTTTTACAATTATTATATAGCACATTTTCGTATAAACACACAACTCAAAGTGCTTTACAACAAGCTACAGAAGTGAAATTATCACTACAAAGAATACATTAAAAAATTAATTTCATTTTATAAAATAATAAAACAATAAAAAATAAATACAAACTTTCATAATACAGATAAACAAATAAGTAAAAATGTGTATTATCATAATTCAAGGTGTTTTCTAGAAATGTAATGATATACTTTGCAGGCAAATAATAATATAATATAATAAACAAGAACAGTTGCATGAAATATTTAAAATATTAAAATATATTCTTCAATTAAAATGTTTAAAGTCAAAATATTCTCGATTGTGACAGAAATTTGTCATTTTTCACCCTCTCATAGAAGTCCATAGAGGGATAAATCTCTAGTAAAGGATCAAAAATATCATATTCATAATCACTTACCTTGAAACAGTATAAAATGATAGTCCACATGCTTATGTTTGAAATTTGTCATTTTTAACCTTCTGGGAGTGGCTCTTAGCAGTCTAGAACCACCAGAAAAGATCAGATATCAAAAGTATTATCACATTTATGATCAACAACCTCGAAACAGTTTAAAACAATATTCCACATGCTTATATTTCTGATACCCATTTTTTCGTAGTTTTGGGAAAAGGAGTAACCTTGACACCTTGTATTTCAGGGTTAACCCCTAGGGTCAATTGATGTGGCGTACACATTTTTGCTAAAGACATCTAGTGGTTTTGTCTTTAACATAAAGTTGTAATTTCCTGCACAAAATCTGGTCTAAATAATGGCTTAAAAATAAGGGTTTTTTAGGTCTATAGAGCCAAAAATAAGGGGGGGGGGGCACCCCAAAAAGCTCGATGTCTTGCATACCTAGACATCAGGGTGAGTTGAATATCTCTATATCTCTAACAGATTTAGATCAGGTTTTTTTCTATAATTTGCTTGAACATTCTGGTTGATTTTGCAACTTCTCTCATTGTGATAAGTATCATAGTTCGCTTGCAGGAGTGATTTATTCGTGCTAATCTGAGAGACAGGCTGCGGTCCAAGGGGAGGGGGAAGCTTGACGTCAGGAGTAAAGAGCCAGGCAAGGCTCTCCTCACAGTTACGCCAGTCTTCGTTCAAGTCAGTCTATCTGTTATCACGTTTTGGAGTGTACCATGCCTCCAATTAGCTAGCGATACCTATTTGTTTATTGATTTTTAAAGTTTGTCCTGTTTCACTACTACGTGGGTGGAGCCACAGGTAACAGCTAGTGATTTTAAATCGTTCATAAGTAACTCTTATGAACACAACAGAAATGGTAGAGTATTTAAGTAAAGATTAAATTGCTGATTTTAAAGTCTCCTACGATTCTAGCAATAAGTCCCATATTATAGTCAGTTGGCCAGAGAAGACAAGAAAATTAAAAGGTTTCACTGACCTTGCATTTTGAATGTTTTTACCTATTGCCAAAAGCAACTCACTTATTCAGTAACCACAGAGTCAACTTGATAAATGGACAGATCTGTAACTCAGTTACCAAAGGCCTGTTTAGGCCTGTTCCTGCACCACAGACTTTAAAAGAAGCACATCAGGCTTTTGGTAACCTGATTTGTATGGGATCTGTAACTGAGAATTCAATCAATATCCTGGTTTCACTGAATTGCATAACACAGGTTAAACCAATGTATGGATTACTTGAAAGCACATACTGAGCTTCTACTCCAGATCTGCTATGCCCATTCCCTTGCCATGCTGTCACTTCAGGCTTCTTTAAGCTCCAATCACTTAATATTTCAGGGGTTTATAAAATTTATGTTGGCACTCTAGAAAATGAGTCTATGTTTGAACAATATCTATCTATCTATCTATCCATCTACATATATATATATATACAGTAATCCCTCCTCCATCGCGGGGGTTACGTTCCAGAGCCACCCGCGAAATAAGAAAATCCGCGAAGTAGAAACCATATGTTTATATGGTTATTTTTATATTGTCATGCTTGGGTCACAGATTTGCGCAGAAACACAGGAGGTTGTAGAGAGACAGGAACGTTATTCAAACACTGCAAACAAACATTTGTCTCTTTTTCAAAAGTTTAAACTGTGCTCCATGACAAGACAGAGATGACAGTTCTGTCTCACAATTAAAAGAATGCAAACATATCTTCCTCTTCAAAGGAGTGCTTGTCAGGAGCAGTGACTGTCACGGAGATAGAGAGAAAAGCCAACAGATCAATAGGGCTGTTTTTCTTTTAAGTATGTGAAGCACCGCAGCACAAAGCTGTTGAAGGCGGCAGCTCACACCCCCTCCGTCAGGAGCAGACAAAGTGAGATAGAGTTTGTTTTTCAATCAAAAATCAATACGTGCCCTTCGAGCTTTTAAGTATGCGAAGCACCGTGCAGCATGTCGTTTCAGGAAGCAGCTGCACAAAAGATCACAACGTGAAGATAATCTTTCAGCATTTTTAGACGAGCGTCCGTATCGTCTAGGTGTGCGAACAGCCCCCCTGCTCAATCCCCCTACGTCAGGATCAGAGAAAGTCAGCGCAAGAGAAAGAGAAATGTAAGCTGGGTAGCTTCTCAGCCATCTGCCAATAGCGTCCCTTGTATGAAATCAACTGGGCAAACCAACTGAGGAAGCATGTACCAGAAATTAAAAGACCCATTGTCCGCAGAAACCCGCAAAGCAGCGAAAAATCCGCGATATATATTTAAATATGCTTACATATAAAATCCTATATATATATATATATAGTATATATAATTCTTCTGGCAATCATATAAACACTGCACAGCTAGTTGGGTGTCCTCTGTCATTGATTTTTCAGTTTTATTCAATTTATTGTCATTATGCCTGACAGCATAATGAAAAGTATTTCTTGCTAGTCCCACCGGAACAGCAACATCACAGAAATGCTGCTAAGACACATAGTGACACAATAGTCAAATTACTATGCAGTAGTACCATATTAAAGATAAACAAATATCAATATAAACCTGCAACATGTATCTAGCAGAACTAGAAACAGTCAGATATAGCTAATCGATAGTAAGAAACATTGAATTAGTAGTGCAGAAGCTTACGTAATGGAGTCTTGTGACAGGTAAAACAGAGGATTATACACACATCTACTGTAGAGTGTAATGGCTTGGAGTAAAACTGTCTACAAGTCCAATAATTAGCACTCAGTGCTATGAAATCCCTTGCTGAATGGCAAGCGGTCTGACATGATGGAATGTTCTTTCTTCAGGCATCTCCTGATCAAAGATTTCTTTGTGTATAGTTTTACTGGGACTATGACACAGCACAGCTTTCTACCTAATGGAATAACAATACATGGAAAGGATCACTTGAACAATGCCATAGGCAAGGATAAAAGAGGACGTGTCTGTTTTTTTATTACGATATTTTGATTCATACATTTGAAAGTGGTTGCAAATATTTTAACATCAGGCAAAATGAAATCCTTGATACACGTTGGTCAAAATCTCATCCAAGATCAGGAATGCATTATGTTTAATGTCACAAGTCAATGCCTATTTTAGCATTGGTGTTATTGTCAGCAAGTACTGAAATATACAGTACACCTGGAAATATCATCTACAGCATCACTACTGGTGACTTTGGTCCTTATAATAATTTTTTTTTTTGATTTTATTAAAAGCACACAATATTCCATATAGAAAATCAATTTTTACAAACATAAGATCAAAAACAAATCAACCCACAAATCAAAACACTGCTCGGCGGTGGTCCAGGTGAGACAGAAAGCCTGGAGTGGGTTTCTGCTTTCTTCGTCCTCTGGTTAAAAGCAACACCTCGCTAAACATCAAAGTTGAACTTTTTAATGTTCGGTTCCTGACAAATAAAGCCTGTCTAATTTATAATCACATTGTAGACAGGGGGATTGACATTATTTGTTTGACTGAGACCTGGCATAAATCCGAGGTATATTCAGTTTTCAACGAGTCCTGCCCTCCTGGGTACACCTACCTCGAAAAGGCCCGCAGCTCTGAACGTGGTGGTGGTCTGGTTGTAATCCATCAGATAGGTTTGCAATTATCACTTCTCTCCCTTCCTAAATTTTCAACTTTTGAATGCCTAACAATTAATTGCAAGCGTCCACTTTTTATAACAATACTTCTTATTTACCGACCACCAAAAAAACAACACCTTGATTTCATTACGGAAATGAATGAGCTGCTCTCATCTTTTTATACAACATCATCAAATGTACTGATTCTTGGAGATCTGAACATTCAGGTTGACACTACCTCTAATTATTCTGCTGCCCAGCTCTTAGAGCTCCTGGACTGCCTAAATCTGAGGTAACTTGTTGAGGTCCCCACTCACAACAAGGGCCATACCCTCGATTTAGTCATTACTGACTCAGTCCTCACCTCTGACCTCCAAGTACTTGATCTGGGTGTTACTGATTACAAAATTGTCTCAATGGATTTACCCACAAATTCACTATACTCTAAGCCACAGCGCTGTATCCACTTGAGGAACCTGAAAAAAATTTATTTGACTGATTTAAATGCTGACATTAAGAACTTCTCCATTGCTCCCCACCTTTCTTCTGTCTGTGAATTAGTCAATTATTACAACAATGGGCTCCACAACATCCTTGAGACCCATGCCCCAGTTAAATCACGAGTGGTCCCTTTTGTAAAATCTGCCCCATGGTTTACAAGTGAGCTTCAACAGATGAAAGCAGCTGGGCGAGCCCTCGAGCGGCATTTTGTTGCAACCAGTTTAACGGTCCACAAATTGGCTTATCGGGAACACCAAAAAAACTACTCCAGGGCACTGATCACTGCCAGATCTCAATACTATTCAAATTTAATCAACAACAGTCCTGGAAATTCCAAACAACTTTTTTCCATGATAAATCATTTACTCAATCCTCACACCTACGCCTGTAATAATTTCACAGAGGAGCAGTGCAATAATTTTATTGAATATTTCACCTCTAAAGTGGACATCATCCACTCCTCATTGTCTGCCTCCAGCCCTCCATTGCTGAATGTTTCTACATTAAAGACAATGGGCTGCCTTTCCCAGTTCCAGTTAAAGAAGTTGTGGGCATCATATAGAGGATGAGGCCTTCAACGTGTTCATTGGACCCTTTTCCTACTCCTCTGATAAAAGCTAATGTATCAGATATAAGCCCTCTTATTGCTGATATCATTAATCACTCTCTCCAGAGCGGCTTAGTCCCACTGGCCTTGAAAACCGCTAAAATTAGACCTCATTTTAAAAAATCCTCTTTGGATCCTGAAGTGATAGCAAACTATCATCCACTCTCCAACCTTCCATTTTTGACTAAGGTTTTGGAAAAGGTTGTTTTGGTTCAGCTTCAGGATCACCTCAAAAAATTCAATCTGTTTGAAAAATTTCTATCTGGTTTCCAAACTTCTCACAGTACAGAGTTCACAGTCACCAATGACCTCCTGATGGCTGCTGATCAGGGCTCTCCATCACTCCTTATCCTCCTGGACATCACAGCTGCATTTGAGGCGCAACACAGGGCGCAAGGCAGGAACAAACCCCGGCCAGGGCACACACACACACACACACACACACCAAGCACACACTAGGGACAATTTAGGATCGCCAATGCACCTAACCTGCATGTCTTTGGACTGTGGGAGGAAACCAGAGTACCGGAGGAAACCCACGCATACACTGGGAGAACATGCAAACTCCATGCAGGGAGGACCTGGAAAGCATACCCAGGTCTCCTAACTGTGAGGCAGCAGAGCTACCCACTGCACCACTGTGCCACCCTTCCTGTTTTTTATCCCAATATAATGGCACAACATTGACAGTGTTATTTGTGATTTATCTTGTACTTGAATTAGATATTGAGTATTCAACTGAACATTAAGTCTGGGTGTGTGCATGCGTTAGCTCTGTAATGGACTAGACAGGGATGACCCAATGTGGCTGTAACCCTGAACTAGATTAAGCTATTAAAAATGTTCTATTATGTTATTTGATCTACTTTATTATCCTGCTTTGGTATTGTGGTATATTTTGTTTTGTAAATTGCCTAATGGTAGGTAAGGCACTATAGAAAGAAGATTGATTGATTGATTGATTGATTGATTGATTAGAACCTAAATCAGACAAGTATTTGGGAGAGCTTGCATGGGATAAATAAATTCTTCTTGAATCTTCCTAAGCTTAAATTTAAAGCTCAAGAACGTAACCTATTCACATGGCTTCTTAAAGTATTTAACAGTTCTTAACAAATGTCATTATCTGCCCGTGTCTGAACTCTTATCTGGAAGCTCCAAAGAAGAATTGTTCCGTGGAAGGCACTTAAAAAGTCATCTTAAATGATCTGTAATTTTCAGGCATTATTGAGTTATTTACTGTGAAATTATGCATCATTAGAGGCTAAATGCTTCCACATGCAGATGGTTTGCATTTTCCACAGTGCTTAAGTAAACAAAAAGGGAATCTTGATGCTAACTCAAATGTCTTTATGTTCTGTCAATTGCCCATTACATCAATTACTAAATCATCAGATGCCTAACACTTGTTAATGCACTCAACGTCAATGCATAGTGATGACCAGCTCTCTGTTACAGATGAAAGAGAATCTGCAATCTTTGCGGTTGCACCTTATGGGTACTGTTTATTTGTCACAATGAATTTGTACCTTGCAATGAAATGTAATATTATACATTTACATGGAAGACTATACAGATAATGTCTTTTTTATGTTACATCTCTTTTTGTTTCTGTTGAGATATTTTTCTCTTTGTCTTTGTGGTATAGACCCAGAAAGGTTCTTTTAGGCTGATTTCTTTTCAAAACCAGTCAATGGTTGGGGTATATAGAGTGACGCTAATGAACACATACTGTAGAAAACAGATTAACAAACCACACCAAACAATGCTGATTACACCATACTCTATATACCTGTATAGTAAGGTAGCCTCACCAGTTTGTTAGTTTTGCAATTGATCAGCTATTACACCGCTGCCACCATCAGCACTCTTCCATCATAACATCTGCCTGCAATACTTCACCTGGGTGAGCTGTCCCACAACCTAGCATATAGGCAAGGGGTTCTCAGTCTTTTGTGTTAGCATATAATTTCCAGGAATTCAAATGTCCCATCATTATTATTCAGCCTTAACTTTATAAGTATTATCAGGTAAAACTAAAGATGATGTTGTTTTATCCATCAAAAAATATTGTATTTGGAGGTTTTAACAAAGTGTTATGGATTGTTGTTGTGCATGAGTTTTAATTTTTCTAATGTATGCCTAATATTTTTCATTATTAACTATTTTTAATGTATGAACAGCAGTGTGGTTTGGTATGGAATAAAAACTAGAAAGCATTACATTTCCAAACTTTTAATTCACAAAAAATATACCATTTCATATCTTGCATTTCATGTATATGAGAAAGGGGGTATTTTCCCACAGGGTAACAATGAGTGGGGGGACATTTATTGGCTTTGAGGGATTTCTATGACTATAAAGCAAGAAAATTCAAAAGAAAGAAAAGTCCTGACTTGGCAGTCAGAGTCACAATGAGGCATTATGCAGATGTATTGCTGTTGGTATAAAGGAGCCCCCATAGTGTTTCTTGACACACTTCTGCTGAATAATTTGTCTGAAAGTCCTCAGTGTTAGTGTGTGAGTGAGAGGGTGTGCGGCATTGTTTCATAATGGCACTCAGTTTTGTTTTTATTTTCTCCCTCTCTAGTACCCCCCAGGGGTCCAGAATTTCTTAAATAACTGAGCCTGCCCTTTTAATTGTTTCTTAGTATGTCAGTGGGCCTCTTTTGAAGTGATGTTACCAGCCCAGTACACCACAGCGTGGAAAATCACACAGAGCTGTAGAAGAACAGCCTGCTCTGTCCTTTCCTATATAGATCCTCTGTGTTCTGAGACCAGTCCAATCTGTCATTGATGTGGACCCCCAAGTACTTGTAGAAGGTGACCACCTCTATATTCACTCCCTGAATAGTGACCAGGGTGTAAAGGTTCTTTGGTGTGGTGAAAGTCAATAACCAGTTCCTTGGTTTTTGCTGATGTTAAGATGCAGACAATTCTCTTTGCACCAAGAAACAAAGTTCTCCTACAGTTATTCTGTCTCATCCCTTTTATCAATACCACCGCCCACCCAGTGTAGAATCAAACTGTAAGGTTGTGCTGTTTGTTGTTGAGATGTTACATCAGTATACTGGAGAAGACATTAGCTGAGTTGTAACACTTACTCTAAAGATTAATATAATAATCCATTACATTTATATAGCGCTTTTCTCAGTACTCAAAGCGCTATCCACACAGGGAGGAACCGGGGAAGCGAACCCACACTCTTCCACAGTCTCTTACTGCAAAGCAGCAGCACTACCACTGCGCCACCTGTGAGGACATTCACTATTTAGTCAAAATTAATTTACACTTTCTAAGTCGCACACCTGTCACATTTAATTTTCAAACTCTCCTCTTCATTTCTTAGGTTTGTGTCAACTTTAAGATCACATTTGTGAAATCAGACTTATCCAATTTCAAATTTATTATTTGAGGAATTCCAATAAAGTAACAATTGTTCTGTTGTTTTCAAGGTACTACACATAGCTCATCAGAATCTGTTATTGTTCATGCCATGTTTTATTAATGCAGAATTAGTCATTGACTAATCGGAACTGAAGACTACTTCATGTTGGCTCCTGAGTCATATACATATGTGCTTTAGTCAAATTTATGTTTTTATACGAATAAAGCTGAATTTGGTTTTAAAAAAAATTAATTATATAAATTTAATGTTTGCTGGTTTGTTTTCAGGAATTGAGTATGCCATTTCAGTAGCATGGCTAATTAAATGTCTCAGAGATTGTGTGTTTCCGTTAACACTTTACATGTTGTATGATTGGAGAGATTTGCCTTGGGCGTCAAAATGTTAATGAATGTCAGTGAAATGTAGACTTTTTGAAATACTAACTACAGTCAATCATTTACTTTCACGGGGGTTATGTTCCCAGGAAATGATGCAAAAGTCAAAAATGCAAATGTTAATACAGTGAATCTATGCAAAATACAGGGTTAGGTTATCATGACCACCAAAAACTGAAGTCATTTGCTAGAGATTGCACAAAATACACTTTTCTACATAGAATTATTTATAATAAAATACAATTGTTGATAATGTGCACTTTCATAACCCAGTAACCATGAAATAACCCATAAAATAAAGTACACAAAATACAACTGGTCATTCTCTTTTGTGCTTACATCTCAATGACAAAAAAATCTAGTCACCGATGTCAGAAGACACCAAGACACTCTGTCCCTTCATGGCTGGTGGATGGCATTGAAGATCGTGAATGAAGCACTGGCTTTAAATAATCCGTCAGCGACTTGTGCTTCATACGCCACTTGAGATCCTTAAAGATCTTGGCTTATAAGAGTATAGCGGAAGCGAGCTGATGTTTAACCTTGAGGCTGTGATCGATGATGGAAACCATAGTCTTGATGTCTTTATCCAGCTCGTCAATTCATTGAGATCAAACTTGCAGCCAATGTTCCAGCATGACATTTATCTAACACTTTATTTTCTCACTAAGCTGCATCACTGAACTTTATAAGTTTAGGCTTAGCACCTGAAGGACTTGCACTATGCTTGGTGGGCATAATTTCAACACAAATGTTATTTTTTTCTTAAGCAATAGAATGAAAATATTCAAGAAATGCACAAGAAGCCGTTTATCGGGTGACCAAGACCTGTGAAAAGTTTAATAGGATAGTGGCAGCTTCCCAAACTGGCAATCATTACCCATCTAATGTTTTTCTCTATTGCACATAGATGCAAACCCTGTGAATGTGTGAGGTTGTTAATACGAAAGTAAAGCGGTACAAATTAAAATCACATGATTGCTTGAAGTAACAAAAGTTAAACTCAATAATGTTGAGGATTTACTGTAAATACGTTTTATTTTGGAATGATGTGTAGTCAGATGTATGTGAGGTTGGCACCCTATCCAATGCTGGATCCTGTCCTGTCTCTACTACATCAACTCCAAGCAACCATGAACTGGATATGCCAATCACAAAATGAAGTGGTTAAGCAGATGGATTGATGCAAAGCTTCTATTCTATATCATAGCTGTGTATGACACTGTAATAAAAAGCCAATAATCTCTCAAACTCGTCTAACTCACCTCAATTGACAGTTGACTAGTCACAACATTACACAAAAAGCAGGCACAACTTGTGCTTTTTATTTCACGCCTAACTCTATAATGCCATAAAAGACGCAATAGTCCAAATCATCAATCCATCTTCTTAACCTGTTTATCCAAAGCAGGGTTGTGTGGCAGATGGAGCCTATCCCAGCAATCAATAATGAAAGCCCTTTTTCACCTTGAACGTTTAGCAGGATTCTCTAGGCAGAATTTCAACTACGCAGGATTTTTTAAGTAATAGGTGGGATTGCACAATCCCATGCCAACATGCAAGCCCTGGAAGGACTTTTTAAGAAGTAACTGCAAAAGAGAGAGCTTACCTCTTGTTCCCTTGCACAATGCCTTTCTCACTCTTTCTCTCTCTCTCTCTGTCTTCATTCTCTCTTGCCACTTCGACTTTTTCTTTTGTGCCTCCTTGAATACAATCCAGTTATTTTTTCTGTAACACCAGTGGTACCTGGTACCCATACCACAGGTTGAGAGCCACTGCAGTAGACTAGAGGCTTGCATTGATACTACCCTGTCTTCTTTCATGTCATCTGGTGGGATCACATCACTCAGAGATGTGCTTCCAATGTGATTTTAACCAAACATTCTGAGGTTACAATGCTAAGTAAAATCACCTTTGTTGACCTTGGACTCTTATGAATGTTAATTATGATCTTTGATCAATGAATTGGATGACAAGACTTCATGGCAGCCTGCTCTGGTGTTTCTGCTAGAGTCATTTTGTTACTTTATTGTCACACAGTGCTTGGCTCGTCCCTTAATTGTTGTTGCTTTTCTGGTGTTCCTGAGTTGTTACTTTAAAATTTTTCATATTTTTTCTAGGCCATAGCCATATATTTTAAAGCAAGTGTGGAAATAACACGCCTTGACACAGAAAAAGGTGTGGGGCAGCCTCCCCGTATACTTGAAATATGTCTGAAAAATAGGCAAAAAAGGTGAATGAAAGGTCCAAACAGAACTGACTGGCAGAAAGAATATGGAGGTTTTTAAAGTCAGACAGGGGAAATTACATCATCTGTACAGGATCTGGAAGTGGTGTCATTGAGGACCGGAACCAGAAGTGACATCATCAAGTCCAGGCAGAATTTCCCGTGTTTGGTCTGCAGGGACAAAGGAGAAAGGATTAGTGCACTCTGCCATCTCCTTGTTGGCATGGAACTAACTTCTTTTGAGGCCCTTAGCTGGGAACATGTTGGTAGCAACATGAAACAATGCAAAAGCAGTTTGTTACATCAGCTCACTTTTGCTTTAATTTTCAAGGATGACATAGTGACAATATCTGAGTCCTGGATCTTACATGTACAACTACCACTAAAAAAAAACATGCAGGATTATAAAGGCTACTATATAAACAAAAAATGATAAGAAATGACCTAGGTTAAGGGTTTTAAAAGCCTATTTACGGGTTTCAGAATTTCAGAAATAAAAAAAAATTAAAAAAGGGGGTTTCATGTTTGAATGGCTGCAGCACTGGAGCCACTTTTATTTCAGACAAAATAATTCACCGCCAGAACTTTTGCCTGGAGCTGCCTGGCGTCACACCAGTAGGCCAGACATAGAAGCAACCTCGTCTAACATGGTTCAGTTCCAGGTGAGAGATTCCTCATGGGTATTAAAGGCTAACCAGTTTTAATAGCAAATGTGACAGAAGTGAGATGTCAGTCACCATGGGGTGATATGCAAAAAAACTGTTCTTGGGTACTGCTGACACCACCTCTGTCCTTGGGTTGTGTGTTTCTCTTGCACACAAATGCTGGGCTCTTAGCTTGTTTTCACTTCATCACATTACAATATCACATATGTACTTTTTTTATCCTTAAAATTGAAAAATTATACAGCTGATCTTGTGTTAACAATGAAAAAATACCATTTGAATAGATTGCACCTCTGATTTATTGTGAATTGTTGTATACTGCAGCTTTTGTTTTTATGAAATCCTTATCTGTAAGCTTACTTTGTACAGAACCAGTTGATCCAGAAAGTAACACTTTTATTATCATAGTCTCAGCATTTCATATTTTATTCCTTTTTAAAAGGTCATCAACATTTTGGATGTAGATAACCACAGCTCTCTTTAAAAGGATGCTGGATTTTTGAGGGTAAAGCAGTATTTTCTCCACCATGACTGTCAGGAGAGTTACACCAGTGGTGTGTACTCTGCCACCAGTTTTACTATAATAAATACTCATCTTTATTTTTCAGCCTGCTTATTTGTCCTGTCTTGATAATACCAAATAATATCTAGAAAAATGAAGAGGTCAAATTGTATTATTTCACTTTAAAATATTCATTTGAAGCAGGTGTTTAGTGTTGCTGTGTCACAGCTCAAAAATAATGGGATTAACTCCCAGCCAGGACACGACATTTTTTCAAAGAAGTTAAATATTTTCAGATAATTTACAGATGTTCTTTCAGATGTTCTGGTTTCCTCCTGCAAGCCAAAGATATGCCAGATAATTTGACTCAATGCAATGCACTGACACCGAGTCCAGAGATTCGGTCTTGTGACCAGTGTTGCCAGGATATGCTTTGACATCCTATTACACTTAAATTGGAATATGTGGATTGTAAGATAGATTGTATAGAAAGACAGACAGGAAAGAAACTATATGATAGATAGATAGATAGATAGATAGATAGATAGATAGATAGATAGATAGATAGATAGATAGATAGATAGATAGATAGATAGATAGATAGATAGATAGATAGATAGATAGATAGATAGATAGATAGATAGATAGATAGATAGATAGATAGATAGATAGATAGATAGTGTGGGGACCTTGCCCCATCGGGACACCTGGAGAAGGGAAGGACCGGGAGAGGAGCAATATCTTCCCAGGGGTGGAAGAGGGCAAGAGGGTATTGGGGCCACAGATTTTGAAGCTCAACCCTGTTGGGGGTCTGTGGCCACCGCCAGGGGGGCCTGGACGATCCTGGAGCCCTGGACTGCATATACTCCGCCACACCAGGAAGTGCAGCAGGAAGTTCATCAGGGAGCCCCTGGAGCATATCCGGGTGCATTATAAAAGGGGCCATCTCACTCCATTCAAGGAGCCAGAGTCAGGAGGCAGAGGATAGAGCTTGCAGGAGAGGAGTGGAGACGAAAAAGGTTTGTGCACTGTGTGCCGTAAGAAGCAAAAAAAAATAATAAAAAGTGTGAGTTATGTTAATGTGCCTCTTGTGTTTGTCTTTGTCGGGTTGGGTGGCTGGCACACCCCCTTGAATTGTCACAATAGATAGATAGATAGATAGATAGATAGATAGATAGATAGATAGATAGATAGATAGATAGATAGATAGATAGATAGATAGATAGATAGATAGATAGATAGATAGATAGATAGATAGATAGATAGATAGATAGATAGATAGATAGATGCATTGGGTCAAAATTAGCAGATTTAATCCAAATCATTATATGTCTGAAAATAAAAGAAGCCTGTTTAAAAGCATGTAGCCTTATAGGTGCTTTTGAAAACACTTTGTTTTTCTCCTCCTAAACATATTGAAAGGAGGAAAAAAATGAAACAAATCTTAGGGGCTATTTAAATAATTTGAGTGTTGTAATATTGTTCTTCTTACATAAGATCAAAAGATAGACACTGTGCAATTCATTAATTAGAAGCAGAAAAATATGAAATTCTGCAATTGTTTCACTGTCTGTAATTTGTGACTCTTTGATGCTTTTTCTGTATTCTTGTGGTTATCCAGCATTTGTTTAAATGAAAAACTAGCTTTCGTGCACAAAGAAGAGGTTTTTGCCCTCTGAAAATGTATTTCATCTCGACATGCACCAGTAAAGTTTGTTTTCTCACTCTCTGACATTATAGGCAGTTTTGGAGAATGGTAATGCTCAAAAGTGTTTATAAAGAAGCATTTTTCATTGTAGCCAGGAAGTTTCTAAAATGCATGCTCTTGATTGTTATCTTTACTATGCAAGTAAATGGAAATAATCTGGCCGATTTACAAATACCTTTTGATGCATATCATTGTTTTCACCTATCTTCAAGGTCGATAAACTTGCAACAGATGAGAACAAGAGTTATATTTTAAATGGATTAGACAGTCAATAATGGTGGTATTTTAATAAAGACACCTGCAATCATTGCTTTGACTTTTTTGTATATGACTTGCTAAAAGCATTTCAGTCCAAACAATTTGCAATGAAGAAGAAATGCAATGAGAAGGTGACCTTTGTCCTTTATTTTTAATAAGATCAAATTTGTGGGCTGCTGTAGGATATTAAGTAGTCTGTAAAGAAATCCTCTTTTCAATACACTACACTGACAATTTAACCCAACAAAACTGCCTTAACGATCCACTTATAAATACTATGGGCCTATAAATGGATTTTTCTATGGAATTTTTTTTTTGTTTTAATTTGTCCCAGTTGACTGCAGAAATATATAATTACATTTTCACTATTGCATTACTAATGAACTGATATCTTTAAATTTCATTAAAATACATTCCAGGATCTGCTTTTTTTAGGGGGTGGGTGGTTGACTGACTAGATTTCTAGTCTACTTTTTGTTGGTGTACAGCTACACTTTAAATTTAAACAATTCAAACATTTCACAATCAACATGTTAGAATTAAACAGTTATTAGGCTAGCTTGCTGTCTGATGATGATTTTTTAAATGAGAACCCAGAGTTAGAAAATGTTTTCTAAACACATTATTTGAAATAGAAGTATGTCCAGGCATAAGTATGTCGTAGGTTTATAATTTGAGAACCCTAGCGTTTTTTCTTGTTCAATGCCATAAATGGTCTTACCTTTATCCAGTGCGGTTTTTCAATAACCTGCACTTTACAGTACATTCTCTGGCTTTGCTGTGCTTACTCCACTTAGATCCACAAAACGTCTAGCTCATGGACTATGACACATTTATCCTGATGATTATTTCCTCTCTAAGCCATTGGAGTCATCCACTTCATGAAAAACCAGTAGTTGGCCTGGTCTGGAAGATCACATCATCTTTCCTACTCTTCTTGACTGGCAATCAGATTCAAAGTGTTGGTGCTCAAGTACTCCACATCCGACACTGTATAGTGAACTGTTAGCTGTCTTACATCTAAAAGGGATTTCCAGTGGATATCTGACAATCTGTTTAATTGTCATTTGTCTACACTTCAAGTGAATTGATGGAGAAAACCTACCTTATTACAACAATTTCAAAATCAACTGTAATTTCCTGGCATTATTTAGTTGGTGTTGTGTAATTAGCTCTTGTTTTGAGCTGTGCCCAATAATAGTCCTAGGAGTTATTCTACGCAACTTTTCCTGCATTTTTTACTTGAATTGTAAATTTAATTAATTTTAATGCTGCAAATTCATTACATTTAGAATGTTATCCATAGTTAATTTATGATGAAGATTACTCACTACATTAGATCTTCTAATGGTGTTCTACTTATTGTCCCAACAAACAAGTATAAAAGAAGTGTTGAGGCAGCCTTTTGCTATTATGCACCAAAAATCTGGAATACTTTATCAAAAATGATATGGCAGGCTAACACTGTGGATCGTTTAAAAAAGAAACTATAAATCCATCCATCCATCCATCCATTTTCCAACCCGCTGAATCCGAACACAGGGTCACGGGGGTCTGCTGGAGCCAATCCCAGCCAACACAGGGCACAAGGCAGGAAACAATCCTGGGCAGGGTGCCAACCCACCGCAGGACACACACAAACACACCCACACACCAAGCACACACTAGGGCCAATTTAGAATCGCCAATCCACCTAACCTGCATGTCTTTGGACTGTGGGAGGAAACCGGAGCGCCCGGAGGAAACCCACGCAGACACGGGGAGAACATGCAAACTCCACGCAGAGAGGACCCGGGAATCGAACCCAGGTCCCCAGATCTCCCAACTGCGAGGCAGCAGCGCTATCCACTGCGCCACCGTGCCGCCCAAACTATAAATCCATTTTTTTTTAATTAAGATTTTTTGTTCTACTCTTAATATCTAAAACTAGATTTGCATATTAATTATTACATTCTTCAATACATTTGAAATCAAATAAATAAATTTCTGGTTCTTCCACCACCTCATTAAAGTCCTGTGTAGCCAACTGTTTGAATGAAAGCAGATACCATAACTTTCTTCAAGACCCACTGCGTCAAATCCTCTAAGATGAAGCCTAAATAATAATAAGGAACTACATATGTTAGGTAGAATGCCCAGAGGGGCCTGGGCGGTCTTTTGTCCAGGAATCTTTTTTTCCAACTTAACTGTATTTATGTTTTATGTTTACTGTCCACTCTGGCCCTCCGACCTTATCATTGGACTCATCTTTAGGGACTTTTCTGTACTGTATATAATGACTCTACTTCTCTATAATAATGTATGTGTCTTATGTAAGTGTGTATTATTTTCTTGTACGTTATTTATTCATTATTATCCTTATGTAATTTTAATTTGTTCTTGTTTGTTTGTAGCTGTTTCTTTGACATCACTGTTGCAGTGGGGTGCTGAGGTGTCACCTTCTGCACTCCGGTCCCAATCCAGGTGGTACATTGTGTGATGGGCTATCAGTGCGTGCTAAACCTTGTAAATCACTTTGAGCTAAATGCTTTGTATGAAAATGTGTTAACTACTGTAACAGCAAGAACAATGTTTATGCTTCATTTTCCTTTAGAGATTTCCATCCATCTGTCTATGCTTTTTCTCAATTTACTTATTCCAATGTGGATAAAATCCATTAATTTCTTAATGTGCTTTGTTTAATTTATGACTGCAGAGAAACAATGTCAGTTGCAGCTAAATGAGACAAAAGACAGGGACCAAGCCTGGGCCAAGTGGTTCATAACAGGACACATTCATAGAAACCCATACACTTGAACTGTTTCAATCAACACATTAACCTAAGATGGAAATTTTGAGACGCTGGAGGAAACCCAAAAACAAGAAAGAAATTCAGAAATTCAATGGACATGGGAAGAGCAAGCAAACATCTACACTGAGAGAGACCAATTGTGGAACTGAATCGAGGTCTCTGAATCAACAACAACAACAACATTTATTTATATAGCACATTTTCATACAAAAAGTAGCTCAAAGTGCTTTACATAATGAAGAAAAGAAAAATAAAAGACAAAATACAAAATTAAAATAAGATAACATTAGTTAACATAGAAAAGGAGTAAGGTCCGATGGCCAGGGTGGACAGAAAAAACAAAAAAAAACTCCAGATAGCTGGAGAAAAAAATAAAATCTGTAGGGGTTCCAGGCCACGAGACCGCCCAGTCCCCTAAATAACTAAGATAACTAAGATAACTGTTTGCTTTTATGTGCCTTTGCCATGGTTACTCACTCTGGGCAGCCACCTGTATCATGTGTGCCACTCACTGGTCCTACTCTACGAATCGAGCATGAGGTTCTGGTTCACAAATAAATGGGCAGCAGATTAATTCTCTGGGAAACTTTCCAGTTCAGTTACATTAAAATAAAATTTTCTTCATGAGAAAGGTTCTGTGGTACAACACTAGCAAGTCTGCTACCAGCCCCTCTTGGTAGTGATTGTTTAGTAAAAAAACAGAGTTAAAGGTTATGAATGAAAGCTACATTTATCATGGCTGAACGCATTCTGAATCCGCCGGTTCACTAAACAAAAACATTTCAGAATTGGCTCTAATCACGAACATGGGATTGTTCTGACCAGGCTCTCTTACAAAGCTGGCGTGACCAGTTGGTGATTTGACATGGTCGAAGGGGCAGAAAAGTATTATTTTTTAAATGTAGTAGAGCATGTGTGCAGGATTGGATTTATCATAAGGCAACAATAAACTGATAATGCATTTATTCATTTTTTATTGCCTTCTAGATTTAATAATTGACTTTTTCTCTGCTTACACGCTGCATGGTCAATATATGACTATCCACAAGGAGTATTCAGGGTTTGCCTAACTGCCAGCTGTGGAGAACTGTGGAGGTCTAGAAATTACTGTCTGAAGCCATTATTGAAAGATGTACTCCGCTATTCACTGTTTCCTATAACAAAGGAAAGCAGCCCTAGATAGATGTTGATATCACTCTGTATTTTTGTCTTCATAATACCATCATTGTGCAGCAACTGCTAAAGCAAGTAGTCTTCTTCATGAATAAATTTCTGTAAAGCTGCGAAAGTGTACAGAATCTCCACTTATATCATAAAACAGGCAAGGTGCACTGCCAAGCGTATCTGAGCGACTCCAACTGTGCAATCAGCAGATTTAAAACCCTTTAAGTGCTGTCCTTTAGTATAAACACAAGCGGGGTGGGGGGTTCGTAGAGAAAAGCACTTTTTCATTTTTTTTCTTCCTCACTAAGCAAACAATCACACCTGCCACGTAATTTCAGTACATCACAACGACCCCAACCATTTTCTTTCTGAATTGTCAACAGGGCCAGGCGAAATGGATTCCAGATGTTGACTTTTGTGGAGGTTACACATTGAACCTCTCTATACTTTAATGCGCTGGACATTTTAATTGAAACAAAACAATTAGTGTTTTGTATTTATTTTTCATTCAACCTGCAACACCAAATGTATACTACTCAGCATAAAAAGTAAAGAAAAACACAGCAAAAAAACCTTCCCATTAATTGCAGTCTTCAGCCATTAGTCTAATGTGCTTAATGCTGTTCTGATGCAGCACATAAATGTTAAAAAACAAGCTTCATTGTTTTTGCAGTTTAGTTTGCCACAAAAATACTTCCAGTGTCTTTTGACTTTTTTAGTCATATAAAAGTATAACAGACAGCTTCCTGGCCTCGTTTTACTGGCCGTGCAGAGCTTTTCTGTCGCTCTTTTGCAAGAAATACTGTTGATCTGTTATCAGCTGCCTGCCTCATGCTGGCTAAATGAAATAAAACTGAGTGAAAGCCTGGCGCTTTAACATTAAATGGGTTCTTGCCCTTTGTTTTGTTTGCCAGACAGTTTTCTTTTCTTTTCTAACAAGAACGGGGGCTTGAATGTACACAAAACCTATATTTCCGGGACTTTTGAAACATTCTGGACCAAAATTACACATAGTGCCCAGACAATGTTACCCAGACAGCATTATAAAAATTTAATGAGCATTCCGTGCACTAAAATATATCCATTTGCACAATTTAATTATATGAGAACAGCAATTTAAAAAACTTCAATAAATAAGGAATGTGTAATGAAAGTTAAATAAAACAGTCAAAGAAATTAAGTGGATTGGGCCATTTTTTTTTCTGGAAATAGAATAAAATACTTGGCCCTTGTGGTTAAACAAAAAAAGGAGAAAACAAAACGCACACAATAAATAGCACATATTTTTTCCATCTCATGTCCACTCTGCTACAATATTTTTCTATATCTGTTGGACAATCATATTCTTGTCTGATAACTTATACTTTCTCTGCATACTCCCAATGTTTTTCCCTATAACAAGTCAGTGTTTTTAAAATCTGCTGTCTCTTGAGCTCTGGTAGCACATTCTGTGGGTTTATCCATTCTACCCTTAGCTCCATAGATAGATAGATAGATAGATAGATAGATAGATAGATAGATAGATAGATAGATAGATAGATAGATAGATAGATAGATAGATAGATAGATAGATAGATAGATAGATGTTTGCTTTTATGTGCCTTATGTGGTTACTCACTCTAGGCAGCCACCTGTATCATGTGTGCCACTCACTGGTCCTACTCTAAGGCTTCTAATGGCTACAGTCTGAACTTCTATTCAGTTTCTACCCGGTTGTCATCCTACAACATGCACACTGCCAGCTCAACCTTATCCCACCTGTTTATTACTTGTAGGACTACTCAAAGACTTTAAAAAAAGATGTTTTAAGTGAGGTGGTACATGCACAGCTTGCCATCTGATCAAGAATATTTCTTTTTCTGAAGGTGTACAAAAACCATGACTATTGAAAAGTTTTGGGTTTATGTTGATATGTTGAGTTCTGTATTGCTGTTGTGTTAATTTAAAAAAATATATATTCATACCTTTTGATGATAACCTTGTCACTAGTATCTGTGATTGTCCCATTTGTTTTAGTAGGTTAACTGGAATTTGTAAATTGGTGCCACGTAACTGTGGACGTATGCCTATTCAGACCGTGTGATTGACTGACTCTCTGTCCAGGGTTGTTTCCTGCTTTGTGCCCCCATGCTGCCAGTATAGGCCAAATCCCTCAGAAGTTCTGAACTGGATTAATCTAGTTTGAGAATGGAGGTGTTTATTTATGTATGTTTAGCTACACAAAAATAAGTGTATATTAGGCTCCTAGCATCACTGTCCCAATCCAATGTCTCGGCCAACTTCTCCAGAATGGCTCTGCACTGCTTCCATGACAGTCTCCTTTCTACCATCTCTGGGTCTATTGACAAACTTTCCAAAATTTTTATGCTCCAAGATCGATCACCCTGTTCTAGAATAATGGGTTATTTCTCATTAACAAACTACATTTATGTTTTTATTAATCAGTGTTATTGCTCATGGAAGTTAATGTTGTAAAGTTTAGCAATTTACTGTTATTGCATTTTAGTTCATTTTTGCAGCTGGTCTGAAAACACTATGAAAAAATAAATTGACCTAAATTAATAAAAATATATATTACTGATGTAAAGGCTTGCTGTTTTAATCATATGTGAAAAAGAAGCATTTTATCTAATTCCTGTGATAAATTTGCGCTGCTTTTGTTCGCGTACCATACAGTTAGGTCCATAAATATTTGGACAGAGACAACTTTTTCTAATTTTGGTTCTGTACATTACCACGATGAATTTTAAATGAAACAACTCAGATGCAGTTGAAGTGCAGACTTTCAGCTTTAATTCAGTGGGGTGAACAAAATGATTGCATAAAAATGTGAGGCAACTAAAACATTTTTTTATCACAATCCCTTCATTTCAGGGGCTCAAAAGTAATTGGACAATTGACTCAAAGGCTATTTCATGGGCAGGTGTGACAAGTCCATCGTTATGTCATTATCAATTAAGCAGATAAAAGGCCTGGAGTTGATTTGAGGTGTGGTGCTTGCATGTGGAAGATTTTGCTGTGAACAGACAACATGCGCTCAAAGGAGCTCTCCATGCAGGTGAAAGAAGCCATCCTTAAGCTGCGAAAACAGAAAAAACCCATCTGAGAAATTGCTGCAATATTACGAGTGGCAAAATCTACAGTTTGGTACATCCTGAGAAAGAAAGCAAGCACTGGTGAACTCAGCAACGCAAAAAGACCTGGACGTCCACGGAAGACAACAGTGGTGGATGATCGTAGAATCATTTCCATGGTGAAGAGAAACCCCTTCACAACAGCCAACCAAGTGAACAACATTCTCCAGGGAGTGGGCATATCGATATCCAAGTCTACCATAAAGAGAAGACTGCATGAAAGTAAATACAGAGAGTGCACTGCAAGGTGCAAGTCACTCATAAGCCTCAAGAATAGAAAGGCTAGATTGGACTTTGCTAAAGAACATCTAAAAAAGCCAGCACAGTTCTGGAAAAATATTCTTTAGACAGATGAAACCAAGATCAACCTATACCAGAATGATGGCAAGAAAAAAGTATGGAGAAGGCATGGAACAGCTCATTATCCAAAGCATACCACATCATCTGTAAAACACGGTGGAGGCAGTGTGATGGCTTGGGCATGCATGGCTGCCAGTGGCACTGGGACACTAGTGTTTATTGATGATGTGACACAGGACAGAAGCAGCCAAATGAATTCTGAGGTGTTCAGAGACATACTGTCTGCTCATATCCAGCTAAATGCAGTTAAACTGATTGGGCGGCGTTTCATAATACAGATGGACAATGACCCAAAACATACAGCCAAAGCAACCCAGGAGTTTATTAAAGCAAAGAAGTGGAAAATTCTTGAGTGGCCAAATCAGTCACCTGATCTTAACCCAATTAAGCATGCATTTCACTTGTTGAAGACTAAACTTCAGACAGAAAGGCCCACAAACAAAGAGCAACTGAAAGCCGCTGCAGTAAAGGCCTGGCAGAGCATTAAAAAGGAGGAAACCCATCATCTGGTGATGTCCATGAGTTCAAGACTTCAGGCTGTCATTGCTAGCAAAGGGTTTTCAACCAAGTATTAGAAATGAACATTTAATTTCCAGTTATTTCATTTGTCCAATTACTTTTGAGCTCCTGAGATGAAGGGATTGTGTTCAAAAAATGCTTTAGTTGCCTCACATTTTTATGCAATCATTTTGTTCACCCCACTGAATTAAAGCTGAAAGTCTGCACTTCAACTGCATCTGAGTTGTTTCATTTAAAATTCATTGTGGTAATGTACAGAACCAAAATTAGAAAAAAGTTGTCTCTGTACAAATATTTATGGACATAACTGTATGTGTGGACACGTTTCACAGCCTGCTGCCTCTATATTACTGTCACCATAATGTTGAACCTATTGTTCCTAAAAAATATTTAATTTTATTGTCTTATAGGTTATACTTTCCTACAGTCAATTAACACATGTAATTCTACAACATGAACAAAGCAGAGGCATATTCTAAATCTAAAAGATTCATGATCGTTATTTATACAACCGAATTTCCTAACCAAATATAAACTCAAAGTGAGTGATTAATTATTGAATCAGTTTTTTGTTTTTGTCCTTCATTACTTTCTTTTTTATTATTTTGCATCATGGGCGTCCAATGTATATTCCAGCAGAAATAAGAGCAGGGTCCAATCCTGGACAGTGGGTCTGGCCATTGCAGGGTGTTTTCAGTGTGTGTGTATTTTTTATTTATTTTCAGGTTAACGCTTTCATGTTGACCAATAGCAAATAGCTGATTTAAATATTTTTCAAGTCCATATTTTAACACAACAAAATATGAAAAATTCCAAGGGAAGTTTAATGCTTTAAATTGTATAGTCAAATATTTCCAAAGTAATCCACAGTAATCCTTGTGCTTGTCTGCATAGAGTAATTTGTAATTTATGATCTGCTAATTAAGATGAAGTTAATATGATGTAATTATAAGGTAACAGCGCCTGAACTGTTTAACTGCAGCCACCTCTGTCACATGTGTCCTCATGGCCGAGATTATGAAAAGCCAAACCCCATGAAAGAGCTCAGGGGTCCTAAACTCATTAAATAACTTTGGAGAAAGGAGTCAGAAGCAGTAAAACCTCAGTGACAAAGAAGCAGTTTGTGGGAAATATGTAGATCAATGGTGTATATCTAGGTTGGACACATAATCAGATTCATTTTGAAAATAATTCCCTGCCATACAGTTTAAGCCTCAGGTCCACTCACCAATTCAGCTAAATAAAAAAATTGCCTGTGTTAAATCTCTGTTAGTTGTGGAAATTACCTGAATTGTTAATTATATAAAGAAACTGGGCACATTTTTTTTCTTGAATTGTGCACTTTCACATATTTTGTGATAGGACTAAAGTCATAAAATGGAAACATCCTGCTTAATACTGTATCATACCATGCCATTTTCAAAGCCTGCTAAATCCTGAGCAGCATCTCCTGCTTAATATTAAAGAAATATATGTTGTGCTTTTTTCAAATTACGAGCATTATTGTATTACTAGAGAAAGAGCCTGTTTCGACAACGTAAGATGAAACGGGCACGAGTGGAATAGTAATAAGTATAAGCACCACAAACCTGATATAGGTGTATTGAATGAATGCGTAATTACGCCTTGAGCTGTAGTCGAAATCGCCTTTCAGGCCTCTAGAGCTTTAATCAAAGTAGCCTTTCTCTTTGAATTTTGGCGGCCGTAAATCCGCCGCCTGCCGCCTTGTCGGTCTCATAAGGTTTTTCGGGCAGCTGCACAGAAGGCAACTGCACATTCGGCTTCGGACAGACGTGAGTGAGTGAGTGAGTGAGTAGGCTGATGAATTATATATAAGATACCATTGATGTGCCATAAAATTACCAAATGTAAAATGAAAATTAGTATCACCAGCTATTTTTTGTAATTCCTGTAATGCATAAGATTCTAAAGTTATCAATAATACAGTCAATATGCCAGGTAAGGAAAATTCAGACTTTTTGATTCTTCCAAAAAAAAAATTCAAATGATACATTCAGACTTTAAAGTTTGATTCAGACAATCTTATAATACTAGCTTGGCTACTCTTATTATTTTTTAACTTCTTTCTCGATTTGAAAAGCTTTGTTTACATTCGTTCCTACAGTTTTAACACGTGTAAAGGATAAACAAACAGGCCTTCATCTTTACAGCAATGTCTTTCTTTCCCGCTCACTCCTTTGAGGGCTCAGTAACCTTTAAAGTGGCTTGTATTGTTTCTCCTCTGCCGTCTCAGTGACTTCAGAAACTTTCTGTTTGCAGCTGATGTACTTCTCTCAACCAGCATTCTTCATTTCAGTGGCCTTATGCAGTATTGTACAAGCACAACTACAGGTATATGGAACATAAAAACACAAAGATAAAACATACTCTATTTGTCATGAATGCTGATCTCTAAGTAGTTAGCTTTGACGGTGGTAATCACAAAGACAGAATGTATGCCATTGATGTACTTGTATTTCACATAAATGTTACAATATTATTTGATAGATACATATACAGTCCCATTGCCTTTGAATGACTAATCATTTTCCAAAAAAAAGTAGTTATTGACCTCCTTCTGGGTGAGTGAATGTTTTCTGAAAAGCTGAATCTGCAGTTGTCCCTATCATATTAAAATGTATGATGACAAAAATCTTCTTTTTATCTTATTAGATTATGCCTTCTCTCTGTCCTTTTTTCAAACACTCTCATATCAGCATTAAGCACAAAGTAAGAATCAACCATGGATGGTGGCATTAGTTGGGTATGCAGGTAGTGTGGTGTAGTGGTTAAGACTTTGAACCTCAAACCCTAAAGTTGTGGGTTCATATCCCACTACTGACACCATGTGACCATGAGCAAGTCACTTGACCAACCTGTGCACCAATTGGAAAACAAAAAGAAATGCAACCAATTATATCATAAATGTTGTAAGTCGCCTTTGCTAAAGGCATCTGCCAAATAAGTAAATGAATAAATACCTGCCTCTTACCGGGACTGTAGCAATTGGGATGGGACCTCATTCAGGAAGTCTAACAACCATTTGTTGCTTCCTCAATGATTCCACTCACCACAGCATTTTAAAAATCCAATCTGGAAAACAAACTGTGTTTGATGACCAGATATTAAGAGAGGAACAAAGACAGACAGCAAGGAAATCCTGCGTAATTCAAAAATATATACTGTTTAACCTCACTTGCATAAATAAAAAAACTGGTTAGCACACCAGAACTTTACATTTGTCCATTTTGCATATTTACAGAATTTTCATCAACAAATGTAGCAGAGAGAGAGGTCAATAAGGGAATACTAGAGGTGGCAACACCACCTGACCTATAGAGGATACATGATCCCAAAAAGAAACATATGGGACCATCTACCCCTTACAGAGCACAGGTTTGTAGGTGGATAGATGAGTAGATAGAACTTCTGCACTTATCCTACATCAGTTGCAGCAGCATATGTTGTTTAGTCCATGGGAATGTCTCTGTACCCGAAAATGATTCCTGTGTTGTTTTTTAATTGAAAGAAAATATAAAGACTTTTTAAAAAGTGACACATGAACAAAGGTGCACCAACTTCCAGCCCCACTTCATGATATCTCAGTGCAGAGTTCCTGTTTAAAAGATATTAATGCATTATATATATTGTGACCACCAGGGTGTGATCACAACATCTCCCCGAACACAACAGACACGAACACAAGTTCCAGCACACAACAGGCTTTATTCAACTGTGGGAAACGTTTCCCAGGTTTCCCACCAATGTAGCACAGTCTATAGCGCTAATAAATACAGCACAGTATTCATAGCCAAGAGCACTTTCTTCATCTCTCTTTCCGCCTCCACCTGTCCCGGCTCAGCTGCTCTCCCTGCGCCCCCAGACGTGGCACCGTAGCAAGCCAGGGGGACTGCCTTCTGTTGTCCCGGGGAAGGTGCTGCCCCATGTGAGCTCCTTTCCCAGGTCCTTCCCTTAAGAAGGTGTCTTGGCTGGGTAAGAGTCCCAGCTGTCCATTGCAATATGAAGACATATCTGTTATACACAGAAGAACACCCACATCTGGCTGTGGAACACATCTGGGAAGTGGGGGTGTACTAACAGTAGGAGCTTATAATAATAATAATTCTTTGCATTTATATAGCGCTTTTCTCACTGCTCAAAGTGCTCAGCAATTGCAGGTTAAGGGCCTTGCTCAAGGGCCCAACAAGCAGAGTCCTTATTGGCATTTACGGGATTTGAACCGGCAGTCTTCCGATTGCCAGTGCAGATCCCTAGCTCAGCTTATCAATTTCCCTGGCATGGGAAGATAATTGATACTCCCTCTTCTTTGATTATCCTATATATGACCCTTTTTTAATTTCTCTCATTTAGGCTTGATAAGTCTATGATACATTACAAAATAAAAAAAAAACTATAGTGTAAAGGCTTTTTTTTTAAGAAAGCTGAACTTCATGAAAGTTCAAAAGCCCATAAAATAATCATAGATGGATATGCAGTAAATGTATATGCTAATTTTTAAAATACAAAAATCTGAATAATGATGAGATTGTCCCAATCTGAAGGTGCAAACGCTTCGTTTACAGAAGACACAAGGATTAACCCAGAAATTTAGCAAATAAAGCTGAGATTTCTTTTATGCTAAACTACTTAAGATTAAACTCTTTTTTGTAATGTAATCTGTGCTTTACTACCTCTATAATTCTTACAGATTATTGGCAGTTTCCTCACTATGCTATAGCAGCCTTTCCAATACACACACAAACACAAAAATACTCTGATTAGATTACTGCGAGGGTATAATTTGTTCTCCACAAACTGGCTGAGAAAGAGCAACACTACACATTTTGTTTCCAAAGGAAGTAAGAGGTCACTTCTCTATAAAACTAAAGCTTAGAAAATGAGACCTCTGCCCTGCCTGCTCTTGTCAGTGTATTTACCATGCTTTCCAATCCTTTTCACTCTGGCAAATCTGCGTGCCGACTTCTTCTCTCCTGGACAACTGTTACTCATTCCAGTGATCCAGCAGGGCCCAGTGAATAGACCCCATTCAGACACAGCTTCCTGACATGAGAGCTGAGTGAGGCGGAAAGGCTCTCCTTCCTGCCTGCCTCTTTCTGTGCTGTATGTGGGGGGGATGGAGGGTTAGTGAGGAAGACCTCAGCTTTCTCTCTCCTCCAGCTGTGAACAATTACCACATCTGGCACCCTGCTACACTCGCTATGCAAACATCCGACACCTGCTGTGGGGATAATCTGGACACTTGACCATTTGACCTGTTAGCATTGAACTCTGCTTTGCTTTAGGACATTTCACACTTTCACTTTGCAAAGAAAAGATGAGATGAGTTTGATGTGAATGAATGCGGCAAGAGAAGAACTATTGGTAAGAAGCAGCTCTCAGCAGAAAGAACTGAATCAGTAAGATAGGTGGAACAAAACCCAGTTAAGATTCTTCAACTTCACTCAGACTTTCTGCCACAGAAACTTTGAGTTTATACTTGCCTTTGCAATAAAACATGTTCAAGGGTCCGAACTTCCTTTAATTTTATTTGTAGTGCCCTAAACAATTTTTGATCTATTCAAAAGCAATAAACAATTCACTAAGCTTAGAACCATTTGCAATGGAGTTGATATTGAACATGTGTAAAGAAAGGTTAATCCACCAATCCTAGATACTCTGATGCCATTTCTGAAGTACAAAGCATCAGAATATTTTTTAATGTCTTTCCTCTAAACAATCAATCTATCCATTACTTTTTGATGTGAGCTCTCACCAACCTATTGTATTTGAGGGAGGTGCGAAAGCTTTAGATTCGTCAAAAATTTTGATCTTCGTATTTCGACAGATCTCGATGTTTTAGGGATATCGATAATGGGTGTGTCTGTGTGTCACAGTTTCTTGAGGATGGTCTACAGCTAAAATGGCTGGACGGAAAAATATCAAACTCGAAGCTTAAGCCTGTTAAGGCACTCTAGGAGAACCCTCAAATACCGTAATTCTGCAGTTAATTTTGAATTCTTCTTGTCAAATTGCTATTGTAATGACCTATTTTATGATCAGAAAGATCAGCATCAGAGTGGTAAATCATTGCTGAAATGTTATAAAATGGTTTGGCTAACCTGGTTCCCAGGGTGTAAAGCCTACTTATATTCATGTCTGAATTTTTCATTCTATAAAGTACCATTATCACCACTATCACAAGGTGCTTTAAAATGGTCTGTGGTTTCTTAACTATAAATGATTTGCACAAATCTGCATGAACTAAAAAATAGTCACCTGACTTGTGTTCTTATTCATTCAGTGCATTGTTTGGTTCACCAGAGCACAAAATTATAAAATGTCGAAAATCCTGTGGTCACCAGTGTTGGAACGTGATGGATACCAGAAATGTTTGCAATTGACGACATCAGATGGAAGCATCACAGACAGAGAGCCCCTCAGATGTCAAGATGGATTGTTGCAAGGTTACCTGTAGTAGCCTTCTATGATATGAATTCTGGTCCATGATATGCATGATCTGTACAGATTATGTGCAGAGAGGGAGTGAATTTAGCCAGGCCTACCAACCAAATGCTTGTATTCTATTATCTACTTGAAAATTCTCTTGTATTATTTTAAGTATATGCTGCACTCGAAAATTGTTAATTTAATATCTACAGCAAAACCTACAGGTTTTCCTTTAAGTGAAGTCTAAACTGATTGAACTGCCCTCTTGAGCTGCCAAGTCTATTCTAAATTGAGTGGTACTTTATACAGTCTTTGTGGAGGCTATAAAAATGTTTCCATTTTTTAACATTATGCGTTATGCTGTTTTTTATAGTGAGGCCAATGGTTTAAAACGGAGAAGAACTGTAAGAGCAGCTAGTAGTATTATAACGTTTAAAGATCTTAATTTGTTTCCTGACCCATACAACATTATTAAAATGTTTCCATAACTTTACATGTATTTAGGAGAAAACACATATGAACTATTTGGAAAAGTCTGGATTTCTGCACTTATGGCTCCTAAAATGTGATCAATTCTTCATCTAAGGCACAATAGTAGATATATACAGGCTGATTAAACAAAGCAGTCTCAATATTATTGTGTGTATCTTTATTGAACATTTTGTTTAATACAATATGCAGGATAAAAACATGCTCTGAGACAACCAAAGATTTGAGACTGCCTTTCTTGTTACATATGTAATTTAAATAAGAGTATCTAAATTGATAACAATTTCTCTGATCTCTTTTTCGTGAATTCAGCCTCTGTTATCTCTCTTTCACTTTTCTGATGGTCACTATCTGTGTCCCAGGACCCCTTTTGTATGTCGTTTGTGGAATGTGCCCAGGTTCTACATTGTATGTTTTAATTGACGAGACAATAGACACAACAATAAGACTTGCAGGAAGTGGCCATGGCCCTTTTTGCCTCCCTTTCAAATTATTTTCTTCATGAAACCCAATGGTAACATCATTTTTACATAAGAATATAAGATGCTTGACAGATGAGAGGATAGCATTTGGTTCATCAAGCTTACTGAGCAAGGTAAATGCTAAGTTGTCCAATGTCTCTTCCAGATATTTTACAAGTTGTAATTGTATTTCTTTGAGAATTTTCTGCCTGCTGCAATTTAAAGCACAATTAATACATGAATATTGATTGTTAATTATTGTCGCAGTTTGCTACACTCTTAGTCTACTTTTTAACATCTCTTCAGCCACAGTGTAATGTTCCCATTTTTATTGCAATATTGGAGAGATCTATCAATTAAGATTTCTATAAGACATCCACTGTTTTTATAGTTCTTCATTGGATCCAGCCATCTGTTACCCTGCCTTGGGAGAACTTCATTTTTCAAGTACTGAAGTTCTACCAGATGCATCCTTCAGATACCTTTTCAGTAGTATGCACGTGTTCTGTATTAAAGAGTTTTCATTTTTGCACTCATTGACCACCTCATTACTTTCATTGATATCCTTATTTTCCTTCCTCTCTAACCTTGGCATAACTGGGACTGAACTCCAGTGGTTTGAGTCCCACCTTTTGGACAGATCATACCATGTGTCCTGGTGAGGAGAGATGTCAAGGGAGCATCAGACATGCACAGAGGTCCTCAAAGGATAGGTGCTGGCTCTCTCCTCTTTTCTGTATATATCTCCTCATTAGGCTCTATCATCTTCTTCTATGGTTTTTCTTACCATTGTGTTATAATTCTTCAACCACAAAATAACAAAAGCAGGTAAGGCCCTCAAAAAGGCCCACAAAAACAAGCCAGAAGCCTGACAGGGCTGTCCCAATATAGGCCTCACCCAGGCAAGCCTGACTGTAGGCAACTGGGAGGCTTAAGGCCAGACTAGGCCCCAAAATGGAAAACAGGCTTAAAAGTAAAAGTAAGAGCAAAAAGGCTCAAAAACTCAAAGTATGTCTCAAAAAGTCATTCTGGGGGTAGAGGCAAGTCCAAAAAAATCTTTAAAGACTTATTCACAAAAATGAGAAAATACAACAAAATACTCAAAGTCCCAATATAAAATATTAAATCAAAAATTCTGAGAAAAATGCAAAAAAAGAGTGAAAATAAAGAGCACCACATGGTAGAACTTCTGTATGTCTCAAAGATGATTTTGCTCAGCCTGGTAGAGACAGACCTTCTTGTTATGTCTTGTGTGTCTATTCAGCACCCCATGTCCGTCGAGCTCATTATCACTAACATCCGCCAAGTCTGTATGCAAACCTTGGGGTGGTAATCGATGACCAGTTGCCCTTCACTGACATGTTGTATACCAACTTCCACGTTCTTCCGCTCCATAAATCCCAGTCAGCGTGAAAAGTAACACACGTGCACATGCCTGCTGTCACTCCCCAAACTCCACCCAGAATTACACCTCTTTGAATATGCAAATCAATTTAAATAGCCCTTAAGCTCAGCGTTCCGTGAAAAAGCAATGTCAAAAGCATGGGGGAAATAGAAAAATTTCAGCGAATACCAAATGGAGGCAAGGAAAAACGTACTATTTGTTAGTTTAAACAGTGATATAAACGACAAAAGGAAGTTGATCGAGTGACAGAGTGTCAGAGAAACTCAAAAGCTCAAGTTCACAAAGTTGCACAGTGCCAGAAATGAAAAAGAAGTTGTCAGATATCAAAGTCACCATGAAAAGGCGAGTCATAGCCCACCATCTGAGTGTCATATGAAAGCTTATTAGGGTACAGAAAAAAAAAATAGGCACACAGTGGGGAAAAAAAGCTTGAACTGTCAACTTTAATCTCGAAATTTCCACTTTAATCACGTAGTTTATTTTGTCATGAAAGCAGAACATCATAAACTTCATCTTAAAATCATTTACTTTACTAGTTTCTCAAATCCCATCGTAACTAAAGTAGCACGTTAAATGCTTTGTTTTGTATGTGTTATTCTATGTGCTCTTTGTGTGTGAATCACTACGTGCTTCTTAAACTGGGTTTCTCTTCCTCTGACAGGACACAGAATACATTACATTCATAATATTACAGCTCTCTGAATAATTTAAATACTGAGATGTATATTTGATATCATTTTCATGATGATAGGAATTAAAGCATGTATTAAACATGGGAACATGTTGGCGCAGTGATTGTTCGTGCCTCATGCAAGATGCTTGCTGCACCATGCGCAACCTTCGATGAAATAATTTATTGCAGAAGCACTGCTTCTTTCAAACATACCAACCCCCAGTTCCTGTCCTTCCTTTTCTTTCTCCAAATACCCAATCGCCACACAATCAGCTCTGTAATAGACATTAAGCCATCTGTAAGCTGAGAACGCCGATTCTTCAAAACTTTTAAGGAACATTGAAATATCTTCGTAGTACATGTTTAATTACTCTATCTATCTATCCTTTCAGTGTCACACCAGCCCCAGCAAGAATAAAGCGCGAGGTAGGAACAATCTCCGAACGGGGCACCAGCTCCTTGCTAGCGCTGTGACACCATGTCCTCACATGTTTAATTATTAACAATATAGATTATTTAAATGAAGTTAAAGTTTTATCTGTATAATATAATAAACATATTTTGCTGCATTTCATCTTAAAATGATATCGTCATCATATGTAAATACATGCTTTATAAAGTGGCTCAGGTTGTACAATATTATAACTGTATCACCAGTTTACAGTGAGGTAATTGTACTTATAGGTACAAACAGTTCTACAAGGAGCACTTGATAGACTGATTGAGTGCGTTTATAGTTCTTGGGATGAAACTGTTTCTGAACCTCGAGGTCAGTACAGGAAAGGCTCTGAAGCGTTTGTCGCATGAGAGCAGTTCAAATAGACAGCATGGCTGAGGCAGCATGTGCTTGATGCTGTATACCAATAATTCTCTTTTCAATCAGCTGCTGTAGAGCTGTGATTCCACACTCAGATACAGTGATATAAATACTCCAAGTGGTGCAGTGAGAGTAATATGGAAAAAGATGATCTGATGTGGAAACCCCAAACGGGAGTAGCTGAAAGAAGAAGCTGCAATGAGATTAACAACGCTAAAGCAGCTATGGTATTTGGAATAGTTTGGCTATTCCATGGACCATTATATTGTTACAGGTTAATTACAATCAGATGCATTAAACTAATAAACAATATGCGGTTAATTTCAGTGTATATGATAAAGCCGCGTCAGGGATGTGGATCTAAAAAAGAAATGCAAACCACACTGGAACAAAAACACTGCTTTGACACTGGATGCCCCCAGTTTACAAAACCAAACAGAGAACTTGCGTATGCCAGGGTTTGAGATACCGTGATAATGTGCGTGGCTTTACGTCAAGTTTAGGTTTTATCCATCGTAATTTGAGCATGGAAATGGGAGTACGCAACATTTTTGTGCATGCGCACCGTTTATACATGAGGCCCCTGGTGTTCAACCACTCCTCTCTTCAGATAACCACAGTGACACATACTTGACAAATACTTGAAGCTTGCCTACAGAGTAGCCAATAGGTTGGCTCCTATGTACAGTGTATGTAGACGCTGAGGTTCTATGCTTCTTCTTGCCCTCTCTTGTCTGCTGATGAACAGTATCTGGTGATGCCACCTCTGTGTAGTATCAAATCTCAATCTAGACTTTTTTTATGTGTAGATCCTGACTGGTGTAACAAGTTGCCCACCTTTATTTGAAATTCTGATTCCCTCAAAGCATTTAAGAAGTGTTTGAAGACACTCTTGTTTGGTGACATTATGACTAACAGTTAGGGTTTTGAAATCTAGAAATTGGAACTAAGCTTGAACTTTGTTCCAAACCTTTCACTTGTGATGATCAATTTTGTAATCTTCTCCTGTCACACCTGTTTCCAAACACTCCCCCAGACTGTTTACTCAATCATGTTGATCTCTTTTGTAAGTCACTTTGGATACAAGCATCTGCTAAGCAAATAATTGTAAATGTAAATGATATCCATTGATTAAGGATATAATTTTCCCTCACCCTTGGTTGAACGAAACAAAGCAATATCCTGCCTGCAGTTCCCAAGTTATCAGATAGTTTTGTTGGATCTTAAATGATGTTGTGCAAATATCGTTCTCCATGCCCTCAACAAACTGAACAAATACACTTGTCTTCAATTCAGCTTGTGTTGCTCCCAGAACCTGCTTGGTCTCACAGTACTTCTTCATGTATTGTGGACACCATCCTATTAATACACAGCAGTTAATTCACCTGCCTTCACTCCCAAGGCTTTGATCCAGTTCAAATCTGACTTTGTGATTCAGAATGGACTCTGAATTTAACTCAAACAACCTGCAACATTGCTAGTGATTTGAAAACAAGAGTTAATGTAAAAGTAAAGTTAGTTGGTTCATATTGAAGTAAAGTATAGTAATTGTCTCTGCTCGTGCATAGCCAATTAGGGGCCGGAAATGTAAGAGCCAATCTTAGAAAGTTAAAGCTTTAAGTTAGTGTTTGCTTAATTTGAATAGAATATACATTTCTTTCATAGTCATAGACAAGAGTACAGCCTTTTCCCCCTGTAAGTTAGCATGAGATAGAACTTTCTTGCTATAATTAAGATACAGTGTGATAATTGAGTCAGATGTTGCTTAGAATAGGTCCCAGTGCACAGGGATTTAAACGGCTCATTTTCAGTCATACAGTTTTCTGACAAAAAATGTAGCTGCGTTTCCCCAAAATTACCAACATTCTACAGCTCCAGCTTGTAAATGGGATTCAGCAAAAGCCTGAAACGTCGAAATGATTCCACAGAGAAAATATATTCGTCTTTGAAATGGTTCAGAAACATTCAGAAGTGATTTGTAACAATTAGAAATGTAACAAGATTTATAAGCTTTGAATAGAACTTCTCTTAAACAAGAACTTTTCTAATATTTACTGTTTTACTTTTTTTATGTGAACTGTTTTACTTTGAATTTTAATTAAAACTTTTAAAAATGAAGATATTTTGTCTGTGGAATCATTTTGATATGTCAGGCTTTTGCTGAATCCCATTTACAAGCTGGAGCTACAGAATTTTGGTAATTTTGGGTATCAATTGGGATCAATTTTGGGGTCAATTGACATCTCACAATCTTTTTGTTTTTACCTGGGGCATTCTAGATTCTAAAAGCATACATCAACTGATAAGGTATAGTATATCCAGATGTCACAAATGCCTCTCTCCTGAATATCTTTACACTAGGCCCCACATCTCACAGCCGTTCAGTTGCAGGTTGTGAACCCATGTTGCAGCTTCTTTGAGCTACGTGGTTCACAGCTGAGCACCACCCTTAATTTTGACTATTAAAATGGAATAAAAAGACAGGCACACAAAGCTTTGATTAAGTTGCATTTTACTCTGCAATGTGTCTTGGGAACTTGATTCCCTTTCTACCAGTAAGCACCACTTATATCTGCCAAGCCTCTTCAGGACACAAACTCGAGACTCCATGCCTTGTTTGCCAAAAACTGGGAGAAAGCAGAGTAGAGATGCCACTTCATCACAGACTGTTTTAAGAGGTTTAAAACAATCACTGGATTTATGTATGCCTTTGTGATTTTTTTCTAAAAAGTTAATATATGGAGTTACATTATGTGTCACTCTGATGTCTGGAACAATACATTGGGGAGATGTTCTTGCTTGCACATTCACTGAAAAATAACTTAGACTTTTCTGGCACTTTAGTATCTTTTGTTTGAAGTTTATCAAATGAAGACACCAAAGTAGAGACAAAAGTAAGACATAATTCTTAAGAAGACAAGGGCAATTTTTTTACTAAGAAAAAACAAAGAAGGAAGAAACAAATAAATCAGAGAGACTAAGCTTTGAAAAGAAAATACAGCCTGAAGAGTAGGAGGAACTTTAGACCTTGTCACCAATCCAATTTTTGGTTATCTTAGTTGTTAAGATATTCAGCTATTTTAAGATATGAAAATATTAAAATCAAGTTTTTTTTTCTTGATTTCTGTCAACATAGACGTTCTCTGTTCATGTTTAACTCTTGTACTGAAAATGTCTGGTCATCCCGACTTTTTACATTTAAATTGTTTTTCTTTTGATTGACAATCCCAAAAGGTGTTCAATGAAATAGGATTGAGCATCTTGACATAAAAATGCTTTTGTCTAGTACCTCACGATAACTTAAAGAATCCATACAAAATGAAAACTTCATTCATTTAAAATGAAAGCTTGTGCATCAATAATAACTTCTTTCTTTAGCACCTCACAATATTCAACTGCAGTTCAGGATTAAACAAAAGTAAAAAAAAAATAATCTGGGGTGTAGCCTGAGCCACTAGACTGTGTCTCCATGGCCTCCCCTCCCTTTTAATTAATCAATGTCTGCACATTTGCTTTTGATAACACAAAACTCATCCTGTCATTCGTTCTGCTTTCATCTTTGTCTCATGAAAGATCAAAGGATTTAACTCATCTGGCTGTCTCAAAAGTGTAAAATGTTACATGTACAGTAACACATACCATATTTTTTTTTCACTACATACAAGTCATCTAAATACCTGGCCCAGGGGATCAAACAGCTTCCTCCATAATATCACCGCTCTTGCCGGCAGTTCATCTCTACCCAATAGTCCAAATTTGACAATATTAAAGCTTACATCAGTGCTCACTTGACAGCCTTAAACATGGCATAAGGATTTGTTAAGTGTAGGAGACAGCAGATGGATGGCATACAGTATGGGCGAGTGGGACATATCATGTTTTCTTATGCTTTCTCAGAATTTTTCCAAAGTGATTATAAGTTTCAAACAAATACTACACATAGTTTTATTTATTAAAAAGTTCACTTTTTTTTCCACAAAATGAAAATGCTGTGTGCTAGATAGCAAAATGTTTCCCCACTGTAATCGTAAAATAATGGAACAGCTGGAAACATGGAAAAATATAGATATATCTTCACTGCAAAAAATGAAATCTTAACAAGCCAGACAATCTTGAAAAGAAATAATAGATCTTGTTTTTTTTTATTTTAAGAATAACTGACTTGAGTAGATTTGTATGTGTAAGATATATAATCTCATTTTTAGACAATTTAACAAGTTAACAAGTTAAACTTTCTCACTATATTGGCAGATAATTTTGCTTGATTCTAATACCTGCAAAAAATCAGTGTGAAAAAATGAGAAAAAATAAATAAAAAACAAGAAAAAGGTATTAGAATCAAGCAAAATTATCTGCCAATATAGTGAGAAAGTTTAACTTGTTAACTTGTTAAATTGTCTAAAAATGAGATTATATATCTTACACATACAAATCTACTCAAGTCAGTTATTCTTAAAATAAAAAAAACAAGATCTATTATTTCTTTTCAAGATTGTCTGGCTTGTTAAAATTTCATTTTTTGCAGTGTTCCTTTTAAACTACTTTAATCTTTTTTTCAAAAATGCAACTTTCAGGGTCACTTTCATAAGTGTGAAGGACATTGCCCACCTCACCCACAGTCTCTTTGTCCTGTTTCCATCTGGAAGGAACTGTAGCATTCAAACCAGTTCTGGAAGCTTCTGCAACAGCTTCAACCCCTTGGGTGTCTGGATTCTGAACTCTGTGCTGCCCACCGCTCTCAGATCTACCCCTAGTAGCTTATTTATATGCAGTGCACTTCTTACACTTGTTACTACTGTTGTTTTTTATTATAAGTCGTTGTTAATATGTTATTTATTTGTTGCTCTCTATTTCAAGTTATAATTATCTTTTCACTTGACTGATTTATTTAACTATCAATAGTATAATATAACTCTTTACCTGTCTTGTACTTTGTTCTGTGTTATTGTATATGTTGCACTGTAGTCCTGGCAAACATTATTTTGTGCCAATGTACAGTATGCTGCAATATGGTGTATGCATGGTATAATAATAAAGCCACTTGACTTGACTTGACGCCATAGAAAAAAGTATTCCTTAAAATGGAAACTTCCGAATACCAATTTTATTTAAAATCAATAGGGTTGCATGTGTTTCAGGATTGTAATAAGAGTTTCAAACATGATCACAATTTGCCCTTCTTTCTTCCAAGAAGTGTCATCGATGGCTAACCTCTCTTCCAGTTATCCTAAATAATGGCAGAATCACGAAAGAAGAGCTCCTGGAGCATCCCTCAGTGATCAAATTCTAAACTAAAACATCCTTGCCTGAGTTTCAAATAGCATTCCCACTGATGAAATGCAGAGAATAAAATGGATCCAGGCATTCGAAAAAGATTAAAGGACTTAATTTTTTTCATACACATATTTTCTTATGTGCACTTTAAATCTGATGACTACATAAAGTTTATGCACTGCTCTAAGATTGATGCTGTGCCTTTTTAACTGGAACTTTAGTGTTGTACTGACATGGGAATCGGCTTTTGAAAGGGCAAATGCTTGTGTGAGAGTCTGTGCTGACAGAAAACAGCACAGCTTGTGACTTCTCAATCGAACCGTGTCCATGGAATGGCTCGTGCTCCTGGTCAGTGTATACAACTTAATGTAACTGCAATATTATTGAATTAAACTTTTTCTGACAATATCTAAATATCAACTTCTACAATATCAACCATATGTTTAAATGCTCTATGTCAATGCATTTTGTTAGGAACTAAATAACTCGCATCAGACAATTGTTTTGAAAACTATGCAAAGATAAATAGTTGCTAGGCAAACACAGATCAAATACAGTAATTTTTTGAAAGCTGTATATAAAATACAATGACATCTGTTGAAATGAAGCAAGATAACATTAAATACAAATAAACACGGTAGCTGAAACTGTTAACATACTGGCATAAGGAAGTTGTTAATTAGAAAGGAATTTCCCCACAAAAATTCTAAAACCTTTTTCCAGTGTTGATGCTTTTGTTATGCAGTGCTTTCAACAATACCTTTTACACTGCAAATATTGATTATTGGAAGTGAAGTAGAGAAATGTAATAAACACAATCCATTGCTGGCTTTCTAACAGGAAGTAGATTTACCCATCTATGTGTCACTTTCAAATTTTTTTTAAAGGACTACTTGGCCACACACACAGAAAAACACAAACATCTTGTGGGAAATGATCAAATTGTGTTCATAAATGCTTAAAACGTGTAAAACCTTGAAGCTTGCATTTCCTCTACGGAGAAAGGAAAGATACCATGAATTTCAAACCATTGTACAACAGTTGTCTTAAAATTTTGTATTGTTAGTAATTTATGACAGAATTGTTTGACCATACTCTTAGAATAATTAGATGTGTTAAATTCCTTATTAACATCAACAACTTTGTTCCAGTGAAAAAAGAATGTGTATCTTTTATTGTATCAGTCAGAATCCAACACTTGTAGCCACTACATCATTTCTTCAGTAATTTCATCATCACTCCCAAACTTCATCAAAACCATCTTTGAAGAAATGGAAATCTTAGAGAGCAAGGTCTGGGCTATATGAGGCCTAGTTTATACTTGACACGAAAATGAGCATGTAAGTGTGGCAGAAGTGGAGGCCATGTATCCAAAATGGCGAATTTCAAGTAGAAAGTAGTTACATGGGTGCCATACACAACAGGTCACCAAAACACAAGGAAGACATGCAAAAACATTTGAAATGCATCAGCTCACTCACGAGAATATTACACTCGCCCCCCCTTCTTGCTTTTACTCAATGAGTCTGACACTCCACCTTCTTCTTTTCTTCCTATTAAAATCAGTAATAGCAGGCACAACTCTCCTACCTGCTGATCCTCTGCTGTGACATTATTAGCTATGTGACAGTGACTAAAAGCTGTCACTTATTGACTAGCAGATCATCAACGTGCCTAACAGAAATGTCTTTTGGTTGCTTACCACGCACATACTTTCTGTTGTGGTGAACAGCCCAGACACAGACAGGCAAACATAATTTTGTCACCCAACACACGTTTATTTACAAGTTATAGTGCCACACAACCCACAGACTCCCCAAAGTCCAGGCTAAACCACAATGCCTCACTCTCTTCAGGCCGCCTCCTGTCTCTCCTCTAAGACCTCGTCCTCTTCCACCTGACTCCAGCCATTCCATGAAGGGAGGTGGCCCCTTTTATACGCACCCGGATGTGCTCCAGGTGCTTCCCAGCAATCTCCCACCGGCACTCCCCAGTGTGGCGGAAGTGCCAGCTGAACCAGGGCAGTCGCCCCCTCGTGGTCTGGAGGAGGCGTGAGCCCTCCTCCGGTCCTCCAGGGCATCCCAGCTGGGTGCCACCCCCAGCCACGTGCCACAGTACCCCACCACAAGCTGAGACCCCCTAGGGGCCAGCAGCCCGTCCTGTGAGGGCAGGTCTTCCTCAGCGGGAAGCCAATATGCTCCACTCCAGGGTCCTGTCCTGCAAAACAGAAATCACAACAAGGGGCGGAGACGTTGCCCTGATGCCACCAATCGGCATCTCCTCTTTTCATGCCCAGGCAACACTCCCCCCTTTGACCGGCACCCCAGTGCTTGCCACCTCGGCCCCTCTTTCGTTACCTCCATGCCCCCCGTGTTGGGACTTCGGACGGGACCGCACGCACGCCCGTTGCCTCAGCCTACCGTGGGGTTTCCCTCTGCCTCCGCAGAGGGCAACCCTTCTCTGAATGTGAGCACCCAGTGTCGCGTCCCTTCCTATCTGAGGAATCAGCATTCTCCCCTCGATTCCTTCCTTTACTTTGGGATGCCATGACGGTCTGGGTCTGCGCATGGCAAAAGCATAGCCCCTGATCCGTCTGTGTCCCTGTAGAATGACTTGAGGCCGTGGCTGGCTTGGGGCGGAGGGCACTAGGACCTGGGGCACTTTTTAGCCCGCATCCTGCCAGCCCCCTCGCTGTCTCTCCCCTCGCCTGCCGCCACATCTACTGTTGGAGATCCCCCTACTTGATTCCATTCACGAAGTTCACGGGTCTTTTCGGTGGGACCTCCTTTATGCTTTACGGGGTCGGCTGTACTCACCGTCCCCACCGTCCAACTCCGGCTGAAGACTCCAGCATCACGCCGTCTTGCCGCAGCTCCACCGACACGATCGCCTTCCTCTCCAGTTCCAGCAACTCCACCCAGAGGGCACGCAGAACCTGGGTTAGAGACCCTGCGGGCTGAAGGCACTCCTCCAGTTTGCGCAGGGCCCCAGGCAAGGACAGGACATTAGCCGACGGTGAGCTTACCTGTCCATCAGCAACACACGTCGACTGCTTCCTGTGGACCTCTCTCGCCGGCCCAATCGGGTCTCTCCCCAGCATGAGACGGACATTCCTTGGTCCTGCCTCCATCCAATCATCAGCGGGCACACAAGACACACCGTCCAATCCCGTGCCTGTCACGGGGAGGGACTTCCGGTCTGTGGCCATTTTGGCTCTCCTTCTCCTGGTGCGGTGACGAGCCGGCTTTCTGTGCTGCAGCGTCTCCCTTTCTGCAGCCCTAGCTGCTGCTGCCACGTCAGGAAAGCCACGCAGAGCAGGACATCCATGCACATACCGGCTGCGTACCTGGAAGCACTTCAGGTGTCCCCACTCATCTTCCCCCCAGCACTTCCTGGTGTGGCAGAAGTGCAGGGGTCCAGGGTTCTCCAGGCATGGGGGCGCCCCCTGGCCGTGACCACGGGCCCCTACAGGGTTGAGCTTCCCAGCTCTGTACCTGTGGCCCCAAAGGAACCAGGGCGGTCGCCCCCTCGTGGTCTGGAGGAGGCGTGAGCCCTCCTCCGGTCCTCCTGGGCGTCCCGGCTGGGTGCCACCCCCAGCAGCATGCCACACTGTTTAGACTTCACATGGTAAGTTTAAACCAGGCTTAAGGTGAATTGGAAGATTTGTGATTTCTTTTCAAATTTGTTTGTGGTGGTGCTTTGTTGGGCTGGTGTACAAAGTATGTTAGCCTTTTGTTTCGAATATAATTCCACAAGACGCCACCTTGAAGGCCAACTGTGCTTGCATGATGGAACAAGTTTTTCCTCTACACTGCAGTAGTAAGAAGAATGATTCAGATTGCAGAATATGTTGCAAACATTCTTTGTTAAAGTTGACTGCAATGTAGAAAATGTTACAAAATTGTTGGAGCAATCCTTGCATTCTTTGAGCAATCCTTTTTAAATCCAGAACAAAACACATTTCAGTAGAAGATCTCAGGATTTAATATCATGACTTGGTGGGTTTAGTCTTCTTGAAGCTTTACATGCAGTTGTGTTGTAACCTCTCAGATAACTACTATCCATCCATCCATTTTCCAACCCGCTGAATCCGAACACAGGGTCACGGGGGTCTGCTGGAGCCAATCCCAGCCAACACAGGGCACAAACTACTAGCATTTCTCAAAGTTACAGTTTCAAATCTCAGAACTATCGACTAACGTGAACATGCATGGTTAGTTCAGTACGCATATTTTTCTTCATAAAAATATGAATGTTTGATGGAAATTTCCTGTTGATATGTTTGGATTGCTAATCAGAAATAAAGATTTGCATAAATAACTTTGATTCTGTCTTTAATAAAATGATTAATCTTGCTTTAATAATGTCTTAGAAGCAATAATACTGTGCAATAGTTAACAGTAAAGAAAAAAATGACTGATCAACAGTCACATCACATTCATTCTAGTTTTTTATTCAGGCTTATTTGTCTAAATCATCATATTTTAAAATTCTTCCCACCTGGCAAGCACTTCAAAACCATGGAGGATGCAATTGACTTATTTAGAATGAACAATTAGGAGTTTCTTTTTACTGTTTTCTTAACAAGTTGCTTCATGATACCCTTCAGGGGATTTATTTGAAAATAGAATGAAGGGAGTGAATGAGCATGAGAGGAAGAGAGGAATGAAATAATATAGATTTAGAATAAAACCAGAGGGCTAAAAACAAATTCATTTTGTATTATTCCATTACATGAAAATATTAAGAATGTTTGAACATGCTTTACAAATGGCTGTTATTTATTTGACTGATTGACTGACTGATTTCATTTTTTTAGAATAAAAATCAGATCTTAGAATTAAGAAATATCGACATTCCCAGATTTGTTTCTTATCTGACATATAACATATTACTCAGTTCAATTCGGTGTATATTTATATGGTGCTCAAGTCTGAAGACAAGCTCAGTGCTCTTACATAAATTCAGGAATATGAACAGAAAAATACAAAACTATGCAATATTTGTATGTAGAAGCAGACATGTTTGTTTTAGTATTCAATAATCAACTAATAAAAGTCAATCAAGCTAGAAAAATTGTACAGCAAGCACAAATATTCCTTGACATACAAGTGCTAGCGATATATTAAAATAAACACTTAATTGCTTATGTTTTTTGAATGACAACAAAACTGTATTTGCCAAGCCACCAGTTGTGCCTGTGGTGTACCGCATTCTTCAGGTGCCTAACAGGCACTTCATAGCTTTGTGGAGCCAACGTTGGGCAATAGCTTCATATACGTTTGTTGCTGCAACTTCTTGACACATCTCAATAGCCACCATTACTGGTGAAGCTCCTTCATTCTTTCAGAATTTTGACAAAAATGCTTTTTCATGTTTCCAGTTATTCTTTTTAGCTGGTTTACTCTTCTCATTATCTGAGATTTAGACTTAGAAGATGATCCTTTCATTTTTGTTTTAAACAATACACATTCCATTTAAAATAATAAGTATATAAACAAGATGCACATATACTGTAGGTTAAATTATGTAAACTTGCTTTCAAAATTATGGAGGATACTCTCTTTTGCTTGTTCATTACACTAACAGGGTTGGAGATGTGCACAGCATGGCCTTCAAGTGGCAGTGGTTCTGTACAAAATGCATTGCTGTATAAAGTGTAGCAGACTGCACATACCAAAAAAATATTGTACATTGAAGCAAGCCTCTGAAGAAGCAGGCATGGTTGCTCTGTCCCAGAACATGGCAAATTGGAGACCCAAGCCTCTCAAATCTATCCCCAGGCTTGAGGCTTTCCGTTCACAAAGAGCATTCCCCCAACTTTAAAGTTGGCTTTGGCTTACATGGACACAAAAGAGGAAAGCCCAACAAAACAAAACGCTCTTTTCATGTCTGAAAATCAAAGTTGTTAATTAAGCGACACACAAACTCTGTCTCTTTAGAAAGATAATGAATGTTTATTACAAAAAATATAAAATGCACAAACAACAAAAGAAAAGTCACAAAGGTTTGACAAAAGGGCAATCCAAAGCAAGCTAAGCCAAATACTCAATCTAAAAATGGGTAATCAAAAAACTGAGCAAGAAAAGGGGGATATTTTCCGTACGTCGCTTAAATCATCTGAGATCAGATGCCTCATCTTGAATGAGTTAATGCCGGTGAAACACATCCGGAATAAGTCGGTTTTTCAAATGCAGCCGTGTAGTAGATTAGTCTAGCTGGATCTAATCATCCGAGATGAATGCGCGCCCGCGCTGAGTGAAAAGCCCATATATATTGAGTCTAGAAAACATGATCAGCAAGTACTTGATAGGCTGTAACAAAATGACGAAAGAACGGGCGCATTTTTTTCACACAAGCGGTGTAGTACCGTTTATTCAAAGGACATGAAGAATTTCAAGATTTAATATGCACAAGGGGGTAACACTGCAAAAGCAACCCAAAGCAGAAAAGACGGCTGGCAAAAAGTGGCCGACAAATTAAACGCTGTGCATTGTACTTACTGAATGCAGCGTTTCATTTCCTATGTGTCAGATTAATTATTATTTAATATGTCATAATTCCAGATCAAACGTGAGCACAAGGAGAACATGGGAACATGTTAAAGTAAAGTACAAGAATATACTTCAAACTGGTAAATATTGGTATATAACTATTTAAAGAATTGTTGACATAAATAATCATATATAATATAAAAAACGTTAATTTTAAAGCTAATAAGAAGGAAGACAAGCAAAAAACAGGTGGAGGTCCATGCGGTCCAGACCTAACCCCTGCAGAAGAGTTGGCTCTCCAGCAAAATGCCCATCGCCCTGTTTCTGAGGGCATTCCAGGGGGAAGCTCCTCCCCAAAACCAGTGGCAGGATGCAGTGGTCACTTCATTTCAGGTAAAGGATGGTCATTGCATAAACTTGTTCTCAATGTGTGCCATAGGTATGTTCCATATAGCCCTCCTTTTTTTGTTGGGTCAGTTGCAGGGAATGTCATATCCCTAGAACTTGTGTCTGACCAATGAGATATTGACGAAGGTCAAATATTTGATGAAGACACTGTGTCTGATTATTCATCAGGAGGTGAGGTACATTTTCCAAATAATGTTTGATCAAACTCCGCTCTGATCAGTCCCATGTGCCCCAATCACATTTGGAAATCCTGGGCAATGAGAATGTTAGGCTGATTGTGAGATTCTTCATGGAACTGTGGGTGTTTTTGCCTGTGTATTACCTACCTGAAATGGCATGAAATGCCTCTTTTATTGTCTGCACACGCAGGTGTCCAGGAAACACTATGAAAACCCGAAGGAAATATTTCAGAGCCAAACTGCACTTTTAGTTAGATTTTCCGCATCACCTACAGTATATAAAAAAAGTGCCGCTTGCAAAAAAGCTCAAAGCAATGCATACAGTCTGTGTGGTTGTGAGAGCCGGACTTCGCCTAGTTTGACTTCGAATATAAGGTGCTAATAAATTTTTGAGGTACAATATTCCCCCTTGGCTAAAGTGGTATCTTTCGAAAAGGATTTTCTCCGGGAGCAATAAAGGATCTTGCCGATTGCGCAAAACCCTCTCTATATGAAAATCTCTTCTTATAATTTGCACACCGATATTAATTGGTTGCTCATACATGAACGGTGAAGCCATGACTGAATGAATTCCATGCACGGACACTGATTAAGTGTGTGAGCTAATCCTTGTTTACATAGAACAAACTGGCTCCGAGTAGGTTTGAGGATTTGGATGTGCTGCTATGACAACACATCCAGCAAGAGTTTCAAAAAACCGACAGATCCAGGATCATGCCAAATCGTCAACAATTACATCCGGCTAAACGAGTAATCCACGTACGAAAAATAGCCCCAAGGTCAAAATCCAGAAAAAATACACAAAACAAGTATTCACAATTAAACTCTCCAAAGACGCATTGCTGATCCTGAGGACATGACCTGTTGACCAGGCTTTTATAGGCAGAAGGTTGTCCTCCAGCTGCACATTATTGTGGTCCTGCCCCCTGAAATTCAGCTTTAAGGGGACAGGGCACATGACTAACAACATAAACATTACCAATAAACAAAACAATATTCAGCATAAAATATACAAAATTTTATCACTAAATATAAAAATAACCTAAAAAGCAGTTTATATGACTCAGGTCTGAAATTCTGGCTAAACCATAACTATATAAATATTTATTCATAAAGCCCATAATCCGAACAGAGTACTAATGAAAGTAGAGAGGATGTCATACACTGTAAGGAAAGAGAACTGCAGCAAAACCACATACGTCAGAAAAAGAAAAAAATCTAACATTGGAATGGAGGAGCATAAACAAGTGAGCACAGCAAGAACAACAATAGAACCGTGTATTTCTATAACACATTTTCATACATAAGATGTAGCCCAAAATGCTTTACAAGATGTCAAAGAAACATTTGCAAGAAAAAACACAAATCAAATTAGAATAATAATAAAAAACAAAAAATAAATCAATACAAACTTACATAAAAGAGGTATTTAAACAGTAGAAAAGTATTGTTTTTTAAGTCTCTAAAGATTAGTCAGACGATAAGATCAGATGGTTGGGGAGGACAGAAAAAAATATTTAAAACTCCTGATACAAGGTGGGGACCCAAAAATTCCTGAAATTAGTCAATAGCACAGGAGTAGGGTGTAGTTATTAATCTATGCTGCTAGGCGGCGTTTGCTTAATCTTGTTAATCAGTCTGCCAAGTAGCATTGTGCTGATTTGATCAAGTGCGTATTTCTGGCATCTATTCTACAATCACGCATGTGACTTCAGTGATTTCTTTTCTCCAAGCTGAAAAAAGCACATTAGGTCATATCAAATATCAAGGTGACAATGAACGTGTTTTTGGACAATGACAAACTTGTTAATGAAGAGATTTCCCTGTGAATAGATGTTAATCAGTTACATTACACTGAACTGCTAAGGCGCCTGTGGGAAAATAACAGGAAAAAAATGTCTCGAGAGGCAGAACGTGCAAAACTGTATTCTGCAGCATGACAATATACCTGCAAACACCACTGCACCATGACAGCAAACCTGCTCACATAACACTGTCAGTCAAAGAGACCAAAAACAATGAAGTTGTTGCTTTGCACCCCTGAATTCAAAAGATCTCGCTTCCTGTGATATATTTTCTTCTTAAATTAAAATTAAGATTGAAGGAGAGACAATTTAAAACTGTGGAATAAATCCAGGGAACAAAAGAGCATAATGTATTTAACAAAAATATCTGAGCTTTTTATTCCATGCAGCTCTTGTGTCCAGTTTCATACATTCTTTTAGTTCAACCTGTTTAACAGCACAGTAATATAAAACTGTAACTATTGCGCATCCTTTTCTGTAAAAATTATAATGTATGTGACCAAATGGATATTAGAAAAGTAGAACAATCTAGACATAAACAGGCCTTTCAGACCAACAAAGCTCACCAGTCCTATCTGCCGAATTCTTCTAAAATAACGTGGTCTAGTCCCTAAAGTCCGACTGTCTTCCATAATACTTGGTAGCTTATTCTGCGTGTCACTGGTTCTCTGTGTAAAGAAAAACTTCCTAATGTTTGTGTGAAATTTACCCTTAACAAGTTTCCAACTGTGTCCCCGTGTTCTTGATGAACTCATCTTAAAATAACAGTCTCTATCCACTGTACTAATTCCCTTCATAATTTTAAACACTTCAATCATATCACCTCTTAATGTTCTTTTGCTTAAACTGTATAGGCTCAGCTCTTATTCTTCATAATTCATCCCCTGTAGCCCTGGAATCAACCTTTTCTAGTGCTGTTATGTCCTTTTTGTAGCCCGGAGACCAAAACTGCACACAGTACAGCTGCCTCACCAGTGCATTATAAAGGATGAGCATAACCTCCTGTGACTTGTACTCCACACATCGTGCTATATAACCTAACATTCTGTTAGCCTTCTTAATGGCTTCTGAGGACTGTCTGTCAGTTGACAGTGTAGAGTCCACTATGACTCCTAAATCCTTCTCATAAGGTGTACTCTCAATTTTCAGACCTCCCATTGTATATTCAAACCTAACATTTATATTTCCTATAGGTAATACCTTACATTTACTTGCAATAAATTTCATCTGCCACATGCATTAAACAGCATCTTTTTATTTTACAGAAATTAAAGAAATGAAAATGAACATCTCAGGAAGATGAGTCTCCCTTCAGAAGCAGTATCTTGCTGTCTATCCTCTTCTAAAAGTAATGTGAAGTTCCATCTGAGAAAGAATAAAACGCTAGTGGAAGTTGTTATAATTTTCACATTTTCAGTGTATTTAGTATCAATTTCATTTGTGTTTTTCATTTTGTTATTGTTTAAATTTTATACTTTCTTATTTTAATGTTTCATCACTATAAGTTTATGTGTTGTGACTGCCACCATTTTGTGTTTTTTTTCTCATTTCATTTTATTTTCAAAAACCAGAATGTTACAATGATGCTGCTACTCAATCAAACAAATAATAATAACAGATAAAACATTGCTTCCATGTGAATACAAAGGAGAAAAACAAAAAAACAAACAAAACAAAATTCAGCCCTCACCCAAATGAAAGAAAAATAGCAGAAAGCAAAAATGCTAAAAGAACCCCCCCCCCCCCAACTTTTTTAAATATGATAAAATGATTTATAAAATAAGAGAGACAATCACAAGCCCAGCATACTTATTCTAAAATAACATTAATAAAACCTTGCTATGTTTTGCAAAGGTTTTGGACATATCCTCTACGAGAGAATTTCATTGCTTAAATTTGAGATAATATAGAATGTCGCTTACCCACTGGGTTATAGAAGATGGGTTGCAATTCCTCCAGTTGAGCAAATATTTTTGTCCACAATGATGCGCATTCCCAGATGGTAGAGCCTATAGAAGCTGGAGCTAGGCAGCAACACTCGCACACTGGGTCTCATCTATTTTGGACATTATTAATGGACATAAATGTGATCGATGAAAGACCTTTAGTTGAATTATGGAATACTTTTCACATATAGAGTGTATTCTATGTTTGGCTGAGTTCCACTCCTTTTTTGGGATGTTGATTTAGAGGTCCCTATCCCAACATTCACTAGGATCTTTGAAGGGTAAATTCTTGGAAATATTATTAAATACTAGCTGTCCCCTGTGGATCTGCCTGCATAGAAGTGAAACAGGACAGTGAGGATGGCCCTGCCCAGCTCCCTACTCCTGATGTCACGCTTCCCCCTGCCCTCAGTCCGCAGCCTCTGTCTCGGATTAACACAAATATATCGGTCCTGCAAGTGAACTATGATTCTTAGAAGAGAGAAGTTGCAAAATCAATTGGAATGTTCAAGAAAATTATAGAAAAAAGCCTGATCTAAATCTGTTAAGTAGTTCTCTTGTGAAAAGCAGACAGACAGGCATACTGACAGACAGACAGATGTTGGATTTTATATGTACCTGTATAGAGATTGTTGAAATGCACCCCGAATCTTCATCAAGACTATCCAGTAAGACCTCTGGAACATATATGGAAGCGAGATGTAGAAAACTAGATAGGTTTCTTTTAACAAAATTTCTAAATTGAATATAGGAAAAAAGTGTGTACCTGCAAAGTTACATTTGGAGTGTAATTGTTCATAAGATGCAATTACATGGCCTATATAAAGATCTCTAAGTGGTACAACTACTAAAATATTCCATAAGTTAAATGCTGAGTAGGTTTGAGGAGTTCATTTTGTGGTTTTTGCCAAGCATCTGCTGTAGTTTGCTGTTGACTATCACACTCAATTTAGTATTTCAAATAGCAATGTGGTAGAAATGACGTCCAATATTCTGGATAAACAAATTAAATCTGGGTAGTGTGTGTATTAGTGTTTCTAGGTATTTCAGGATATTTAAGATCCTTTGCCTGTTCTCTTCAGCTAAGAGCTTATCTAACATTTTGGTTTAGGTACTTTCGGCTTCATTTTGTTCTTTGGTAATAGGCCCTTGAATATAAATAACAGATTTTTGGCTTTATGTCCTGGTCCTACCATTCAGAAGTGAATAAAAACAGCAGGCAAACGAAACATTTCTTTCTTAACCATGCCACTCTCAGCCCCTCTCGGGCTGCGTATGCAGAGCTACTGTATAATTTCAGAGGGGATATTTATTACTGCATTTCTTCATAATCAAGTAAATTAATAATGTTAATTACAGGCATTATTTAGTGATTAAGTTGAGTTAATTATAAAAATAAGAAAGCATAATGACATGACTGCAATTGTTCCCTGTAGTTTTGTATACTGTGGAGAAAAACACTGCTATAAAACAAGGGCTATCAAGCTCAAATGAAAATAAAAAAGATCTATATTATTTTTCTAATTGCATACACGTAGCCATGAAAAATATAAAATACTAGCCAACCCGCGGCGTAGCACACGCCGCATAATTATTTATTGATGGCTGAATACTTCCGGAAAGACACAGTTATCCAAATGGGGTGGGTTTGAGGATACAGTTGTAATTGTAATGCCCATGATCCAAAGGACCGCTAAAGAGTAGGGATATGGAGAGACGTTGGGCCGGATTATAAACTCGAGGAGAGGCATTAGGACGTTCTCGGAAGTGAATGGTGATAGTAACCCGAAGTATTTGGGACATTGCCACAATTTCTGCCTCGCCACCATAGACTCCGGAAGTATTCATGTAGTCAGTGTATTGTTGAGCAGACTGTATAACATTCCTTCTGTTACTAAGAACAACGGACAGCACATCGCGGAAGTTATCCCAATGTTGGCAAACAAAGCTTACAACCATGTTGCGAAGTTTGATAGCAACAGTTTTGTCGATGACAATTTTCCAAGAAAAAAACGACTGATAGAAACAAACAGTTACCTGATGCAGGAATTTGTATAACATTGAAAGAAGTGTTGTTTCCATGAAATACATTTGAAGCAGTGGCCATGGTAGGCAAATGAACAGTCAATGTGGCTCACAGCTGGATGTGGACTGTAGCACAGACCAAAGCGAGTGAGGATGTGTTTGGTGAGCTGTTGGGTGCGGGCACATGAGCAAGCCGTGCCTCGAGAGCAAGGGTGGACTGTGTCGTGAGTTCCCTATTACGTGGGAGGAGGGTTAGTGTTGGTGGGAGGTCCTCTGTCTTTCGTATCCCATGGTTGGACGACTTGGTGGATTATATATAGAAATGCAGCCGAAACCGAAAAGAATAATGAAAAGTCAACGTGGCTCAGAGGTGCATGTGTACTGTAGCAGAGACGAAAGCGAGTGACGCGGTGTTTGGTGAGTTGTTGTGTCCGGGCACATGAGCAGGCACTGTGAATGGCTTGAGAGTGTGGGTGGAAGAGTGCCGGGGAATAATGAGTATCTATATATCTTCTTAAATATAGAAAGCGACTGAGGTGGTGTTTGGTGAATTGTTGCAGTTTGTGAGTTAGCAGTTGTGATGGTTTAACACTCCAGTACATTGCGGTGAACGCTGGTAACAGTCAGGTGGGCGGGCGTGCAGGCGTTCTCGTCTCATTAGAGTCGGTGGGCAGGTCTCTGTGAGTTGCCGGGCGTGGCTATGCTGTGTGTATCCCATGGTTGTCTTGCTTTTTCTGTCAGCTTAGTGAATTATATATATAGATGTGGCAGCTTTTCTCAGTAGATTATTATTTTGGACGGCCAAAACGAAAACCTTTAGCTTTCCATTTACAGTGGAACCTCGATTCACGAACGCCTCGGTACACGTACAACTCGGTTCACGACCACACACTCGGTATACGAACAAGCCAGTTTCCCTTTCGGTTTGTGCGCGCTGATGATTTCCGCACGTGTTGCATTGTTCTCAGTCAGACGTGAACTGCTGAACTGCTGCAATGTAAGAGAGAGAGTGAGAGAGCAGGCAGGCTCGTGTGCTGATGAGAGAGAGAGAGAGAGAGAGAGAGAGAGCAGGCAGGCTCGTGTGCTGATGAGAGAGAGTGAGAGAGTGAGAGAGAGAGAGAGAGAGAGCAGGCAGGCTTGTGTGCTGATGAGAAAGAGAGTGAGAGAGAGAGAGAGAGAGAGCAGGCAGGCTCGTGTGCTGATGAGAGAGAGAGAGAGAGAGCACGTGCAGCAGAGAGCGAGCCTGTACGTGCAGCTGAGCAGAGAGCCTGGGTGTTTGTCAGTGTTATTCAATGTTTTTACATTAGTTTACTATTACACTGTGCATTCTATGGTGTAATTAACTATATTTGTGCTTAAAAATATTTTAAAAAATATATTTACATACAGTTCGTACGGTCTGGAACAGATTAATTGTATTTACATACAATCCTATGGGGGAAATTGGTTCAGTTCACGACCAATTCGGTTTATGACCAGAGGTTTGGAACGAATTATGGTCGTGAACCGAGGTTCCACTGTACTCAGTTTGAAACAGAATGTAAAGTACATACAGAGGTTGTCCATTCCTCATCTTAAATTCTAATCACAGATCACGTCAAATACAGAGCTGTCGCATTTGGCTCAAGACTGATTAATGTATTGCTGGCCAGCATCAGAACACAAATGCCATTTTTTTTTTCTTCACTTCACTTTGCATTATGTCTTTCACGATAAAAACTATAAAAGATGCTGTACACAGTTACACAGAAAGGTCATGTGATGTGCAGAATCAGGCAGCTAGCCGGCAATGAAGTATAATTTTAGTTAGTATCATACAGAAGAGGACCCACAGCCTGCTGAATATGGGGGGCATATTACCATTGGTTTGCTGGGACAGCAGGTTCTACGAGGTGGAGCTCTCACCTGGTGTCCCTTATGAATATGACACACTAGCGCCAAACCCAGGAGTGTTCCTGACAGAAGAAGAGGCAATTTTGGGTGTACTTGTGGGCTCAGATTTAAAGAAACTCTTAGTCAGAAGGCCAATGAACATAGCATTGGGAGGAAAGCTGGACATGGGTTCAACTGGTGGAACATAGTCAGGCCTGGTATGTTTGGGGGAAAAGTATTGGAGATGTGGAAAGGAAATCTTTTGTATCTGGGAAAAGTGTTGGAGGCACCCAGTTGGTTAGGCAGGGCCTTATACCTATAAGTCAGGGCCTGGAAGACAAGCAGGTTTTTTATTATCTCTCTTAATTTTGAATTATACCTACTTATATTTATTATTTGTTCAGTGAACCACCTTGTTTTACCTGTTTGGTCTCAATAGCATGTTTTAGAATTCAGGAATGCAACAAGAACATTCACACCATACTGTATATGTGTATACTGTAAAGGCACAAATTATGAATTAACAGGATAAGTAGAGAATTAAAATAAGATAAAAAACATAAGTATAAAAGTAATCAACAACACAAAAAGAAAATGTTATATAATGAAAATGTATATTGTCACACACGTGTGATTGGGAGGCAGCTAGAGAGCCTGAATAATAGTAGTACCATGCCAGACCAGGGGGTAGCAAGCTGCACTAACCTTCTCTCTCAATCTTCTGCAGACCATCCATGGGAAATCCCACTAGGTCCTGGTGTCAATGATGACGTCACTTCCGGTTCTGATGTCACTGATGATGTCACTTCTGGTACTGGCACCACTAATGACATCACTTCCTGTGACGACCTTTAAAGCCATCATATTTTCCCATTCAAGTCAGTTCTGTTTTGGACTTCAACCTGAACCGAACTCAAAAATAATACCTATTTGTAGCCAGGGCATATTATATGGGTGGCTACCCCAAACCTTTGATGTCTCTTGGCTGTCTTTGTTACAATATATAATTGACAAAAATGTTTTAAATGTAATTTATAATATGAAAAACACGTAATAAAGTCAACAGACCACATAATTAATGATTAAAAAGAAAAAATAGAAAAATGAAATAGACAGAATATTTTGACATAATGTCCAAATAATACAGTATATATAGAAATATAATAAGTTGGCAAAAGTGAGAAATTAAATCGAATTAAATTGACTGCACCAAAACACTCCTAACAAACAATATATAAAGTTTTAATATCTCGACATTTAGTAATACACAAAGGACTATAATAGCTAAGTTGATTTACATAACTACAAGAAAAATACTGAGCATCAATGTTATCAAGAAATAGTATTATAAGAAAAATATCTAACACAAAGAAATCTACAACAGTAGAATTATTGAAATATCCATAGAAACTTGGAAGATTTTCTCAGTGTTTACACAAAACCCAGTCAAAATGTTTAAAGGATGTGTGCCAGGTATTACAATTGGAAGTCCTGGTTTAATTTAAAAAGCTTGGTCAATGATGATTCCAGCCGACGTATTTCGAGTAGGGGAACTCTTCTTCAGGGCCATTGTTTTGTTTGCTGGATAAAAAACACGATTGTATATGAAAACAAAGGAAAGAGCTTTAATATGTGAACAGTAAAGATGAAACAAACATCTACTTACACCAGAGCAAAACTTTATTTTACTCTGGCTGTTGGCTTTGCTCCCTTTCTCATGGGTGGGGGTTGATTTAACTTAGCTTTGTCAAGTTTGACTTGCTTGTATGGAATGTTACTTGTTTTTAATAAATTTAATAAAATGTTATAAAAAAGATCTACCAGTACTTACACCAATATCCAAGCAGAGAGTAAATAATGATTGTCACTATAACTGGCAAAAGGAATTGCTAATCATTGTAGTAAAAGTATTAGGGAAAATTTAAAAAGAAATTAAATGTTCATGTAAATTTGTATGTCAACTTAAAAATTTAAAAATGTGAAAAAAGACTAAAGAAAATAAAGTAACAGTAACAAATGATAGCCACTGGAGAAAAAAGCTCACGCCACAATAATGAACTAATGCATTCAAAAGGACTTCAATGCACAATATTGAGGTTTAAGTCTAAAAAAAAGTAAAAGTATGAATATAAGTGTGACATACATTATCAAAAAAACAGAACAACATGATTAGCATGTTAAGTGTAGAGTAAACCTGTGTACTTGCTCGTCAAACAAACGTCCATCTGGTACAGGACTTGACGTAGCGGAAATGAGTAGAAAAGGGGAAAAGTAACAGAGTGGTTTTAAATCATTGAGCAGCGCATTAAGTCATTAACTTCATTAGGACCTAATTGGTGAGCAGTCTGGAGTCTGGATGTCGAATTAACTTCACTACGAAGCAGAAGATAATTAAAATCACCATGACGGCAGGGGGGTGGTTTTACATTTTCTTAAACTATGTATTTTAAGTCATGAAAAAGAAAAGGGATCAGTGTACCCTGCCTTCCCCTGGTCTGGCACAGAATTACCTTCATTTAGGCCCTTTAGCTGCCTCCCATGCACATGTTTGTGACGGTACACATGTATAGATCTTAAATCTAAGGGCGGAAGTGTCATCTAATTGAAATGAGTGTAACTGCAGTCCTCCGTGCCCACAACGTCACTTACACTAATACAAGGCATGCACTAATAAATACTTCACAGTTTTCATTTCTATAGAGGCCGTAAGCATCTATGAATATCTCAATAAAGGAAATTTTAAGTAGAAACAAAAGGTAGGAGGTGAAAAATGTTAACAGAGAAAGTACTAATGTGATTAGAGTCCATTGAGTGTCACACAGAGGGAAGTAGTTGATGGTCTGACCATGGATGTCTCAATCTCAGGTCCTGTGCGTCTGGCTTGCCCTCTTTATAGCTGTTGATGTAATTTGTTAGTTATTTATTTACACAGTTTATTCCTGCTCTTATCTTGCTGCATTAATGAGGACAAATTATTATGATTGCCATTCTTTATTCATTTTTACGAGTTTTCTGCACCTATTTTGGTGATCTCTATATTATAGTCTTTTTTTAGGAAAAAACAGACATTCTTTACTTTCTAAAATTTTGTTTTCAGAGAGTTATGAATTTTTTTGCATCTTATTATGATGCTATCTTGATTTTCATGCACGTCCTGTTGTTAGCACGCATCCTTGGTTGCTGCCTGACATCATTGACATGAGATTAAAACATTGCCTGTGACAACATGTTCTCATCCAAGTTTGCAGATAATTTGAAAGAAATCTTTGTGTGGTTGTTGTTTTGCTGTTTGTTAGTATTAATAATCCCCTTTTGGCTCCAACTTGGATTTTGTTTATTGGACTTAAATGAGATTGATACTCTTTCTCTTATAATTCAATTAAGAAAATAAAAAAGATTAAGTGTTAGTTGGCCTGTTGCATCAGTAATGCAACATTTGGTATACGATTCTCAACAGCAGTCTTAATGTTACATCTCTAAGAATGAGAAATGCAACGCAATTCCTACAGATGGTGCATCACAACCATTAATACTGAATACTGCCCAGTGTTTATGCTGGTATCACAAAAAACAGACACAAGAGTCATAAAAAGGTTTGGGGCAGCCACCTGTATAATATTCTCTGGCTGCAAAAGGGTAAATTGCTAGCACTAATGTGCTCAGAACTGAGTCCAAAACAGAACTGACGAGGTTAGTCAAATATAGCGACTTTAAAGGCCAGAAAAAGAAGTGAAGTCATCAAAAGGGCGTAAGCGGAAGGGTCCTCTTCCATAGGTTCGGAGATGGACGTGACGTCATCAAAAGGACCGGAACAGGCCCCCTCTTCAGTCATGGGTTCTTCATCAGAAGTGACATCATCCAAGGGTCCGGAACCGGAAGTGACGTCATTAGGGCCAGGCGGAATTTCCCATGAACGGTCTGCAGGAAAGTGAGAAAAAAGGTTAGTGCACTCCGTCACCACCTGGTCTGGTGTGGAGTTACTCTCATTTAGACCCTTTAGCTGCCTCCCATGCACACGTGTGTGACACTGGATGTACAAAAATTGGTTTATATAAACAGTAACTGTTTTCAGTATAGTGTTCAATTACACATACAAGTGTGGACTCTAGGGGGCACCAGAAAACCCCAAACTATAGACACGACTGCTACAGACAGAGTTGTTTTATTTTACACCAATACCTTGACATGTTTTCCCATTACTTCAGATAATAGATTACAATACCAAGCACCTTTCTGTCTCCTTCCAGAGCTCCCGACTCTGACTCCGCATGCAGGAGAAACGTCTTCTTTTATGCCAGACCCATGAGCAGTTGGGGCACTACAGCATTGCACCTCATTGAAAGCACTTCCAGTTGAGGAGGAAGCCCTTCAGAAAGAGTACATTGCTCCCTTGCATCTCCTTTTGGTGGCACCCAAGTACCCCAACAGGGCTGCCCATCAGTACTACAATTCTCAATAAGTCCTGTAGGTGTATATATGGGAGTGTGCATCAGGGAATACACGACCACAAGAAGCAGATACCCCCTGTCCACCAGGTACTAAAAATCCAATCCAAAAAGGAGACCAGTTCATCCATGTCCTTTTATTAAGGCCTCCTTTCCTGACAAAGAACCCTCCATCCAGGATACCAGTCCATCTATTGTGGCATTCATACATGATATCTACAAAACAAATATAAATAGTATGTAAACTGCTTGTGTGAAAAACTATCAATGCCAATATCTACTAAAGCTACATGCAGCAAAGAAGCCACATCCAGCATATTTTTAAACACACACGCACGCACACACACACACAAACATTATCACTTAGCTTAACTCAACTACCTCAAAACATTGAGATTGGACTGACTAATCAACACAAGCGCAAACACACTGACCTACACTACCAAACTATCGTACACACCAACCTGTAAATGCTTTCTTTTTTTGCACAATATCCATTACTGGACTACTTTTTGCACTAACTTCTTTACTTCCTAATTTTTTTATGCTGCTAAACTAAGGAATGTTTACTGTTTCTCCACTACCTCAACCCATCACCACAACACCATATTATTATGTTACGTTTGTGTTTATGTCGCACTGTCACTTGTTGCTTTTGTTTGCACATTGCACGTGCACTTTGTTGTCAGCTGTCTGGTTAAAAAAGTCTTCCTTAGATAGTTAGTTAGTTTTTGTTGAGTTATTTTGTAATTCATGTTAGGTAATTTATGTTAGGTCAATCTGTCTTGTCTCTGCTAGCCAGCTAACTAGGCCTCTTAGTTAGCTAGTTTAGTTTTTCTGTTAATTTATGTTGTAAATTTATGTTGCATGTAGCACCTTGGTCCTGGAGGAACGTTGTTTCGTTTCACTGTGTACTAACTGTATATGGTTGAAGTGACAATAAAGCCTACTTGAACTTGAACTTGAACTTCAGGGACATGGGGCCAAGATACTTTCTTGATGACACAAAAAACAACCTTGAACAGCACACTAGTTGATCACTGGTTCACACAGACCACCAGTCAAGCGAAGCTACACATCTTTGGGATGATGGGGAGAAACAAAATGAGAAAAGCACAAAAGAAAGAAAATGGTATACACCAAACAGTTAGAAACAAGGCTGTGAACTAAACCCAATAGCATTATCCCCATTTCCCCACTGTGCTGCCCTCATTTTTTATTTATTTGCAATTATCATGTTTGTGTAAAATATATATTTTACAATGTCACATGTGGGAAGAGAACAAAGTAATTTGTATCTGAACCTTTTAAGGCAAGAATATGCTCTGACTGCACTGTATGCCATGGATAGTACATGTGGCCAAAACTCATTAATTATGAAAAACCAAAAAGGTTATTAGATGAAAGGAAACTGCAGACAAACTTTCTGGCATTTTGTTGTAGAACATTTGGCACACTGTGATAAGACTTGGGATTTTGGCAGCAATTGAATTGGCATATAAAGCCAGAGGTTTAGAGTGGTTGAGATGTTTTTCTGTAATTGTGTTTAATGGTAGTGTGTACTGATCAAGAATCTGATCACTGGAGAGTCATTTAGTCTGTTTTGGGCAGGCTCAGTGTGTACCTGGAGAAGGGGCTTTATATAGTGAACTGTGTCAAACTGGTTTCTGCCTAAATGGGCAATACAGTAGCAATGCTCCCCTACCAAAGTGATTTCAGTTTCAACTGTATGCCCCCTTTCCTTACAAAACTTTGCATTGAAGTGTGCCACTCTCGCTCAAACTGTTGAATGCAAATAACCAAAAAATGTGTCTTACTGGTGTAAAGTGATGTCCATTTTCTTTGCCAAAATTTCAAGGGAGACTCTCACAGCCACGTAATTACATTAGCGGTTGTAAGGTATGTAGCACTTAATCAGAACCAGACGACAAGCATGGTTTGGTCCAAATGGGAATGAAACAGAAAGCTGTGAACAGAAATAATTTTGTCAGACATGCTAGCGTATGACATAGCTATAGCTAGCAAAGGCCAAGTAAAATATATTATTAAAGCAACAGTACAAAGTGTGAACAAAGATTTCACTTTTGATTCCAAGACAATAAATTTTAATCAGAGAGTCTTTATTATCCTCAACGGGCAATTTGTTTTCAGCTCAAAACAACAAAATTGCTGTTTATATTATCTTCAGGATTCATAATTTTTTAATCAATCAACCACCATAAAGCGAAACAGCACTTTATAAATTATATCAGCTAATAATAACGACAGAAGTAAAGCAAAAATATTCAGTTCACACTATTGGTATCAAGATACTTAAGATCCTTGCAGTGGAGCGAGGGTTTGGCGCAAGGTGAGGCCAAAAATAGTTGGGGTGCCAAACACGTTTATTTTGTTGGCATAAAAAATAAAATAAATCTTTAACTAAAATAAGTGCTTAGTGGCCCTGAAAAGATTGGTGAGTTGCCGTTGTTTGGAAGCATGTGAGGTGTTTGCGTGACCTTCCTCGTGGCTTGTCAAGTGTAATTTGAGACTTCACTTCCTTAATACCAGCTGGACTGGAAAGGGCTTTTTGGCTTTGTTGCCTTCAAGGGGCAGTTTCTTGAGGCTGAGAGGGAAAAGGGAGATAAGACTGTTAGCAACAGCACCCCCTCTCATCCTGGGGTGGTATCACATACCATAGGTGAGCCCTGAAGGTGATCTTCAGGCGTGCATGTGTGACAACTTCTTAATGGGAAAGTTTAACATTTTTTAAGAGGTGGGCTGTTTATGAACCTGGTGAGGCTTGTGCTGATAAACCAGATGCTTTCATCTGTTGCTTGTATTCTTCCTCCAAAATGCTTGTTCTTAAGACATACAGTTTGTTGAAAATTGTATTGTTTCACCATCTTAGTAACAGTTTTTCCAACATCATCATTACATTACCACAGTGTTTCAAAAAAAATGGTGTTACAACAAAAACGTTCTTCTAAATATAGAAAGTCTTCCACAGCTTCTTTAGCTGCTTACTTTTAAAATCCCAGAAGGTGATTTTAAAGTAGAGTCCTCTTCTATCGTTACTTGGTGTCTTGTTCATCTGTATTTCCATTCTCATTCCCACTTCATTCAGTTTATGCTCTTGTTTTGCCTGTTCTTTTCCCAGCAAAATGGGGTACAAGGCAACAACACTATAAAAACAGTTACACTCATGCACACAAAAACTATTAGGCCAACACAGGATTGTGAGCCATTTGATGGAAGACACATGTGTTTGGGACATGAGAAGATGCATGGCCGCATAGATACAAAGAGACTGTGCACTTTCAAGACCAGGAATTGAAACCTGTAGTGAGGCAGTAGTGTTAACACCATTGAATTTTGTTGTTTAATATGTTTAATCAGCAAATAAATTCTTAAACTATAAAATAATATTTAAAAGCCTGAATTAGCATAAGCTGCCCTAATTCAGGGTGTTCCTAAGAAATGTAATGATTTACTTCATGAGGCAGAAGTAAATAATAAACTAAAACTGTTGTGTCATTTATTTAAAATATTAAAATGTGTGCTTCAATTTGAATATTCAAAGACTAAATACCTGCATTCTCATTGTATTTGTCATTTTCACCCTTTGATAGAGGTCCATAAATGCCCAGATCCCTAGTAAACGATCACAAATCAAAAATAATGTCATGTTCATAATCACTGACTTTGAAACAGTCTAAAATAATACCTACATGCTTATGTTTGAAATGTGTCATTTCTAACCTTCTGGGAGAGGCTGGTAGAGGGCTATGACCACCAATAAAAAGCAAATGTCAAAAATATTATTGTATCAATGATCAGCAAACTCAAAATAGCATAACACAACACTCCACGTGCCCATATTACCGATCCCTATTTGTTTTTTTTTTTGAAGTTTTGTGAAAAAGAGTAACCAAATCCAATTAGGTGGCAAACCCCTGGGGACAGCTGATGTGGCATGTACAACATTAAGTCCTTCTAATCATTTTTGCTTATGACACCTATTGGTTTACTCTTTATCTTAAAGGTGTAATTTCCTACACAAAGGTCTAGAGGGCCAAAAATAGAGGGGAACCACAAAAAGCTTGATGTTTTGTCTAGAAATCAAATGAGTCGAACAGTATATCATACAGTATAATGCGTGGATTTTCTAGTACTGGTTAGTTAGGAGGAAAGAGACAAAAAAACCTAAAGTGAGTGCTAAGCATTCAGAAGTAATTTTTTTATTTTTTGTATATCTGTTAAATCCTTTTAATCAAGGTGTCACGCGCATGCACTAGGGAGACAGCGTAAGAGCTCTGGTGATGGTAGTTACCCTTCAAACCAGGGGTTGGCACTGTGTGCTAATGCCTTCTCTCTTCTTTCCTCTGCAGAACGGAAGATTGATGGCCGTTCCACCTCTGACATTATTTCCGTTGTCTGCCCTCATGTACCTTCTTGCCTGAAACCCATGTGATCAGCAGTCCTCCCATCTGAGAAGACCTCATCAATATCTTTGCAAAAAGATCATTCTTTTTTCATTTACTTTCATTATATGGGGTCACGAATGGTCCCCAAACCTTTTACCATGTCTGCTTGTTGTTTTACAAAGATGACTTATAAATTCAGGATATTTCACTGTTATTTACGTATAAAGCTGGCATTGCTCAGGGCTACATTGATAGTAAAAGTTGGTGATTACACCAGCTAGCTTGTGGTCTTACAGACAGTACACGTCTGCATGGGATATGGTGTCAATACTCAGCTTACAAGGACCCTCACTGTCATTTCAGTGTCATGGGTTTGATTATAAGGTATGTAAGTGTTTGTGCTGGGGCTACTCCATATTTAAGTGCCATGATAAGCCCATGTATGAAAAAGGGGTCATCTGTCCCCAAGAAATCACCCTTGCCTTACAGAAAAACAAACTAATAATATTGAGATGAACATCAGATTAACACATTGGTGCTTTTCTTACCTAAAATATAGAGATATACTTCAAACAACACTCAGAAAACTTGTCTCCCTAGATAAGGCTCATAGCCAGAAAGGTGCTAGGATTGAATGATGTTGTAGCGCTTGCCAAAGTCTCATTGTGGGGAGTGAAGTAATATTCACTGGGGTGAAGGGAGTGAGTGAATAATGAAGACTAGATAAAACATGTAAGCCAAAATGTGCAGGAGAAAAGCTTTAGAGCCAATGAGGTTTTCCAGGAAGAATTTCAGTGAGATATTTCAGGGTTGTGCTTGGTGTTGTGTGTACAAAAAATCCAAAGTAAAAATCTTCCAGGTCAAATCAGTCAGGCTTTCATTGTGAGAGGTGTTGTGGAACATTACATGTACGGTAGCATTAGGTACAAAGATGAATGTCCAGTGGAGAACTGCTGTTATTTGAGGGCAGGACAGTTGCCCAAGTGAAATCAACTACATTCGAAATTATTTATGCAACTTTCTATTGAATAAAAACACTTATAGTAGACTTTTTGGGTTAATTTTGAGAAAAGCCAAGCAAAGTGACACCTTTTATTGGCTAACTAGAAAGATTACAATATGCAAGCTTTCGAGGCAACTCAGGTCCCTTCTTCAGGCAAGATGTAATAATTCACTTTATTAAGAAAAGCACTGAATGTTCACTTTACAACTACTTGTATAATGCATTTTGAGAGTTGAGATAAGATGTTTTCTTTATCCCCATTTTATTTGCTTATTTGTATGCAGCATTCAAACAGTACAATTTAGATGCATAAAGGTAAGCAACATAACAAGTATCATGGGAAGCAGCTCCTGTATGTCTGCTATGTTGGAATATGGTTTTCATCCTTGAAGGGTGACCAATCAAGGAAAAAGATGTTCTATTGAGTAAGATGCAATCGGGGAGGGCTATACAATAAGTACAAACAAGTCAGAGAATGATTAGAGTCTGCATTTTCAAAAGTCTGTGTTTTTATGTGTTCACATTGCAGCATCATGCTGATGTTTTTGGAAACAAATGACTCTGGAGAGCGTTTTCAACCATTTCTGTTTTCAGGGGTTAAATTGCCTGGGTAACATGGACAATAGGAGAAAACAGAGACTAATATGTGTATTTTTAAATTAATATGTATTAGTGTGGAAGCTAGTGTGGATGCTAGAGGTCACTGTTGCCCCTTTAAACCCAACAGACAGATGCTCGAGACACAGGGTAAAAGCTCTAAGAAGTATTTTAATAATTCTCTTCTTTAAATAGTGCCCTTCAAGCACCACAGCCACAATAAACAGGCAAGTAAATCACAACTACACAATATTCTTTCTCTCTCATTCTCCTCCACACCTCCCAGCAAGCTTTGTCCACCTCCACCCGACTCTGACTCACTTTCTGGGTTTTCAGCTTTATATATGGTCAAGTTTTCCATCAGCCCAGAAGTACTTCTGGGCTTCTGTCCCCATGACTTGATAGTATTTCCGGGCTATGTAGAAAGTAGAAGTTCCCAGGTCCTCCTGCAGCATCTCCTGGCGGCACCCACGGTACCCAGCAGGGCTGTGAAGCCAAACTCCAGATCCCATAGTGCTCTGCGGGAATCTGGAGCACCGCTATGCTGCATGGAAATCACCATCTAGCGTCTTGGGGGAGGTGGTGTCCCAGAGTAGCTACCACACCCCATACTTCCACTCTTTGGGCATCCTGGCCGGGTTGAGCTGCCAGCCATCCATCACACTAGATATTCTCTATAGTACCATAGGATTGCTCTGTAGTCGGATATTTATTAACATTAATTTGAGTGAATGTGTGTGAGTGTGATATTCCTGCCCTGTGTCCAGTTCTTCAGCACTCTGAACCTCTACTTGAAAAAATGTTATGATAATGAATGAATATTTAGAATTACGTAATAGTATTGGTCCCTACAGAATTTTCATATAATTTATAATTTAAAAAGCAACCGTCATAGAGTCCTTGTGAAAATGGGCTAAAATAAATCAAGTGTTCAGGCTATGCACCAGTATGCAACCTACGGCTTTTAAAAATTTTTTACACACCCAAGTGAAACCAAGGAGAGTGAAGCAAATGAATACTTGAGGGTAAGCTGAGACCACAAAAAGCTCGATTTTATGTTTGTTTAATAGTGATGAACTGACATTTCTTTCAGGACTGGCTCTTCCTTTCATTATTTAAGGCTGGGATAGAAAGCTTCAGCACACAATTGGATGATTAAGAGAAAATGTGAAAAAATGAATCTATTTTCTGTATTCACTTATCCAAGCATATCCCAACAATACTGGACAGAAGGCAGAAACTAACCTTGAATGGGAAGCCATTCCATTGTAGAACATATTTGCGAATTTCCCCTTGGGATTAAGTAGTACTAGGGTGTTGTACCGTGTTGGCCATTATGAATGTAGAGAAAAGCCAAGCAAAATGACACCTTTATTGGCTAACTAAAAAGATTACAATATGCAAGCTTTCAAGGCAACTCGGGGCCTGAGTTCCCTTGGGATTAATAAAGTATCTATCTATCTATCTATTTACGGACATATCCACACAAACACTTGGTTAATTTAGAGTCACCAGTCAACCTTAATGGAGAATTAGGGACAACAGTGTGTGACAGGTGACTGGTCACACTTACAGGTAATCTAACTCTGACACCATTAAAATATCTGACTACGCCACCCAGTTTTATTAAGAGACTTGGAACTCTTGAGATTTACAGAAAATAGCACACAGGGTTCTTTAAATTAGGCGGTGAGTAAACACACAATGAAAGACACAACAGTAATTTCAGGAAAATCAACAGTAACTTCTATTACACAAGTCAATAAAGTAAATTAAAAAGATAAACAAACATAAAAAATCTAACAATATCAGGTACGAAATTTTTTAAAAAGGAAAGCACACAGTCCACACTGTAAAAGTCCGTTAAAAACAAGAATTGGAGGATACAACCTTTAGTGATGCAGAGTCCAGTTTGTGCACCCCAACAATTAATCGTTCAACTGTCCAAGGATGCTCTCTGTTCACCGGACACTCGTTTCCCAACAGAAGTTGTATCAAATCGTTGAATCCCTGTCAGCATCTCTTCGTTGTTCCTTTTTTCCCACTCTGGGCTCCTTGTGTTGCTGTGACCTAGGCACTCCTCATTTCTCGTCTGCCAGCTTTGCTTGGTCCTTTCATGCGGCTTCCTTCTCTCACTGGACCCACAACCGCCGTCTCCTTGTGGAGCTGTCTCTTCCTCCCTGGAGTAAGTGTTGCTGTCCTTGTGCCTCACGTCATGCCAGCCACGTACTTTCATCTGCCTACGAGCCCCTGTGCTCTGTCCGAGTGTCTTGGTAGCGTTCTCAGTGGACCGTCCCTCTCCCTGCCTTTGCCTGCCCAGAAGTTTAAATCTCCTCCAGTCCCTGCCTAGATTGACAGGACGTTGAATTAAACAATGGCACATACAAATTTCCTGGGTTTAACAAATAGTGTAAACACAAGTTAACAAAAAGTATTGTTGCCATCTATCAATGAATACACATATGTTGATTAGAAACCAATATTCTCAGACATGTTAATTTTCCAAGTCTGAATAATACAAACATTTTCCAAGAAAGGAGCAGTTCTTTTATTACAATTTTGTATTGTGTGTATACTTAAGCAGTTAAAACTTCAAAGCGGTGATTCTTTTGCAGTACAGCAAATACCTATATCCCGTAGACAGCCATGACAATAATCAGTAACAGGATTACCCAGGAAATTTGCCTTTTAACTTTTCACCCCAGTCCCAACAATGGGTGCCTATTTTTTTTTTTTTGTTCTTTATTTCACCTTATACAATTTCTTGTATTAGAAATTTGTTCATTTTCGCATACCCCTTGGGGTCAGAGCACAGGGTCAGCCATTGTACAGCGCCGCAGGAGCAATTACAGGTTAAGGGCCTTGCTCAAGGACCCAGCAGAGTAGGATCTCTTTTGGCAGTGACGGGGATTCGAACCGGCAACCTTCGGTATACCAGCGCAGATCCTTAGCCTCAGAGCCACCACTCTGCCTATTGCCTATTTTAAATGTAATATTTACATGTTCCTTTGCCTAAGAGAGAAATGGAACCACCCAGTGTACAAAAAATGTCCCCCTCTGACAAGTGACCGGGTGAAAAGTTGCCGGCCAATAATACCAACCACTGTACCACCCTATTAAAAGCTGCTACTGTAAATCCTGTGTTGTTCTTTCAATGAAACTATTACTTGGCACTAAGAAACATGAAAGTCTGATTCTGCCTCTGTTTAGGCTGTTTGTATTTTCAACGAAGAAGCAAGAATGTTTCTTGGAGGTCTGGGATGTGTACTGTCAAAGTGTACCTGTGTGAACATTGTGGTCGAGTAAACGGACTGAAAGATCCAGGAATAAATATTGAGGTGCCAACCCAGTCGTCCCTGGTTAATCCAACCAATGAAAACAAATAAAAACTGGCAGCAACGGGTGTAAGGGTAACAAAAAGGTCCAAAATGAAAAGGAAAGCCATCAGGCTTGGTATTCAGCTGTTTTTTAGATCACCCAATTGGAGCTCCGTCCTGGTGTGCATTCTGTTTAACCGAGAATGCCTCCTTCCATTGGCTGTGAGATTTATAGGCGGGGGGAACCAGAAGGGATGGAGTCAATTGCCCTCACTGGGCGTCTTCTCTGTGCTGTGGAGAAAATAGAAAAGAAGAAGGTCTGTGCCAGCAGCCCCTCTCCACCTGGGGTGGTAGATACCACAGATGAGCCAGGAGAGTGACCTACAGAGGAGCATGTGTAGCAACACATTCTGAGAGCGAATGTGGCAGAACACGAGTTGTCATTCTGTACCTCAATTCAGAAGAACATAACTTTATACACCAACAGTGGAAACTCCCATAGATAGCATTATAAAGCAGCAATCCTTTAATGTTTTGAATAACTTCTATTACTCTGCTGGCCTTGCAGCTAGTTGATTGAAAGCTGAACATCAAAATGTATATCCTTCCTTATGTCATCACCTTACTTTAGTGCATTTATCAGAGTTCATAAGTTCATAATCTATTAGTTGCCAGAAAGGCCCTATTAACACTGAGTATTTTGCAGATTACCAAAAAACATTTTAATATGATACCAGCTGGATCAGGTCAAGTTCATTTTGAAACAGAATGAAGTGTAAGGTTTCACTAAGTGAATGTGCTGTTGGTTACACTAAAGCTGAAAAAAAAATATATACAGTAAATGGAAGGCTCATCTGAGTGCAACATCTGGGGTTTCCTAACGCTGCATGACAGGCCAAATACTCTTTATTTACTAAGTGCCATCTTATAATGAGGAGCATTACAAGAGCAAAAATTACTCCTCTGTTCATTTTACAGTTGCCACGCCAGGAAAGCCACATGGGCACTAAGAGAGCTGGCATCACTAAATAAGTTCAATGCTTTATTCACTGAATTTATAAACCACTTAAAAGATTTTTCATTTCATTCAAACAAAAGTTGGAAGGGTCTCTTGTATTGGTCTCTTGTAATTTTATTCTTAGACAGAAGAATGGAAGACTGTAGGTTAACTTCAGAATCCTTTACTAAGCAGTTGTTGAAGTTAAAAAGCAAAAAACCACACAAGGCCAGTGCTACAGGATGGCTTTATCTGGCCAGGAGATCAGAAAGAGACAGCATCTTTTCTTTACACTTGCCAAATTCATTCTTTAAGATTTTTATTTTTCTCATTTTTATGCTCTCTTAGTCACATATTCTGTGTTTGAACACTTTTTGCTGCAGCTTTGGGGTCAGTTAGGTTAATTATTTATTTTGGTATCAATACACACTATTTGTAAAGGTTAACAATTATATTAGTGACCTGCTGCAATTATACAATAAAAAGAAGATCTCATGGTCTGACATTTAGTTGGCAGAACCCCAGCACATAAAGTTCATGGTCCAGACTGTCTATGTTGTCCTACCCAGTCCAGCAAACCTCCATGCTTGGGACAAGAGTGAGACACCATCTGCCACCTGTGAAATGGATACACCTTCATACAGTAGTAGATGTCCATGAGAGAATGATGTTACCACTGACAATATGACCAAGTGCTGAAAGCAGTGGCAAATAGTTTCTCCTTGGCCATCATTGCTAGCAAATACCATAGCCCTTTAAGAAAGCACAATGCTTTCATGAAAGCAGGAGGTCATCCCCATTCACAGCACAGAAAATCAGCCATCGGCAGGCCTACTCACTACTGCACAAAACAGTTAATGGACAAGCAACTCAAATTTTCCACCACACAGACCAACAACATCACTGCGGTCTGACATAGTCAATCTCAAAACAATTAGTCATGACAGAATTGACAATGCCCTGTGAGAACTGAATGGAGGTGGTATTGGAGCACCACTGGAAGTAGGCTTTGAGAACTCACTTGCCAGCCTGTTGAAGTTGGGTATTGAGGCTTTGAAGGAAGCCCAATCTTCAAGCATGCACATTGCTTGACATCATTGGAGTTACAAAGAGAAGATCCATCTAAATCATCACAGAGGCTACAGAAGGATAGCTTTGGTACAAGAGGGGTGATCTGATGACTAACGCTATTGGCATGCAAGTCAGGGGCTGGCTGAGTCGCTGTCAGGGAGGTTGTCAGCCTGAGCAAATTTCAGAGCAGAGACAAATGGTTTCATGCCTCAGATTCACTCAGGGAAGGTTCAAGTTTAACTGGAGGTATGAAACACAGCAGAGGATGAGAAAGGGAGCCAGAAGCCACGTATGAAGCACCTTTAAAATTAGTAGCCTTAGTGGCCTTTGGGCTGAGATCTCATGTCACATAACTAAATAAGCTGCCGCTTACTGATTCAGAGGCTAACATCTCCATGGGAGGACACCAAACAATTTCTTGGTGGTGACGCACCCATTCTTCCTTCAGGATCTTATCAAAAATAGATAAATAGATGGGGAGGCTTCTTTGAACCATAATCTTTAAGGCAATCTGCAGTTTTTAAAATGACTTTCAGTTTAAATGAGGGCTTTGGCCAGACCACTCATGGACATTTGCTTTCTTTTTATGCTTTGTCTTTAAAGGTGATGATTTTGTCACCAGACCATGTCAATTTATGTGACTGAATATAAAATTTAGAGACTGCATGCTTATGACTTTCCAGCAAAATCAAACTCACACTTTTAACTGAGAGCCAATAGCGTGCTGCCCGACTGCCCTTTTTCTTCTTTTTCGATTCTGTTGTGTTGTGTAAAACATGAGACCTCCAACTGACAAGCTTCTCTTCTACTTGTGAGGTCCAAAACAAATGCATTCCTTATTCCTCATCGCAGCATTCTATACATTATATTTCAGAATGTGTATTCATTGGTATTGGTTGTCAGCTCTCAAGACCACAGAGCCCACTTTTATGACTAGATGCATTTGATTTGGACAGTTTGAGTTGTGGACTAGTTGGAGTGAATCCCAAGAAAAGGCGTCTTAAGTGATGTGAGCTTAAGATGAACTGTTCCGTTTTTATTTAGTCAGACCCTGGAATCCTCTCCCAACTCATTTAAGAATCTTTTGTTTGCACGTATGCAAACTCCAGAAGTGTTATATAGCCATTGTAACACAGAACTCTCAGCATGATATGGTTGCCTGCTACAAAGGTTCTCCCATGTCAGTCATGCTGTAGTTCAAGTTCTTGGTCACTACTCTGACTTCATTTTTCACCATTTGTTAAAGCTGGATAGAACTAGAGCCCATCCCAGAAGGCAGATTAACGTGTGCAAACCTATCCATGCCAATGTATTATTAACCCAACAGCATGTCTGGGAACTTGAGGAGAAAACAGACTTCTGACAGCTGAGAGGTGTAACTCTACTAGTATGCCATTTAGCCATTTGTGAGCTGTCATTCTTTCAGATTATTTTTTAACTTGTTTTTATTTTTATTTTAGTCATCTTCTAGACACAATGTGATTAAATGAACAATCTTGACATGTTTAGACCAAGCACACCAGTCTAAAATTTCTGGCATACGAGGCAGCCAAGATTGGCGGAGTTTACCTCCCAGACAGCAAGCAAAATAAAAACAAATGATTCGATTGAAACATAAACACAAAGAAGCAGATTCTAGCCCACCTTACCGCCTCTCGAATTGGCCGGGAAGACTCAAATGTCTGCAATTTGGATCAAACTAAAGCTGAGCAGCTGGGGAAGCCATGGGAAGCTGACAGTGGTGTTTCTGGCCCACTATACAGTATGAGCAGTTACAGCTCCTGCATCTGTTTAGCAGGATCGAATGATGAAATACATGTTGATGTTAATCTGCTGTGTACTGTCAAGGGTGCTAGATAAAATATTGACTGACTGATGGACGCTTTTTGCAACTGGGGCACGGTGAAGGGTCACAACGCTATTAGTAATGCGGACTGAACCGACAAGCTTGAGATGCAACTCCACTAGCCAGCCACTAGTCCACTTGCAGTAAGACAGAAAGTGAGACAGAAGAATACCATAATGCATTGTAAGTGGTAATTTTAGGCTGAAGGCAACTGTGCTGCTTTAGACAGAGTAAAGCTTCAATACAAGCTATGCCCTAAGCAGTTTTCCTTCCTGACTGCAGTGTATTCTTACGTAAAGGAACATCTGTGATTACAGAAGGTGCTAAATAAAGTAAAGATTCCACAATGCCATCAACATTTTTATCTGATTCTGTAATGCAAACTGCAAGTTCAAAGATGTTGTGTTATAGTGCAGATTAGCAACCAGAGAAGAGGAGTAAGATGTTCGTCTGATCTAATCAGAGTGGGAGAGCAAATAAGCCCCTTTATATGTCAGTTGTGGAACAGGCCTGTAATGTCTGTAATGCTTTTTCTTTTCCAATCACAGTTACTTCACAGCTGCTAAATACTCCCCATCATCTCACTATACCTTCTGTCTGCATGTCTGTAGCATTTACCCAGGAGATTTACTGACTGTCAATTATAAAGTCACTGGCATGTTGCCAATATATACATAATAAGTCAAGGAAAAGCTGCCAAAGACTTAGCTGCATTAACTTTCTAGCCTTATGGTTACAACCGATTTTAGCTGGAAGCAGTCCTGCTCCCCGTGAGTGTCATAATGTGACTGATTAAGTGGGATTAAAACCTCCACACACATTTTCTTATCTGAATGGTGCTGATAAATGGTGTTTGAAGGGAATGTCATGTGGCTCCATGCACCACAGAGCCTATCGAATTTGGTTTAGTCTACTTCATTTTTTTTTAAGGAAGACCGCACCTTGGGCGCCACCATCTTTGTGTTTACTTTGATAAAGAGAGAGAGAGAGATAGAGAGAAAGAGCCAGATCTGCTGGCCTTCAGGCTCATTTTTCAGTACATGTGACAATAATGACCATATAAACCCATATTGGTGATTTGTAGGGTGAGCCTTGAAAACACTTCTATCTCATGCACTGAAAAATCATGAGAGCCAAAAGGATGTGTACATGAAGAAATCCTACAGTTTGTTCCTCTGTTGTCACTTTTCCAGAAGCCTTTTAACAATTTCCAAAGAGCGAAAAGTTGACCGAGTTGCCTGGTAACAAATACTAGCAGCCGTCAATATTGTGCTATCTAAATGTAAAGCACTCAGGCAGTAATAATATATTAAGAAGACAAACCTGGTGTTTACCAGTTTTCGGTTCATTTATCTTTAAGCAGTTCCATTATCTTCCATATAAGATGCAAAACAAATGCTCCTGTGGTCATACTTTGCTCCCCATAGAATGCTCCTGTCGAGACTCCTTTAAAATTCTTCTAGAATTCTGTGGGCACTTCTGCTAACTTGAATCTTTGCAAATGATGCTATGAACATGGAAGAGCTGAAGCACTCACCTCTCTGTGTAACTGAAAAAAATAAATTAAGTATCAGGATATCATCATCTTCACTTCCACGTGAAGCCTGAAAGCCATAAGGACTGATTTAGATCATTTATGTTAGGTAGAATGCCTAGTGTGGGCTGGGTGGTCTCATGGCCTCGGAACCCCTGCAGATTTTTTTTTTTGTTTGTTTTTTCTGTCCTCCTGGCCATCGGACCTTACTTTATTCTTTGTTACTTAGTATTGCCTAATCTTATTTTTAGATTTTTCATTCTTGCTCCATGATCCTAACACTCTTCTGGGAGCTTCTTGAACCCGACACCTTCGGTAATGTAACTGGATGAGGTGGACAATGAGAACACCAAATGAAGCAAGGGGAAGGTGCAAAGTGCAGACAGTGCTTATATTAAAAATGAACAAAACAAATCGAAATAGTATTGAAAAGAAAGTGCAGTGCTTCAAAAGGCAATAAATAAATAATTCATTAAAAACAAGTGAAATGTGGAGGTTAAAATAATCCAATAAATATTCCATTTAAAAACGAGGTTAAAAATCAATAATGGTTGGAAGCAGTCCTTTAAAAACGAAGTGCCTTCCTTAGCTGGCAGCTCCCCTGTTTCTCCCATTCTGGGCCCTACCTGCTGCTGACCTTCTCCTGCTGGTCTGGTATCCTTTCAATCCCTAGCATCCATAGGGCTCCTCCAGACTGAGGCTTGGGTTTTCCAACGACCAGGGCGCTCACACTTGGGCTTCCACCTCCCAAGCCTCCGACTCCCGCGGCCTTACGTGGCAAGCCGTCCTCGATCATGGTCACTCTTCCTTCTCTGCAAAACTCAGTAAGAGTGACCCAATCCATCTGCCTCCCTGGTGCTGGTCAAACACCCCACTAGGGCTCACTTCCCAGCTGCCTCTCATTATTACAGCGAGCCTGCTCTCGCTCACTCACTCACTCACACACTGGTTCCTTCGCCTCCTGCCTTCTTCTCCCATAACCTCTTTTCTTTCCTTTCCTTTTTTTTTTCCCTACGCACTTGCACTTTTCCTATTTATAATGGGGAAGTGGCATAGGTAAGGTGCAGCAATTAGCAGCTCCTGGCATCAATCACGGACATGGGCGATCCCACACCTGTGCACCAGCCCACATCTCGCCCAAGAACTGCTCCGGCCACACTACAATGCCCTCTCTCTAAGCTGCGAGTGCGCCGATTATTTATTTAAAAGCTGGCCTTTTCTTCTAAGCCGGGGACCCGTTATACCACACATTCTTCTTTTTTCATCTTGTAAAGCACTTTGAGATACATAATTAATATGAAAATGTGCTATATAAATAAATGTTGTTCTTGATATCTAATCCTACTGTTAACACACAAAATGAGAAGAAGCCATTTTTTCCACTTTGTTTGTTCTTCTCACTAGCACTGATTCAACTGCCCCCCTCCCAATGATTTCTGAAATGTAGATGGATAGAAAAAGAAGACATTCTATTTATATAGCACTTTTCAAGACACTCAATGTGCTTTACATAGATAGGGGGGAGTCGGTTCAACGAGTACCAATATCCAAGATCCACCTGGATGATGTGACAGCAGGCATTTTGTGCCAGTATGTTCACCACGCATTAGCTGTATGGTAGTGAAGAGCAGAGGGAGATAAATTAGCCAATAAGAGAAAGGGAATTATTAGAGGGTCAGAATGACCAGGTCTCAATGGGTAATCTAGCCAGGATATCAGGAAACACTCTACTTTTTACAAAAGATGTCCACAGAGAGTCAGGACATTGGTTTTACATCTCATCTGAAAGGCAATGCCAAGTTTTCAGGCACAGTGTGGGATTCACAAACAGACCAAAGGGTAAGCACCCCCTGCTTGTCTCACCAATGCTTCCTCCAGCAGCAACCCAAGCTTTTCTTATGTGGTTTCCCATCTAAGTACTGGCCAGGCCTGAAGACGCTTAGCTTCAGGTGCATTACCTGTTCTGAAGTGCATGTGGTGTGGCTGCTGACATACAACCTGGATAGCAACTTTAACATTATGTTTGGCCAGTTTGTGTCACACCCAGCCCTATAATGACTGAAAAAGGTTCCATTTAGCATTCTATATTGTAGGATGGTCTCACAATAATTCTCCACTCTTTTTGATCAGCCTTCCCACTGGCTATAAATAGATATCCAGGTATGCATGAGGATGACACCATGGTGTCCATGAACACTTTCCTCCAGGTACTACTAACTATGTTTAAATTAGCGTGTAGTGTACATGATTGGGACCTACAGTAGACTGGTTCTCAGTATTGTGTTGGTTACTGCCTTGAGATATTGCCAGGACTGGTTACCACACTGTCAAACCTCAACCCTTTGGACTGACATAATGGCACAACAGTTGCATTCTGATTTGATTCTTTGATTAGAAATCTTTTTTCAAACAGTATATTTATTGCCTATATTATCATCCACACAGATTCTCCAAACTGAACTACCCAGTTATAAGTAAACCTCAGAAGATTGTGATTGTGTTTTACTGTAGACCGGCATCCCAGCCAGAGCTTGTTCTTGACATGTGCCTATTGCACACTATAGCTTTGGTCCTCCAAACACAGAACATCAAAATGCAGATTTATAAATGTTTGGATGTTTTGCTCCTGCCTTAAACATAACAAGCAGGCCTTACTCTCATAATTTAGTCTTCAGGTGAATCCCCAAATGTGCTGCGCTCAGTCCACCCTGGCTGGCATTTCCCTACCAGTTAGGAGTCCCAGAAGGGATAAGCCGTTTCTCTCCATGTTGCAGCCTTCCTTCATTTTGAGTGCAGCACCCCACCGCCACCACTAATCTGCTGCTCATTAGCACAGCATGCATATTACCACATGTGCAGACACAATGCTACCTCATCTGGGCACACTTACTGGGCCTCATTAGGCTTCTGCTTGTACAATGCCAAGTTAACCTTTTTATTATATTAGCTACTCACCAGCTGTCAAACAGTAATACAATTAGGCATAAATGAATAGATGACCAATAGTAACTGCGTTTTTAAAGCACTTTTTAAGTGTCTGACACAGTATCAATTCTGTCAATCAAATTGTCTACATCTTTTACCTGAATCCATGGAAAACATCTACAATAATGGAGGCTGGGGAGTGGGATCCACAAACATCACCATAGGCCTCTGTATTATTACAGAAGACATCACCAGTGGTGGTATTTGATAATGTTATTAACCCAATTCAGAGTTGATTCATTTGATGATGATTAAAATTTCTACAATCGTAACACTGTATTGGCATCAAAGCTTTAAATTAGAACTGCCTCATCATAAAGCAGACTTAATAATAAATCTCTACCATTGAAAAACAGTAAAGTTACTAATGATGTCCTCTGTTATTCTCTTTCTACCACATTCTAAACAGTGACTTGGTATGCACTAAAAAATCGTGTCTTGCTCTGTTTCATCATGGCTTATTTCTATCTTAAAAATATGCAGCATTGGCTTTTCAAAACATGTAAGGTTTTGTTTTGCTAAAAATTCTACTGTAATCAGTTAATTTCAGAGTTATTGTCATGTGTATGCAGTGCAATGAAATTCTTGTCCGCACAGTTGACCAACACAGAGCAGGCCATTGCTGTTCTTGTAATGGCAGCCCAGATCTCAGTCTGTTGATAATGTAGAATTTCCATCCATCCATCCATCCATTTTCTATACCATCTTATAGCATAAAATCACTAAATAAGAAGCAGTGGTTTGCAAAACAGTGGAGCTTTGTTTCATATACAGTACAATTTCATGCAATTTACGATTAACTTTTATTTCACGTGTGATTTTGCAACCAAAAAACTCACAAAAAAGGGTGTTTTGGAGATTTAAACATTTTATGACATGCTGAAAGAAAGAAACATTGCTCCTTAAGAGTTTGGCAGAACTGTACACCCCTTTTAGACCCTTATACCGTATTTCTCAGAAAAAAAGTCAAAATGAAAATAAGATGGCAAAAATACCCTTTGAAAATTAACCAAGGCTAAACACAACCCATGACGAGACAAAATGGTGTTTTCATAGACAAAAACTAAAATCCAGCAAGACAATAAAATTGTTATCCAAAATAGTTCAAAAGACAACACTGTGACCTAAGATGAGATCCCACTTTGGCTGGTACAGAACTTTGTGTGTGCTGATAATAATGTCCTCCCATCAGCTTCAGCGCTTTCCTGCTGCCTGATGGGACTTGTAGTCCTCATTTCGGCACTGGTTTTTGGGTTGCCCCCTCCATTACAACCCCCCTCTCTGATACACCATATAGCCATATAGTGCTTTAAACTGGACTAACAGCAACACACTTGCAAAAATTCCTAAAAACTGGTTTAGCCATTTTTGATTTGCTTATCAAACAAAGAAACAGCTTATTTATATACAGTAGGTAACAGTGACATGCAAAGTCACAATTACATTCCTGCCATTTGCCCATTTACTGTACACGGAGTGGGAGTCTGTCATATTTAATGTAATACATATGTATTCCACATTCAGAAGAGGGCATGGAAAGGCCATGCAGTTTCTACACAGAAAGTCAGCTTGTCAAGATTTGAACCCTGGCTTCTGGATTATTTGCCACTTTATCACTGATCAGAAATAATAAAAAAACAAAATGTCTGATTAGAAAAATACAAAGTTATTTCATGCTTGTCTCTGGTAAATAACAAAGAACCTGAACTTCACCTTTTTTCTATTTGCAAACAACAGCTGTTGCTGAAACCCCACATTGATGTAGCCACCAACTAGGATTTTACAGAGTGGCTTAGAATTTTACCTTGCAGCCATTTGTGGAGGCCACGCTCAGCGGTCAAGAATTAACAAGTTCCAGGTTGACAGCACATCACTGAAATTGCCATTTCTTTTGGCTTTGCACCTCTCCTGTGATCTGTCTGTGCAAGAAACCTCAATTGTCTGCCTCTGACAGATTTAGCTTGTTATTTCTAAGAAATAATAATTTGTTTTACATAAAACCCTTGGAGCGTAAGAATACATGGAGTGAGAAAAGCACACAGAATCCATCAAGGCTAATGAATTTCTAAGATGCTGATTGACCTTCGCTGTTAATGAAACTGCTTTGTAAATTGCTGACCTAACATCCGTATGCTTTCACTCAACCATGATGATGACAATGTTTCAGTGGTTTGCTGCATTAGTAGAGGAAGACGAGAAGGAAAGGCCTGGAATGCTGGCACATGTAAATAAGCATTGTTCAACCCAAATTTTGGTGCCACTTAGTGCCTGATGGTTTAAATTTCAAATGACCACTTAGGTTGGGCGAGTACATTTTTGAAATGCTAGACTGCGACACAGTAAACTGTTGAAGGACAGGGGTCAGCCGCTACAGGGACTCCAAATTGAAGATTCTGATATTTGGAAATGAAATTTGCATAGCTGTTTGGTAACTTCAACCACCACTAATGTGCAGCATCTACCTGGATGATGCAAAGGCAGCCATTTTGAGACAGTATGCTCATCACACATTACTTAGAAGGTGCAGAAGGGCTGAGAAGAAAACAGTTAGGAGACACTGGTATGATTAGGGTGGCAGAATGACCAGGAGTGATGGGCAAGTTAGCCAGGCCATTGGTAAAAACCCTCTTCTTTTCAAAAGATGCCCAGAGAGCTTTTATGAGCACAGAGCATCAAGACCTTGGTTTTATGTCTCATCCAAAAGTCAGAAGCAGGTCTGAGACTGTTAGGTCATTATTGATGAGGACAGCACATTGGTGAGCACTGCTGCCTCACTTATCTAGTATCTTTGATACAAATCCCACCCCAGTTACGTTCTGTGTGGGGTTTACATGTTCTTCCTATTTATGTATGGATACGTGTTTTAGTTTAATGGACATTTCTAAATTGGCCCACATGTCAGTGTGGTATGTGCATAAATGGGATGTGTAAAAGCAATGTTTGCAAATGGGTGGAAGGGGTGAGTATGTTGGCATACGCTTCTCGTTATTCTTACATTCTGTATCGTGGAGTGTGTGTGGCTTGTCAATTAGCCATAATATTAGCCAGTGGCCTAGAGGCTCCATATTCAAACTTACCTCTTGCTGCTGCTCATCGCTGAAGAGCCTCCTGCCTTTGCCTTGAAGAGGCAGATGATGTCACTGATGGAGTGTGTAGTACTGTATTTTGCAATCATAAGCATCAGTTCGGTGAGATGACAGGAGCACAGGTCATTTTGAGCAGGCATTTGTCTGCCTTTGTTGTGCATGCATTCTGTTTCCTATACTTGATGCTCAGCAGGTGCTGCTGTTCTTCTTCAATGTGCTTTACACTCAGCAGATGTTGCCACTTCTCTTTTCATATCAGCTACAGTATTTCACCTCCTTGAGCAGTTTGCCAAAAGAAAGACGCAGTCTCCAATAATTTTGCAGAGTTGTCACTACCATATATTTTGCTTCACCAACATATATCACATCATAAGTTTTCAAATAAGACCACAATCAAGGTTCTAGCCCCACTGGTTTGCAAGTAATCATGTGACAGATAGGCACAATCTTTAGCATTTTCGATATATAGATTTAGGCGTCTACAATTTCTGCAACGTCTTTTCCACCTTTAAAATACAGACGTGGAAAGCAAGAGCCTGCACAGTGCTTTGTCAATTGCTTCAAAGCAGATTGAGTATCCTTGTGGCAAAGACCTTGGACTTTTACCCACAAGGCTGCCAATTCTATCCTTGTCTTCCTGAGTGGTTGTGTACCCTTTCTTCCCTGTGCGTCAGCTGTAAACACTTGGACCACATTACTGTAGTTGTAAATCAGTTTGAGGTGGTGTTCTCTATAAAAATTACATAAGGTTAAAGGTGCATATTTTAAGGTTATTTTACTTGAGCATTTCTACAGTGGAATGAACTTACAACCCCAGCTGTCAGGTTTTCTCATTTGCCTCACATCTCAGTCCACCATTCATTGAATACTTTACCATGCTTTCATTATCACTCTCTGAGCTTGATGGACTGACAGACTCCAGCTGGTTCCTAACCCTGCCACCAGATACATTACAAATGCCGTGACCAAGTATCCCTTTGGCTGGCCAAACTACACAAACAATGCTCTCCTTTTCAAAATGTTATTAAGGAAGCCTCTGCTTCATCACAAAATGATGAAGTCGCTCACTCAGAATGACTGTTGCAGCCACAATTGTTTGTCATACAAACAATCTGCCAGTTTAGAAGTTTGGATGCCTTGATTGCAGCTAACATTTCATTCACTCTGTCATATGAGTCTCTGATTTATACGCACTGTTTTTGACAGTCCTATTGCCTTTATGTTTAGAGCAATAGTGTATTCTGGGCTCTTCTCTCTTTTGTTTAAATGTGTGTCAGTAAAGTTTCTGATTTTCCTTCCCCCTCGGGGTTCACTACTTTTCTCCTAAACATTTGTACATAAAGTTCTTTGGAATTTCAAATTGAGTTCATGTGAGTGAAGTGTGTATGCTGGTATGAATGCACCCTGTAGAAGACTGGTACTCCACCCGGGGCATTTAACCTTGGAGTTGATGGTGCTGGGATCAGATTCAACAGGTGTTAACTTGCATGCGCAGAGGGAATAGCTCAAGGGAGCTGGTGATTGTAATTCCGCACCACACCAGGGGATGGTTCTGTGTCCTAATGCTATTTCTCTTTCTCCCTCTGCAGACCGGATGATTGCCTGGAGTTCCGCTGCAATGGCCTGGACAAAGGACGCCACGTCCTGTTGATCTGACATCTTCAGATCTTACAGAAGTGAGTTCCAAAATGAACTCTTTCAAGATGGCAGATCTTCTAGTCTTAAGTCATTCTGGCAGAAAGAGGCAGGTCCAGGCAGATGGACACAGGAAGTGACATCAAAGGTTTTACAGCTGTCAGTCAGTCTGCAGAGGGAGGAAGAAGAAAGGCATTAGGAGATAGTGTAGCGGTGGGGAATTACAATCACCAGAGTACTTAAACTGTCCCCTATGTTCACACACGTGACATAGGATAAAACAACTTTAATCCAGTTAAGCAGGATTGAATAAGTTTGATAATGAGTGAACTGACAACATTTATAATTTTATACTATATTTCCCATACTTTGTACTTGGCAGTGTTTTAGGGCTAAATTACTCCTTGCCATCTATCCCTATACAATTTAGTTCATTAAAGGTTTAGAATACAAATGGTGGCCTCATATCTAAGGCATTGGACTGTAACCCTCAAGTCTGAGAGTTGCATCCTTTTGTGACGATGTGGGTTCGCTGCATGCTCCCATTGTCCGTCCGGGAGCCCTTGAACCCTGCACCATCGGTAATGCTACTGATGAGCTCGGCAGTGAGGCATAACAATGGAGCAAGGGGATGGTGTAATAGTGCAAAGTGCTTTTATTTAAAACAATAACAAAACAGTATCCAAATTAAATAAAGTGCAGTGCTTCAAATTATTAAATAAAAAATCCATAAAATAGGTGAACTAGTGGAGGTTAAAAAAATCCAATAAAATAGAAACTTTTTATAACTTTTATGGACAGAATTTCCAGGCGCAGCCAGGGTGTTGAGGGGGTCCGGTTTGGTGGACTCAGGATTGGGTCACTGCTTTTTGCAGATGATGTTGTCCTGTTTGCTTCATCAGGCCGTGATCTTCAGCTCTCTCTGGATTGGTTTGCAGCTGAGTGTGAAGCGGCTGGGATGGGAATCAGCACCTCCAAATCCGAGACCATGGTCCTCGGCCGGAAAAGGGTGGAGTGCCCTCTCAGGGTTGGGAGCGAGATCCTGCCTCAAGTGAAGGAGTTCAAGTATCTCAGGGTCTTGTTCACGAGTGAGGGAAGAATGGAACGTGAGATCTACAGGCAGATCGGTGCGGCGTCTGCAGTGATGCGGGCTCTGCATCGGTCTGTCAGGGTGAAAAAGGTGCTGAGCCGTAAGGCAAAGCTCTCAATTTACCAGTCGATCTATGTTCCTACCCTCACTTATGGTCATGAGCTATGGGCAGTGACCGAAAGAACGAGATCGCGAATACAAGCGGCTGAAATGAGTTTCCTCCGCAGGGTGTCTGGGCTCTCCCTTAAAGATAGGGTGAGAAGCTCAATCATCCGGGAGGGGCTCAGAGTAGAGCCGCTGCTCCTCTGCATCGAGAGGAGTCAGATGAGGTGGCTCGGGCATCTGATCAGGATGCCTCCTGGACGCCTCCCTGGTGAGGTATTCCTGGCACGTCCAACCGGGAGGAGGCCCCGGGGAAGACCCAGGACACGCTGGAGGGACTATGTCTCCTGGCTGGCCTGGGAACGCCTTGGGATTTTCCCGGAAGTGCTAGAAGAAGTGGCCAGGGAGAGGGAAGTCTGGGCATCTCTGCTCAAGCTGCTGCCCCCGCGACCCGACCTTGGATAAGTGGAAGAGAATGGATGGATGGATGAAAATAGAAAAAACAACAATCCTTTAAAACGAGATTAAAACAATTCTGGAAGCAGTCTCTTAAAAAAAACAAGCCGGTGTCTTCTTTTATCTGGCGGCTCTCCTGCTTCTCCCATCTGGGCTCCGCAACAGGAGAGTCGCCCTCTCAGCAGCTGACCTTCTCTACTGTCCAGTTGTCTTCTGTTCCCTGGCTCTGTACGGCTTCCTTACTGGACTTGGGTTCCTCAACGGCCAGGTCTCTCACGCTGAGGCACACCTTCCCAAGATTCCACGACTCCTGCTGCCATCTCGGCCTTACATAGTCAGCCGTCCTTCATCCCTGGTCACTCCAGCTCCTTGTTCGCTCAGCTGGAGTGACCGCTTCCTTCTGCCCCACTGAGTGTCGACCAAACACGACTGCCAGGGCTCACTGTTCAGCTGCCTGCCTGCGAGCACACGCTCGCTCTCACTCTCTCGCTCACACCGGTTCTCTCCCAATACTGCTTCCTGCAACCTCCATCTCTTTTCTCTTTAACTTTCTCTTCCTTTTTTACTCCCCCAAACTGCCTCGCGCTTCTATTTATGATGAGGACGTGGCAGCTGTAGCAATCAGCAGCCCCCAGGAACAATTACGAATGTGGACGGTTTCTCATCTGTGCACTTAGGTGAGAAACGCCCATACCACGAATCCCCCTGGAACTGCTTCAGCCACTCAACCACCACGCCTCCTTGCTAAGCTGCAAGTGCAGCGATTATTAATTTAAAACTGGCCTCTTGACATGAGCTGTGGACCTGCTTACCACACCTTTTCCAATCCTGAGTCCCGATGACTTCACCTGCTTATGTTTAAAATGCAAATATTTGTAAACAACTGTATTTTGAAGATGGCTGCTATAAAAATACATGATGATTCATATTAATTATTTCTGAAGAACTTTGGTTTAGTGGGAGACACCAGGGTTAATGATGCTGCCTCTCAAAGTCCTAGATGCAGTCTCAGCTCAGACATTGCCTGCTGTGGGTTTGCACTTTCTCCTTGTGTCTTGGCATTCTCCAGTTTTCCTGCCACACCTTTATGACAAACATGTTAGGTTAACTGCTGACTTTAAATTGGCTGAACATGGATGAATGTGCCCTTTGATGGACTGGTGTCCCAGCCAACATCACTTCCTACCTTTAACCCAATTCTGCTAGCTATGGCAGGGACCCCACAACCTTGAACTGTGATTGAGAAGTAAAGAATCCCTGAAACTGACATGGAGTTCATGTTGTTAGGCCAACTAAGGGCCACTGAGGGTAAGCAGTTTGTGTCAGAGAAAACAAATGGATTGACTATTTGCTGGTGCTCACTATGTAAGATGCAGTTATAATAATAATAATAATAATTCATTTTATTTATAAGGCACTTTACATTTGTAGTTTAATGGATAGCTTCATTGATTTATTGACACAAGACAGTTCTCATGAACACATGGCAAAGGGTGCACAAGAAACCCCAAAAGCGAGCACACAGTAAGTTAAATGTATAATAGTACAAGTGATATGCAGTTTACATTTCAGTCTGCTCAAAAGATTCCAACTGGGTGCAATTATCTGTGATATTTCTCACCATTATCTAACAAAAAGCATAGCTCTGATAGATTTTTGTTCTGTGTGTCATAATACCACACACAAGGTCATTTTATGCTGAGCAATACAACGATAAATGGATAAATATTATTGTAATGTAATTATTCGAACTTTAAAAATGTAAAATGTAACTTAAAATTATACATTTTTAGATTCCATCATCATTCCTTCAGTTCAAATCTGAACAAAATAACGGTAACTCAGCAATGTGGTGTATACTATGTGTTAAATGTGATACTTTAGTTACTGAGTAATGCCTTTTTAAAACCATTTCATTCTTTGTAAATCAGCGGTTATTGTATATCTTACAATGAAGTGACTTACTGAGCAAGTGAGCAGTGGGATGTGCACCAGTCTAACACTACAGACGTTGAATCACACTGCCTGATGAACGATAACAGATGACTTCATTATCTGCATTATTTTTGGACTGAAAACAGTAAATTTCTATAATTCACTGTTACTCCTCCAAATGAAACTTCTGCCCTCCCTCACACTTCTTTTGATATCAAACCACATTTGGCTCTGTCTTCTAAAGAGTAGTTCTTTTTTTTTATTATGGTAGCACTGGACAATGTTCACAAGAATATTATGATCCCAATAAAAATCCTGTACGCTTGTATAGGTCTCCTTTATCTTGGTAACATTATCCCTTGCTTGCTTTTTTTAATTGCCCGATTGTTTCTCCATCTGAGTCGGCATTTAATTCCCCACGGTCCTTTTCCCCATTCTACTGTATCTGCTCCTTGTCAATTCCAAGTGCTTCATATTCCATACTTACAACCTGCATTTGGCTTTGATTAACATTCAGTGTGGGGCTCGCTGGCCCAAGGCTCCCATTCAGACAGTTTGCTTTACTACTGCAAAGCATTTACCTGTCTGTAAAAAAAAAGAAAGAAATCCAGAGCAGTATGTGGTCAAGAAATGTTATTCGCAGCCATTGTGTTTTGATATCTGGATAATCCAACTATCTAGTTAAGGTATACGCTAATTAATTGTGTAGCAATTTTGTCATTCTTGATTGAAATGTAATTTACTCGTATTTGCATTATTTGCAGCACCCGTTCACAGCATATACTTTGGATTCAGAAAGCATTCAAACCCCTTCACTTTATTGTGTGGCAGATTTCATTTTAAAAGGATACATTTACTGTTTTTTTTACCCATCAGTCTACCTTCAATAACTCATAATGACAAAGTGAAAACATGTTTTCTGAAAATTTGGCAAATTTATTAAAAATCAAAAACTAAAATCTCTTATCACATAAGTATTCATAGCTTAGATTCAGTACTTTGTAGAGGCGGCGTGCTTCTTAGAGTATTCTTGAGTATTCTTCTACAAGTTTTGTGCGCCTGGATTTGGGCAGTTTATCCCATTCTTCCTGGCAGACCCTCTCAAGCTGCTTTGATTGGATTGGAAATGTCTGCAAACTGCCTTCTTCAGGTTTCTCCACAGATGTTCTATGAGGTTTATGTCCAGGCTCTGGCTTGGCCACTTAAGGACAGTCAGGCTTATCTTGAAGCCACTCCAGATTTGCTTTGACTGTATGCTTTAGGCCATTGTCATGCTGAAAAGTGAACTCTCTCCCCAGTTTGAGGTCATGTACACTCTCGAGCAGGTTTTCTTCAAGAACCTCTCTGTATTTGACTGCATTCATCTTTATCTCAATTCTGACCAGTCTCCCTGTTCCTGCTGCTAAGTAGCACCCCCATAACATGGTGCTATCATCTCCATGCAACATTAGATGAACGGTATCAGGAAGGTGATGTGCAGTGCCTGGCTCTCACTAGATACAGACTTGCAATTCTGCCCAAAGAGTTCAATTTTTGTCTCATTAGACCAAAGAAATTTTGTCCTCATGTTCACTGTGTCCTTTAAATGACATTTGGCAAGAGTGGCTTCCGTCTAGCCATTCTACCATTGGTAACAAACGCTGGCTACAAAAGGTGAACTGTTACACTTTTCTAACCTTAAGGTTGAGGCAAAAGTATGAAAAGGCCAACACCTTCACCGTACTACGTCCTTTTTATGCCTCTACAAGAAACTCCATGTTAAATAAAAACAACCACAAAGCTAGTTAAAGTTTCATCCATTATAATAAGAAAGATGCAGACAAATAACAAAATATACAATCAAAAAAAACATACCCCATTAACACAAAATTACAAGTCCATTGCTTGGAGAATTTCTACAAACATTTGGGTTAAATGAGAAAAGAGAGAAAAAAAAAGTCTGGTTTAGATGGTGGATATGAAATGCAAGAAGCCGACAAACCAGGTCAAAGTGTCTGTACTCAGCATTTTGCCCCGCCATTAAAGCTGGAATCGCCTCACGGTGTTCAATGTTGGGGAGCTCCAGTTTGCTGCTGTCTGAAAAGAATGCTGCTCCAGCCGCACACTGAAAGCTTTGCCTGAGGTGGACACATCTCCTCTGCAAGCCTTTCCAAAATGGTGATTGTCCAGTCCTTCGTCAGCTAGAAAAACTGCCAAGTCTCAGCTTTTTTGGAATGAACATGTTTTTCCGAATTCAAATCCCTCTAGCTGTCTCCTGCTTTTTCTTCTTCTCGCTTTTAGAGGGTTTCCAATGGCACCAAAAAACCAATGTCCTTAGCAAGCCCTAACATCCATCCAGGAACAATCATGGTAAGGGCTATCGTTAGGCACTGCTCCATATTCCCATACTGAAACAATGAAACAAAACAATAGCACAGGTGAAAGAATAAAAAAAGATACAGTCTGTGATAGTGCTACACCATAAATACTGAGTTCGGATAACAAGGTGGTCCTTCCAACAGGCTGTCCCATCTCAGCAGAGCTTCTGACCATTGGGTTCAAGGCCCTTCTTGTCCGGTTGCTTAGTTTGACCAAATGGTCAACACTAGGAAGAGTTCTGGTGTGTCCAAACTTCTTCCATTTCACAATCATTGAGGCCACCATGCTTCTGGGAACACTCAAAGCTTTAGAAATGGTTTTACTGTATACCTTTACCCTGATCTATGCCTTCACACAATTTCATTATGGATGTCTACAGATAGCTCCTTAGACTTCATGGCTTGGTTTTTGTCTTGTCCTGAAATATGAACCTTACAGTACATACGCAGTTGTGTGCCTTTCTAAACAATGTCCAGTCAATTCAGGAGGACTCCAATCAAGTTCTCTCAAGGAGAATTAAAGCAAACAGAATGCACCGAACCACAACTTGGAGGGCCCCAGCAAAGGGGCTAACTACTTACTTGAATGAGAGATTTCAGTTTTTGATTTTTAATACATTTGCAAACAATTCCAAAAAAATGATTTTATTTTTCATTGTGAGTTATTGAGTGCAGATTGATGACCAAAAATGCAAAATGTATGCATTTAAAATGAAATCTACAACACAATAAAGTTTTTTTTTCAGAAAATGAAGGGGTCTGAATACTTTCTGAATCCATTGTACATACGTAATGTGCATAGTTTGTTAGAATATGAAATCTAAACTCTTTTGGGGCAGATGCCGACACTTGTTGAATTTCAGGGGTAGAGGACAGTAATTAGCTGTAAACAGCAACAAAACTTGCCATTATGCTTTAATTTGACTCTCTTTTTTTTTTTTATTTTATTTATTAATTTTATTGTAATAATTCCATACAAATAGATCAATTTATAACAAAAAAAAATTGAAGACAAATCAAACCCCACCCCTGAGAAGGAGAGCTTAGCCAAAGGAGAATTGCTTAGGGCTTTTTAATAAGGCAACAACAGACAAAAGAACGGAAGAAATATATATAGGTAAACAAAAAATGGAGAAGGGAAATAAATACGGTAATAGTTATTTCTCTTATTCTAAAATAATGTTGATTAGATCCTGCCAGGTTTTGAAAAAATTCTGTACAGATCCTCTAACTAAGAATTTGATTTTTTCCAATTTCAAATAATATAAAACCATCGGTTTCCCACTGACTTATCAGAGGAGAGTTAGGATTCTTCCAATTTAACAAAATAAGTCTGCGTGCCAAAAGTGTAGTGAATGCAATCACCGTTTGCTTGTCCTTCTCCAATTCAAGTCCGTCTGGAAGAACACCGAACACAGCTGTTAGTGGGTTAGGAGGGATTGTGACACCAAGGCTGTCTGAAAGGCACTTAAAAATTTTTGTCCAAAATGATGTTAGTTTGGTGCAGGCCCAAAACATGTGACCCAGTGAGGCAGGAGCTTGGTTGCAGCGTTCGCAGGTTGGATCTTGCCCTGGAAACATTTTGGACAGTTTTAAGCGAGACAGATGAGCTCGATATGTAATTTTTAGTTGAATACTTCTATGCTTTGCGCATATGGAGCTCGAGTGAATTCTCTGCTTTGCTACCTTCCACTCCTTTTCTGATATATTGATTAAGAGATCTTCTTCCCAATGTCCTCTTGGGTCTTTGAAAGGTAGGGACTCTAATAAGATTTTATATAATGCGGAAATGGTGTTTAATTCCTCGAAATTGAGCAGTATTTTTTCCAGCATGGTGGAGGGTACGAGATAAGGAAAATCGGGCAGTTTCTGTTTAACAAAATTTCTAATTTGAAGATAGTAAAAGAAATGTGTAGCTGGGAGGTTGAATTTTGAACATAATTGTTCAAAAGATGCAAATATGTTTATATAAAGATCTCTGAGCATTTTAATTCCAAAACTTTTCCAGGTATTAAAAACTGGATATGTTTGCGAGGGTTGAAAGAGGTGGTTCTCTTGCAGAGGTGCCGCGGATAAAAGATTTTCCATCTTAAAATGCTTTCTAAGTTGGTTCCATATTCTGAGTGAGTAAAGCACAATTGGGTTATTAGTATATTTGCGATAACTTGCATTTATTGGAGAGCAGAGCAGGGAGTATAAAGAAGTACTACAGGATTTTACTTTTATTGCGGACCAAGCCTGTGTATGTTCATATATTTTTGTCCAGGTTTTTATGGCTTGTATGTTTACTGCCCATTAATAAAACTGAAAATTAGGTAGAGCCATGCCACCTTCTGCCTGAGGTCTTTGTAGAGTCGCTCTTCGGATATGTGGGTGTTTTGAGTTCCAAATGAATGAGGTTATTGTTAAATCTAATTGCTTAAAAAACGATTTATTGATATATATTGGAATGTTTTGAAATAAAAAAAGAAGTTTAGGAAGGATATTCATCTTAACAACGTTAATTCTTCCAGGCTAGAGTGAGATGAAGGGTTGACCATCTATGCAAGTCTTGCTTAATTTTTTACATACAGACGGCAAAATTTTGTTGATAAAGATCTTTATGTTTACTTGTGATATTTACCCCTAGGTATTTAAACTGATCTGCTATGGTTAAAGGTAGGGTGTCCAATCTAATATTATATGCTTGTGAATTCACTGGAAAGAGTATACTTTTATTCAGATTAATTCTAAGATCAGATATCTTTTGAAATTCTGTTAGTGCTGTTAAAACTGCAGGCACAGTGTTTTCTGGGTCTGATATATATAAGACCATATCATCTGCATATAGAGAAATTTTCTGTTCCAGTCCTTCTCTGATAATCCCCTTTATCTGATAAGAATTTCAACAGTGAACCACCAGTGGTTCAATGGCGATTGCAAACAGCAGTGGTGACAAGGGACATCCTTGTTTGGTACCACGTTCTAGCTTAAAGTAGTCTGAACAAATGTTATTAATACAAACTGAAGCTTCTGGATTGGTATACAGTAGTTTGATCCATGGACAAATATTCGGGCCAAACCCAAATTTCTCCAATGCAGTGAAAAGGTAGTTCCATTCAATCATATCAAATGCTTTTTCTGCGTCTAATGATAGTAATATCTCTGGGGTGTTTAATTTGACTCTCTTTGCTAGAAGGAAAGTTAGTTTAATTGATATGACCTCGATTTCCTGCAAGTGGATGAGTAGCGAAGAGCAAACAACTTCTAAAATGGCATCGACATCTGGCGAGAGACCAAAGGGAAAACACAAAGCAAAATACTCTGCGAACAATGTTTTAAAAATTATCGCTGAATCCCACTCTTACTTGTCATATTCTGATTTTGATGCAAGTGATCTGGAGATGGAGATTGAAAACGAAAGCGAGGTACCAGCATCAACTGATTGGTCCACAGCGGATCGTGGTGCTGAACACATTCGTGTAGCTGATGCACCTACGGCAACATTCAGCTGCGATGACCCCCATTTATGTTGACAAGAGGTACAAACCAAAATGCATCACACTGCGACTATGCCACCTCCCACCCGCTGCATGAAGACAGGCAGGCAGCCAACCTGTCACACATTTCTGCTGGTCAACTAGCCGCCCCTGCATAGCTGCTAGAGATGGCAAACAGTTGCCAACAGTAGCCACAGTATGCAGCAACAGATGTTTTATGTTGATTTATGTGTGAAACTGTTGCTTTGTATGCTTTTCAGAAAGCTGAGTTTTGGAAAATATATTTAGCCCTCAAAGAGTTAAGCAATGTGGACAAAAGTTATGTCTGGGCCAAGTCTAGGATTAGAGGCCCTGAAGCGTAAACTTCATTAGTTTCATAGGTAAGAGGAAACCAGTTTAAGAAGCTCATATCGATTAATGACTAGGTCGGGAAGCAAAGAGATTTGGCCTCAAAGAGTTAAAGAAACTAACTACTTTGTTAGCTGTTAATAAATGCAAAAGAAGAAGAGCAATTCATTCCTAAAGCACGCCAATGTGCTTCTCCACAGTAGCCAGTTTGAAATTACGAGTTAAGGAAACCCAAAGTATACCAATTTGGGCACTCAGAGAATGAGCAGACTCCACACACACTTAGACAGTGAACTGAACCCTGGGCCTTGAAGCTTCAGACAAGCAACACCACCATTCTGCCTCCCCACACCACAGAAAATGATCTGCTCCTGCGACACACACATAAATAAGCTATAGTGCAAACAATTGTTTTTTTTTTTACTTTGCATAATTTATTTAGTTGAATGGAGTCCACCTGCGTGCAATCGAGGGGTTGTGCATGAGCTCAGAATAAATTGATCTATTTCCGGAAAGTTCCACAATTGGCTCATAACAGTTCAGCTCCTAACAAATTCTGCATCATAAAGACAAACACTAATCAGAGATATAAGAAAATTATGAAGGCAATGAAATCCTCCAAGGCCCAGAAATTTCATTATAAAAAAACTGTGCCTATTAATCTCTATGGGATATAAAGTCCTCCAAATGTGGACTATCTATGATTTCACCAAGGAACCAAAGGTACACCTTAATGCAAGATATTGCGCATAGAGAAAATAAGTTACCTTATTAGACAAACTCACTTCAGACACAAGGAAAATTCAGAGACCAGGCAGAAAAAAACAGACATCACTCTTGACGATGCTCTTGATGATGCCGAGAGAATCATTTTATGAAGATGCTTCCTTTGAAGATAGCAGGGGAAATGGATGTCTTAGTTCTCAGACTGTAATGAAACAAAACACACAAGGCTGGCATTCATCATTGCTGTCCATAAAGTTAGATAGAACATTTGGCAAGGAAGAATGGGCAGCAATGGTTGTCTCCTGTAGTAGGGAAGAATCTAACCTTGAAATAGTGAAGGCACCACCAGTAAGCTAGAAAGGTGTTTTTTTAATTTATTTTAGTTTAAGAAGATTGGCATTATCCAATATGATGTGGCTGTAAATAGTGACATCACACATTTGAGGAACTGATAAGTTTAAGGTGTCCCTGAACCCAATTTGATCATTACTGCATGAAGTCTGCGTGCATGAATTTGTACATTCATCTGCTTCTGTCTATGTATGCATCTGTGCCTTACATAATTCATGAACACATTGAACAGTTACAGCCAACGATGGTGTTGTCAATGCAGTTTTTTAAAACTAGAAACTTGAAATTGGTCTCAAATAAGACCTGTTGTCTTTGTAGACCAGGTTTATTGTTTGTGTGGTCACAATATTAGACAAATTGATCACCCGATCATCTCTACAATGTTTGTGTAGAGCCAATTTTAAGGCATTGTACAAAACGTACATTTTGTGGACGTAATACTGCTTTGCTGAACACAGAAAGTGAAGAATGCATAAACCAGAGCACACTTTTTGGAAATGGACAGCATCATTCATGAATCTGTGACAAGTATTGTACAGTGCAAGGTCTTAGGTTTGTGATCTGCTTGATTTATGCCATATGAAATTTAGGCATATGAAATTGTCCTGGTCTACAAAGGTACCTGCATAATATTGAACACTTTAGTTTAACGATGTTGGGGTACAAGAGATGAGGGAATAGATTTAGCAATTTAGGCAAAGCTGGCGGCAGTTAGTCCTGAAAAGGGCCTATACTATCTGAAATTGTAAAAAAACTAATTCTCACTCAGATGATCTGTTCAAACCTTTTTAAAAATATGGCAGGATCTAATCAATAACATTTTAGAATAAGCTTCTATATTAGGGAAAAGGATATTCTTCCTTCCTTGCTGCTTCAAGATCTGCTTTGTTGGCTGGCTCTCCTCTCTTTTGTTTGGGTGGGGGATTAATTTTGTTTTTTTACATTTGGTTTGATTGTATGGATTGTTATTTGCTTTTAATTAAAATTAATAAAAAAAACAAGGACTGCTGGTTTCTTCTGAGGCTGACCTGTTACTCACTTTATGAGCCAGTCCTGTCCACTGCACAGGTCTTTTAGGGCTCCATACATTCTTGGATGCTTCATCCCTGTGCCTGTGCATACATACCACCCAGTGTCTCACTTTACCCCCTCGCAATCAGATTCAATCCATTTGCCACACTATCCACCGGCTCCGTGAGCTAATAACAGCCATGATCCACATGCAAGGTTTTCTGGTGGCAAGCAGTGGGGGTACCTGATTGAAATGCTGTTTAAGTGTGTCTGTGCCCACCTCGTCCTGTTTGAGCTCTTATCGTACAAAATTAGGATCGATTTGACAAACTCAGAATTTATATCCTGTGGCTAGACAATTGAAAGAGGTACACAGAAGAATTTGCTGCTTCTTAAAGTCATAATCATCCTTCCTGTCGAGGGGAACATTCCATGTAGCCTGCTAAGCATGGCCAGTTAACACTATGGCAAGGATGGCAACCCAATATTGTCTCTCCCAGCGTATCATCCAGGCAATGTGCTCAAAGATAAATCGAAACTGGGTAATTGGTAGCAGACATATTTTGCAGCATCTTTCTTTGCAATCTGGGGGAATAGGGTCATTTTGGGAATAATACAGCCACTGTGGATTAGTACTTCTGCTACTGCGTGTCATGTATTTGGTTCAGAGCTGCAGACACAACATTCAGAAAGGGCTTTTTAAGCACACTTTATTCTTGAACTTGAATAAACAATATTGGAGTCTGTTAAAGGCACAAGGCAAATGGGATAAACATTTTCACTCATTTGTCTCCTGTCGTCTCTTCCTGAAAATTAAAAGAAATCAAAGGCATCTCCATAAGTGCTATCGAGCTACAGAGGAGGCCCCAAACACAGCGTACATTCTACAAGTGAGAAAAGCCAGCTGGCAACTGAACTGCTTGTCTTCTCAATTAGCCAGCTAGAAAAGTTTTAGTTACCATAAGATATGAAACTTGTGCAAAGCTGCGTCTGATCCGCCATATTAACCAGTATCTGAGTGAAAGCACATTTTCTCCGTAATTAAATCAGCTTTAAAAAATGAGAGAGAAGCCGGATTGCTAACTACATATTGTGGTCACCTGAGTGAAGGAAGGTCGACAAAGCAGAAATATTTTGGGGTGCCCTCCCAGGTTACTGACTGTGTCCAAATTAACAAGGCTTGCTGACATAAGAAAAACAAGAAAAAGGCAATTGTGACAAAAAGCAGTTGATCCTAATCAATTTAGCTCTGTTGATGGGTCACTTGACTCAGAGTCCCTTAGGTCAGGCTGTCTCTGCAATTAAACAGGCCTCCTTCCATGAAGTCGTCCTTTTGAAGCACCAGAACCAGAAGGGGTGGGGTCAGTTGACCTCACTGGGCAATTTCTTGAGACTGAAGAGGAAGAAAATGATAAGCACCACCTCCCAGCCTAGGGTGGTATCGCATACCTGGTAAAAGCTCCAACACACATGTACATTGTGACAGGCAGCCTCGGCCGTTAACCAGCTGGGATGCCAATGGAATGGAAGAACCGGGGGAGAGAGAATCGCTGAGGCAATACTTCATCCTGGAACGCTAGGGGGCAGCCCTCCTAGGCAGCTGTGGCACCATGGTTTCCCGAAGGGCATGCTGAGAGCTGGAGTTTGGTGCAGCCCTGTTGGGTTCCTTGAGGGCCACCAGGGGGAGCTGCAGAGTCATTCACTGGATTTCCACCACACCTGGGAGTGATTCCAGGTAATCCTGATGAACCACCGGAGCACTCCCAGGTGCTCAATAAAAGGAGCCAAAGTCAGGATGTGGAGGACAAAGCTTACTGGGAGAGGAGAGAAGTGGAGTGGAGATGGAGGAACAAGGAAAGGAAAAGAAAAGGACTGTATCTGATTATCAGACTGTATTGTGCTGTGGGGAGTAAAAGAAAAGCGTTCCCCGACTGTAAATAAAATGTGTGCTGTCTGTCCCATGTCGGGTTACGGTGGCTGTACGCACCCCTGGGCTTCACAACATCAGACTTTATACAGTATATTCACATACTGTCTTTATATATTAAGAAATGCAATATATGTGCCAGTTTGGCACCCCATCATTCAAAATTTAATTTTGGCCTTTGAACAGAATTATAGACTAACCACTTTTGGAGTAATAAAAAAAAGAATCACTCAATCTGAATGAAACCTGGAACAATTGTTAGTACTGGAAATGCTCCAGTGGGCTTTGCTCTGCAGGGATAAATACATATACCGCAGGTATAGAAGTATAAAGGGAAAGTATTGTGACATTAAAAAATGATACAATCACAGTTTTATGTCAGGAAAGTTAATTGATGAAAACATCAGATTTTTTACTGAAAATGTCCCAAAAATGTTTTAAATACAATTTAAAAAATTGTTTCTAATAGTTTAAAAAATCAGTAATCACTTTACTGAAAGAAAACTTTTTCAGAATTCAGTTTTAAATGCGATATATATATGAATGACATGCAAATTACAGACTCGGCTGTACTACAAAAACCATATTAAAAAAAGTATCTAGGAACAGAAAGATGGTATCCCCAGTTCCTGCAGAATAACAGTCCTTACATTATTAATTTCACTCTTCCTTTTCCATCCTTAATTAAATACAGAATAAGATCTCACTACTATGCAGTAGTGCTGAAAGGCAAATAACTTTATAGATCATTAACATCTTTTTTGAGATCACCCACAGAATAAGGAGCCATATGAGACAGCAGACCCACCAACTCCCTGTTGGGTCACAGGATATATTGCAAAAATAAGTGGATTGAGAAGAACGCAAATTCTGCTCCCAAATGCTACCTCCGGTCCTTCACTTTCCCAGGATATGTGGCTCAAAAGTTTGACTCCCCATCTGATCCCTATGGATACAGGGATAATCCTCATGGGCCATAATGAATTAAACCCATGGTGTCATTGGTAATCTCTGTCCCTCCTTTCTCCTCAGAGGGCTAATATTCTGGGCCCTATATTCTGTTAAAGCTGATAATTCTCAGCTTAATGATCTTCTGAATTGCTTTTTTAAAATTAGAGTAAGAAACACACCAGTACTTTTCAATGTTTAAAAAAAATGTGACAGAAGTTAGACTAAGGTGTACATAGTATCATCATGCCACTGGATGCAATTTTATTTGTCCCCAGGGGAAATTTGGCTTTTTACAAAAGTTCTTTAAATAAATAAATAGATAGAAACATAAACATAAATGCACACTATCTATGGTCTAAACACACCAGAATGACTAAAAAAGAAGAAAAATTTAAAAACAAAAGAAAACTTCTGACTTGCCATTCCCAGTCTCATTGAGGCATTAAACAGACGTATTGCTGTTGGTATAAAAGAGCCAAAGTATCGTTTCCTGACACGCTTATGCTGAAGAATTTGTTGGCTGAAAGTCCTTAGTGTGTCACAGAGAGGATGTGCAGCATTGTTCATAATGTCACTCAATTTTGTTTAAATTTTCTCCTTTGCTACGACCTCCAGGGGGTCCAGAGTGTGTCTCATAACTGAGACTGTCCTTTTAATTAGTCTGTTGATTCAGTGGGCCTCTCTTGAAGTCATGTTACCTGCACAGCACACCACAGCATAGAAAATTGCACTCGCCATCACAGAGTTGTAGAAGATGTGGAGGATGTCACTTCCCATTTCAATGAAACACAGTCTCCTGAGGAAGAAGGACATGCTCTGCCCTTTCTTATACAGTTACTCTGTGTTAAGAGACTAGTCTGGCCCATCATTGATGTGCCAACCCAAACCTCCCACCAAATACTTGTAGCAGTGCACCACTCTAGATCCACTCCATGATATAGAGGCTCTTTGGGGCAGAGAAAGTCAATAAGCAATTCCTTGGTTTTGCTGATGTTAAGTTGCAGACAGTTCTATTTGCACCAAGAAACAAACTTTTCCGCCTGACTCCTATACTCTGTCTCATCCCCTTTATCAATATAGTGTAGAATCATCTGCTGTTATATTTATTGTCTGAGGTGAACAGAGTGAGGAGTGAAGCAGACAGGACTGTTCGTTGTGGTGCTCCAGTGTTGCTCAATTCCACATCAGAAGCACAGTTCTTGAGGCTCAAAAACTGCAGTCTGCCTAACAGATAGTCCATTATCCAGGACACCATAGGCGTATCCACCTGCAAATTTGTAAGTTTATCCCTTAATAAGGATGGCTGGAAGGTATTGAAGGCGCTGGAGAAATCAATAACATAATCCTAACATTGCTTCCAGCTTTACCCAGGTGAGAATAAGCCTTGTGGAGCAGACAGCTCCTTGCAACCTCCACTCTAATCTTTGTCTGATAGGCAAACTGTAGTGAGTCCAGATGGTCTACCGCAAGAGGGCTCATATAGTCCATGATTAGTCTCTCAAAAGTGTTCATGATGTGAGATGTAAATGCCACTGGTCTGTAGTCATTAAGTGAGGCTTCTCTGATTTTATGGGGTCTGCTCTGGGTATCTGCTGTGGGCAGGGTTAGGTGTCCATCAGCGACGGCTTCTAAGAACTGTGGATAAAAGAGAAGATACAGTTAGTGACAGCACCTTCTCCCGTCCCGGAATTGTATTATTTATATTAGCAGAGCCAGGAAGATGATCTCCAGGTACGCATGCATGACAATATACAATAATGTAAAATTAGGAGAACAATATTTGTAAATAAAGTTTGTGTTAAATTATGCAAATCCAGCCACTGCCAAAGTTTTCATCTTCACCAGCAAGGTTACTGTTAACACTACTGGGTAATATACTGTGATGTGTGGGTCACAGACTTGCACAAGAGAGAAGGAGGTGAGTCCAGGTTTCCTAGAATATCAGCTTTATTGTTGTAAAGACAGGAACGATCGCAAAGCATGTATTCAAACATGAGCTGTCACTTCAGTACTCAAACACTCAGCAAGCAATGACGCTTGACGGTAGTGGCCATCCTGCATTAGCTCCCTTCTTCAGATTAAAAGAACAGCTAGTCTTCATCCACAAGAGACAAGACAGGAAGAGAGCAAGGCCAGGTCAGTGGCCGGTTTTAAATGTTCTGAGCATCAACCGGCACATTACATGGTGAGCCTGCTAAATTTGCAGTTGAACCAGCAGCAGATAACCAGTCCCTGCTTATGTTAACTGAGTGTCAGCGCACAGCGCAGTTAGGGTTTTCTTGAGTGTTATTGGAGGGGTGGTGAATGGCCGCATGAGGACAGAAGTGACAGATTAAATAGATAGATAGATAGATAGATACAATGTTCATAGACTGTTGCAAAAATAAACATTAGGAGGAGGCCATAACGGCATGTACTGATGAAAACCATAACGGCATGTACTGTTTAACAGATACACATTAGAAACTGGACTAAATCTTATTATTATGTACTAGACAAAGAACCCGTTTCGACAACGTAAGATAAAATGGGCACAAGTTTGTGTCAGCAGTGTATGAAGAACAAATGATAAGTAACGAAGAAGTTGTTTTGTAATGATTGTAGTCCGCTTTACACATTACTGTACAGGCTTGTACTGTTCGTTGATGAATTTTCCAGGCCTATAGTATAATATTGAATAATGAATGTTCCAGTACAATATGGAATAGTAATAAATATAAGCACCACAAACCTGATATAGGTGTATTGAATGAATGCGTAATTGAATCAGAATGTGTAATTAGGCCTCGAGCTGTAGTCGAAATCGCCTTTCAGGCCTCTAGAGCTTTAATCAAAGTCGCCTTTCTCTTTGAATTTTTGCGGCCGTAAATCCGCCGCCTGCCACGATGTTGGGGTTGGATGTCGGTCTCGTAAGGTTTTTCGGGCAGCTGTGCAGAAGGCGACTGCACATTTGGCTTCGGACGGACGTGAGTGAGTAAGTGAGGAGGCAGGCGAATTATGTAGTAAGATTCTTACCTAATGACTATTTTATTACTGTTGTACCATGTAGATTTTTTTATCAGTGTATTTGAATTGCTTATTTATAATCAGGATTTATCATTGAGGTGAATTACCTACAACATAATAATAATTCAGTAGGTACCCTGTAATATAAAGCTTTACCCCAAATGTTTTTTGTATAGACATCTTGTGAGTATCTACTGATAAAGATTAAACTCTAAGACCCCCTGAACAATGATTTATAGGTTTACTTTTAAAGTTTGTGTCCTTTCTTAAAAATTACAAAAGAAGGAATGCCATATTTCTGCAATAATCACAGAACATAATATATAGTCGGTATTCGGACAGTGACACAATTTTCATCATTTTGTCTCTGTACGCCACCACAATGGATTTGAAATAAATGTAGACTATCAGCTTTAATTTAAGGGATTTACCAAAAATATATTGTATGACCCATTTAGGAATGACAGACATTTTTCTGCATAGCTCCCCCCAATACCAGGGGCTCAAAAGTATTTGGATATTTGACTGACCATAGCCTGGTTCCATAGTCAAGTCCCTCATTCAATTAAGTATTTAACAAGTAATTGGTCTGGAATTGATTCCAAGTGTGGAATTTACATTTGGAAGCTGTCACTGTGAACTTGTAATATGAGTTCCAAAGAGCTGTCCATGCAAATAATGACAGTCCATCATTAGGCTGAGAAAACAAAACAAACACTTTAGAGAGATAGCAGAAACACCAGGGGCCTCATGCATAACAGTGTGCGTAGAATTCACACTGAAACATGGCGTAAGGACAAAAGCGGAAATGTGCGTACACACAAAAAAATCCAGATGCATAAATCTGTGCATTCGCCAACTTCCACGTTCTTCCACTCCATAAATCCCGGTCAGTGTGAAAAGTAAAAAGATAGATAGAAGATGTCAGATATCACAGTCGCCGTGAAAAGGCGAGTCGTAGCCCACCATCTGAGTGTCATATGAAAGCTTATTAGGGTACAGAGAATAGAAAAAAAATAGGGACACAGTGGGAAAAAAGCTTGAAATTTCCACTTTAATCATGTAGTTTATTTTGTCATTAAAGTAGAACATCATAAACTTCATCTTAAAATCGTTTAATTTACTAGTTTCTCAAATCCCATCGTAACTAAAGTAGCACATTAAATTCTTTGTTTTGTATGTGTTCTTCTATTTGCTCTATGTGTGTGAATCACTATATGCTTCTTAAACTGGCTTTCTCTTCCTCCGACAGGACACAGAATCCATTACATTCATGAGCTCTCTGAATAATTAAAATACTGAGATGTATACTTGATATAATTTTCATGATGATAGGAGTTAAAGCGTGTTATTAAACATGGGAACACAGTGGTGCAGTGTTTGTTCCCACCTCATGCAAGATGCTTGCTGCGCTGTGCACAACCTTCGATGAAATAATTTATTGCAGCAGTACTGTCTCTTTCAAACATACTAACCCCCAATTCCTGTCCTTACTTTTCTTTCTCCAAATACCCAATCGCCACACAATCAGCTCTGTAATAGATGTTAAGCCATCTGTAAGCTTAGAACGCAGATTCTTCAAAACTTTTAAGGAACATTGAAATATCATATAGTACATGTTTAATTATTCTATCCTTCCAGTGTTGCACCAGCCCCAGCAAGAATACAGCACGAAGCAGGAACAATCCTTGAACGGTGCGCCAGCTCCTCGCTAGCGCTGCGGTACCGTGTCCTCACATTTTTAATTATTAACAATATAGATTATTTAAATGAAGTTAAAGTTTTATCTGTATAATATAATAAACATATTTTGCTGCATTTCATTTTAAAAATGATATCGTCATCATATGTAAATACGCGCTTCATAAAGTGGCTCAGGTTGTGCAATATTATATTGTAACTGTATCGCAAGTTTACAGTGCGGTAATTGTACTTATAAGTACAAAGCATTCTGCAAGGAGCACTTGATGGACTGATTGAGTGCATTTATAGTTCTTGGGATGAAACTGTTTCTGAACCACGAGGAAAGGCTCTGAAGCATTTGCCGTATGAGAACAGTTCAATAGGCTGCATGGCTGAGGCAACATGTGCTTGATGCTGTAAACCGATAATTCTCTTTCCAATCAGCTGCTGTAGAGCTGTGATTCCCCACTCAGGTACAGTGATATAAATACTCCGAGTGGTGCAGTGAGAGTAATATGGAAAAAGATGATCCGCTGTGGCAACCCCTAACGGGAGCAGCTGAAAGAAGGAGAAGAAGGTGCAGTGAGAGTAACAACGCTAAAACAGCTATGGTATTTAGAATAGTTTGACCATTCTACAGACCATTATATTGTTACAGGTTAGTTACAATCAGATGCATTAAACTAATAAACAATATGCAGTTAATTTCAGTGTATTTATAAAGCTGTGTCAGGGATGTGGATCTAGAAAAGAAAGGGAAACCACACTGGAACAGCAGTACTACTTTGACGCTGGGTGCCGCCAGTTTGCAAAACCGAGCGAAGAACTTGCGTACGCCAAGCATTTAGCTACCGTGAAAATGTGTGTGTCTTTACAGCAAGTTTAAGTTTTATACATCGCGATTTGAGCGTGGAAACGAGCTTACACAACATTTTTGTGCGTACGCACTGTTTATACATGAGGCCCCAAGAGTGGTCAAATCAACTATTTGGTACATTACTAAAAAGAAGGAATGCACTGGTAAACTCAACAAGACCAGAAGGTCTGGAAAACCACAGAAGACAACTGTGCTGGATGACTGCAGAATTCTGTCCTTGGTGAAGAAGAACCCCTTCATAACATTTAGCCAAACCATGAACACTCTCCGAGAGTTAGACCTTTCATTACCAAACTCTACAATCAAGAGAAAACTTCATGAAAGCAAAGGCAGAGGGTTTAATACAAAGTACAAATGATTGGTAAACCTCAAGCATAGGAAGGGCAGATTAGACTTTGCCAGAAATATTTTTTAAAAGCCTGTCCAATTGTGGATCAGTTTTCTTTGGACAAAGGAAACTAAGATCAATATGTACCAGAAGGTTGGAAAGAGAAGAGTATGGAGAAGAGAAGAAATGGATTATGATTTGATAAATACCCCCATCATCTGTGAAATATGGTGGAGGCAGGTTAATGGCATGATCATGCATGGCTGTAAATGGAAGTCGGTTACTAGTGTTTATTGATAATATGACTGCTGCCAGAAGTAGCAGGATGAATTCTCAAGTGTACAGGGCTATAATATCTGCTCAGATTCAGCCAAATGCTACAAAACTAATAGGACAACATTTCAAAGCACAGATGAACAGTTAACCAAAACATACTGCAAAAGTAAATTAAGTGATTTTCAATGCAAAGTACTGGAATATTCTTCAATAGCCAAGTCAATCACCTGACCTCAACACAACTGGACATGCATTTCATTTGCTGAAGACAAAACCGATGGCAGAAAGTCCAACGAACAAGCAGCAACTGAAGACAGCTGCAGTAAAGACCTGGCAAAGCGTCACTTGGGTGGAAAACCAGCACTTGAAGATGGTCAAGGGTTACAGACTTCAGGCAGTTATTGACTGTAAAGGATTTTCAACCAAATATTGAAAATGTCCCTTATATTTATGATTATGTTAGTTTGTCCAAATACTTTTTAGCCCCTGATAAATGGGGCCATGTATAAAAATGTCTGTCTCATACAATATTTTTGTTAAACCCCTTCAATTAAAGCTGAAAGTCTATGCTTCAATCATGTCTTGATTGCTTTGTTTGAAATTCACTGTGGTGGTGTACAGAGCCAAAATTATGAAAATATGTCACTATCCAAATACTTACGGACCTGACTATAGTTAAGCATTAAACAAAATACAGTACACGCCCAAAATTCGCGGGGGTTACGTTCCTAGAGCACCCACGAATTGTGAAAAAATGTGAATTTTGGATGTGGTTAAAAAAATGCCTATTTTCATAGTTTAAACCCTAAATATGCCCCCAAAACACTTTAATTTAATTTCAAACTCAGATTAATACATTACCTAATAATAAAGAAATGTAAAGGTAAACCTGTATACTGTACTGCTATACCGATGTTACCGCTATATGTACTGTAGTCCATGCAAACATGATTTCATTGCCAAAAGCCTTAGAAAGTGCAGTGCATGTTAAGTAAACAGAAAACACAAGAACACTCTGCTGGAGATGCATCACAGTCAATCAGCAGCAAGGAGAAATGAATAACGCTGTAGCGGTCTGGTGCCGCTAAGATTCACACCGTCGAGAAGATGGTGATTTATTTATTTTTATGGTGGAGATTCCAGGGACGCACCTAGTCTTGACCCGACCTGTGCGCACTCACAAACAGAGACAAAAACAAAGCAAACCGGTAATCAAACAGCAAATAAAGAATGTAATGAAAACAAATGAAATAAATGAAAACAATGATACCACCTCTGTTCCCCTTACGGCGATTACACATTAAATATAACAAAGCACAAACAAAGCACACACAGTGAATCATGAAAAAGTTCATGAAAAACAGCTACGGATGAAATGTAATGATGAAAATAGATAGTCCAGAGATCCGTATGTTGAATGTAAAGACAGTCCTACCGCTAGTTCCTGAAATGGTGAAGATGGGTGGACGGGTTCAGGAGCGCTCCTTTCTTTGCAGGATGGCCATGAATCCACTTACAGTCCTCATGTACACAGGCAGACGGAAGACAATTCAGATGCCAATCACGAAACGATCCAGGACAAAATGAATAAGTACAGGTAACCCAGCAGAAGACAGACAGACAGGAACTTGAAACACAAATTACAAAAACTTTTTTTTTGCTTTTGGTCACCGGCCCCCTTTTTAAAACCCTCACTGACATCCTTTGACCTCAACAGCCCCAGCACCCTCAGCAGAAGACCAATCAGATCCACTGCAGGGACTGCTGGGAGTTGCAGTTTCAAATTCTATTGGCTACTTTCACCATCCCAAGCCGTGTTTTCTCCACAGTTGCTTCCTGTTCTCTTTACAGTACAGTATTGCCACGATAAAAGCCATAAAAATTGCGGAGGATATTTGCGGTTTCTGTTAACAATTATTAGTTAGGTTCTAAGGAAAAATCCGCGAATGACTAAGGCCGCGAACTCTGAACCACGACTTTGCAGGGGTCAACTGTAATTGGATTGATGTCCATTTTCTAGTCTACAGACAAAGTAAAGTAATCAGATGTGTGTGTTAGAGAAGTGCAGAATACTTTTTGGAAGCAGGTGCTAAGAGGGAGCCACGTAAAAAATAATTTAATAATTTGAATTAAATTTACCTAAAATTTAAGTACTACCAAGTATTGCCTTTAAAAATTATTATCACAGATTTACAAAGGTTTTTGTGAATTATGCACATGGGAATATTTGTTTTGTGTTTCACAGAACAATTTTTGCAGAAAATATTTATGCTTGGACAACATGTATAAATCATATATTTTTTAATTTTGTTTATGTTCTGCAATGCCATTTTTGTTTATCCTTGGCAGTGGCACACCTACATTTTTGGGGCCCTGAAGCTTGAATTGTTATAGGGGCCCCTTCGCACCCAGCAATGAGGTCTGGGTAACCATTGTTCATAAAAAAATAGGCTAATCTATCACAATTTCACCTTTATTACTTACCTGATTTTTCTAAATTTAATTTATTTTCGATTGGGGTAATTAAAATATTGTATCTTTATAAACACTTTTCTGAAAACAATTCTTGTCTAGATCGCTATCATGAGTGCTGTCACTTTGAAAGGACAATCACCATACTAACATGATTGTGATTGCCTTTTTAACAGTTCCACTTTTTTGTTATGACACATTATTTGACTTTTGATATCTTTGTTACCTTTTTATTTTTATTATATTTTAATTGTACAAATGTAAAATTGTTATTTATTGTAATAGTATTATATATTTAGTATTGTGGCACCCGGACGAGGCTCATGCCCGGCCGGGAAGCCCAGGAAGACAGGAGGAGGGCTCATTTCTCCTCCAGACCACGAGGGGGCGTCCGCCCTGGTTGTATTGGGGGCCACGGGTACAGGGCTTGGAAGCCCAACCCTGTAGGGGCCCGTGGTCACCCAGTACTTCCGCCACACCAGGAAGTGTTGGGGGGAAGAAGAGATGGAACACCCGGAGTGCTTCCGGAAGGTCAGCCGGCATTTCCGCCACACTGGGGCGTGTCCGCGGGATTGCCAGTACACACCTGGAGCACATCTGGGTATGGATAAAAGGGGCCGCCTCCCTTCATTCGAGGCTGGAATCGGGTGGAAGCAGGACAAGGTGATAGAAAGAGAGAAGGAGGCGGTCCGAAGAGGCAGAGTGGTTGGCCTGGACTTTGGGGAAGACTGGGGTTTGTGGCACTTGGACTTTGTAAATAGTATTGTAAATAAACGTGTGTTGGGTGACATGAGTGTGTCTGCCTGTCTGTGTCCGAGCTAGTATCCACAATGGCATCCCAGATGGGACGATCCGCCTTTTCCAAGGCGGGGAACCCCAGAAAAAAATAATTTTGTGGATGGCTCGGCACAGCAGGTGCACCCACACACGTGCCGCGGGAGTGGTGTGCCTACTACCCCGCAAGAAAATCTTGCTCCACGGATCGTCAGCGGACCGCGGTCAAGAGGTTCTCTCCTGGTGCGGCGAAACATCGACGGGCCTTACCTGGGTGCAGCGGGCTCCAGGGAATGTGCTGTTGTGGAAGGCGCCCAGAGCGGCGCGGTGTTGAGAGAGGCCTAAGATAAATATTTGCTGTCATAAACATTAATAGTGTTTTAAATTATTTATAATTATTTTATATTAAATATATTTTCGTGTGTCCTGCGGTGGGTTGGCACCCTGCCCGGGATTGGTTCCTGCCTTGTGCCCTGTGTTGGCTGGGATTGGCTCCAGCAGACCCCCGTGACCCTGTGTTCAGATTCAGCGGGTTGGATAATGGATGGATGGATATTTTCAATGAAACACCTTTAATTTGAATGGTTTTTTTTTGTTTATGGATAGCTTACATGATACATTAAATTATTTTGTTATTTTATATTGAGTTATACTATATTATTAATATTATCATTTTTTTTAAAGCCCCTTCTCTTACAGTAGACATCCAAACCTTTTAACTCTTTCAGGGTGGATGTAGACTTTTGTCGAAATTCAGGGGTAGAGGACAGTAATTAGCTGTAAACTGCAACAAAACTCGCCATTATGCTTTAGTTCGACTCTTTTTGCTAGAAGGAAAGTTAGCTTAATTGATCTGAGCTCGATTTCCTGCAAGTGTATGAGTAGCAAAGACCAAATAATCTCTAAAATGGCAGTGAAATCTGGCAAGAGACCAAAGGGAATGCGCAAAGCAAAATACTCCATGAACGATGTTTTGCAAATTATCACAGAATCAGACTATGACTTGTCAGACTCTGATTTAGATGAAAGTAATCTGGAGATGGAGACTGAGAATGAAAGTGAGGTATGAGCATCAACTAATTGGTCCACAGCTGATCGTGGTGTTGAACACATTGGTGTAACTGATGCACATACAAGCAACGTTCAGTTGCGATGACCGCCAATTACATTGACAAGAGGTTCAAACCAAATTGCATCACACTGCGACTATGCCACCTCTCACCTGCCGCATGAAGACAGACAGGCAGCCAGGCCGCCACACATTCCTGCTGGCCATCTAGCTGTCCTCGCGTAGCTGCTAGAGACGGCAAACTGGCGCCAACAGCAGCCACAGTATGCAGCAACAGATGTTTTATGTTAATTTATGTATGAAACCATTGCTTAGTGTGCTTTTCAGGAAATTGAGTTTTATAAAAAATATTCAGCCCTCAAAAAGTTAAGGAATGTGGATAAAAGTCATATCTGGGCCAAGTCTAGGATTAGAGGCTCTGAAGATTAAACTTCATTAGTTTCACAGGCAAGAGGTAACCAGTTTAAGAAGGTCTTATCGATTAATGACTGGGTCGGGAAGGAAAGAAATTTCAAAGGATTTAATGCAATTCTTTAGTTATGATGGAATTCAAGAAACACTCAGAAATAAACAATCTGTCTTAAGATGGCTTTTTCAGTGTTCCTAGGGTTGCAGTTCTTGCAGTAGTCCAGTCCTGTTACCAAACTACTTCTTATTTGACATCATATTACATTCTCTGCCTAATGCTACTACATTCGCAGCATCACCTCTCTTTAGTATTTTGTCTTCATCTATTGTGGGAGGTTCAAAAACAGGATGCACCACTTCTGACAATTTGACCAATGGGACTGAGATGCTCTTTGTTGATGATGTGTCAGTTGTGTTTCTGAGAGAGATTATTAACTCTATTTTATTTACATGACTAATACCAGTCCTGTGGTTAGCTAAAAGTTGACATAAAATAAGAATAAAATGAATATCATTGGAAAAAACAGATATATTATCTAATTTAAAATTTTTACATCTAGTCTTTCCTAGTTTTTACTATTAGTTTAAAAGAATTCTATGTGCCTTCAACTGTGTAATAAACCTATTTAAAGAATCCATCCATTCGGCCTGTTTTCATGTCTTCCACCTCAGTCATTTTGAGTGCAGCCATTAGACAAGTTGGATAAAAGGCATCAAGGCAGCATTGTCCAGTCAACCTGGCACCCTGCCTTGTAAAAAATATTCATATAAAAATATAACATTCAGGACACAGAAAAATACTCCTTACCTCATTCATTTGAGTTTCATTTGAGCTAAAAGCAATCAGTAACATGTTATATTTAGTGTTCTATTTTTACATTTAACTACCCTTTTTTATTACTTAATAACCTTTAAATATTTTAGTGGATTAACATAATTATTCCACAACATAGCCAATGCCTATTAGGCAATAATGAAAAACACTGAGAGCCACTACCACTGATTTTTAAATCCTAGTTAAATAACTTTTTTCCATAACCATACATAGTAATTAATTTTTTTTTTATTGTTATCTTCTGACGATCCCAGTACAGATCAGTTTTTTTCACAGTATGAGGTCTTTACAAAACTTATATCTACTAAACATTAAACAGTTTCCAGTAAGATCTTAGCTGCCTGACTGATGACAGCTCAGGATTAATGGGACTACCAGGCATTCTCAGAGGAGTTACTAACCGGAAAAGACACTCATTAGATCCCCGGCGTTAAGGAGGTCGATTAAGTGTTGCCTACATTGAAGCAAAGGTTTCAAGAAGCTCCGTGTTATTGGATGTAACGCCTTGCTTCCGATGGGCTTTTGCCCTAATTCCACAGCAGACTCTGCTTCCTCAGCTAGGATGGTAGACAGGATGAAATGAGTTTTCAGGAACAGAAGAAATAAAATACAGTGTGCTTGTCATGAGATAACGTACATACTATAATCTAGGGAATTCTTCAGTGACTATTCTGACAAGTAATTTTCTGAGATCCAATTAATCATGAACTAAGGATATGTTGCATTAGAGTGGCAGGCTAAAATCCAGGATGTTCTGATAGTCCTTACAAGAAGCATCAAATACCATGTCTCCTATAAATGTTTAGTCTTTGATAAATGAACATTTGAGGTCTTTTATCTGTAAACATAAAACTTAAAACATAGTAAAATAAAAGATCCAGGTTGCATTAGACTCTAAGGTTCTGTTTTATTAGTCCTATTTAAATAAAATTTTGTATTTCATTATTTTTTATTTATATCTTGTAATGGACTGGTGTCCTATCCAGGGTCGTTTCACAAATTACACTCTATGATATCAGACCACCAGACCCCTGAATGTCTGAATGAATGAATGCTTGAATATACTGCTTGATTTTTTGCTTCCACTTTGTAACGGACGACCCCTTACCCGGCCGGCAGCTACACCTTCAAGACCTGTGGCCTGGATAAACTACTGAGCTGAATCTAAATAACAAGCCGTACCTCTTAACAAATGAAAATTTTTCCCCACAATCGACGGTTTAATCAAGCACGCCAAAAACAGATATGTAAAAATAGGTGATTAATTATATTAAATTAAACAATAACAAGAAAAATAGCAAAATAAATAAATATATACAGTATATCCCTCTACCAAAGCAACAACGTGACAACACCATATATATATATATATATACACACAATAAACCCTCTCTTGCCCTTGTAACATATAACAAACAACATGAATAACAAAAATGAATGAGATGCAAAATGAATGGTCGTGAACTTGAGTCCGAGTAACAATTGTCCTGAATGCAGATGACTTGTTAACCGATATATGGAGTGTTTGTATTTCCCGGAACAAAAGGGAAAGCCTCACCGTGAATCCTTGGTGCGTGGTGGATGATGAAGTTCAACCCCAGGGTCTTTCGTGATGAGGGTATTGGAGTAAGTCCAGTGGAATGAATAACAAACTGGATGCAAATGTGCGATGTGGAATACAGCAGGTACAGATGGTTCATGGTCGTGAAAATGAAAGTCTCCTTCTCTCTTCTCTCTCCCTCTTCTGTTCCCTCCTGATTGTTTATATAGTCCTGGGCCGGATGTAATCGATTATTATACACAAGTGCCTTACATAATTAAGGGGCTGTGGTCTCCCTTCATCATCCGTCCCCCCTTTTATTTATGGGGACAACATTCGCTAATGCACACATTAAACAGCAAACGGGACGATGGAAGCAAAACGCACACAATACTAACATTGACAACACTATTACTATGTAGCCCCGCTACAACTTGTAATTTGGAGGATTAAAGACGGACCCACATATCTTAAATTTTACTACTTTGTGCAATCTGTTCCAGTTTTTCTGCTCCTGAAATAAATTTAAGTGGTATAGCCTAATAAAGACAAAGAATAAGCATATTTGGAATTAACGTGATTAAATTCTTCACTAATAGAGCAAATGTATATAATAAGAATTAAGTAATGATAATGCATCAATCACCATCTGTAATATAAAATGTATTCCAATTCTGCAACTAAAACATTATAAATGATATTTGTTTTGATTTATAGCTAATATTTTATCATACTTTTCCATTTATCCAGCTCATTTGATTATGCTAGCAGCAAATGTATTCTGGCACCTCAATGAACCTGTCGTTATTTGACAACACAATGTTCTTCAAGTTGTGCTAAGTGAAACAGGGAAGTCTTGATTTGAATACAGTTTAGTGGTGGAAAACAAGAAATACTCCTCCCTAGGGCCTATTCTCCATTTCTGCATTTAATTGTGTTTTTTTACTGCAGCTGTGTAACTCATTTATTTAATTTATGCCTTTCATTTACACCACCACAGATATGTGCAGAACATTATTTTTAAAACGAGACATGCTGCTTATTTCCCCCACAAAGGCACACTAAAACACACCACTGTGTACATAACTGTGGTTACTTCAAAGGAAAACTCACTGTGGCCAAGCTCCGCCCTCCTCTGCTGTTACCTGGCAACTGCCTTATCCTAGTGGATGATATGCACGCTTGTTTGTGATTCCTTCTTTTCACTAGAGGTCATTAGTTAAACACTAAATTACAGGCAAACACATGAGGAATTAATGCATGAAAACCATTCCACACAGGAACTCACATCTTCATGTGTGAATGGCATGAATTCTCCTGAATTAGAACACAGCTTACTCTGCTAATTGTTTTATAAAGCAAAACACCGAGTTTTACTGTAGATTCAATTTTATGCTAATCATTTCACTCATCACTAGCAACTTTACGATTTGTAAGCCACTCTTATTTCAAAATATTTTTTTTTCTTATTGTATAAGAACCACTACATCATATAGAAGAAGAAGGTTAGGAGCACGCGCTTATACAGCACATTGCCGCACCCACCACACAATAAACCAACTCGGGATCCAGATTAGGACCTGAGTGCAGCCTTGCAACGGGTGACACCTCAGCACCACACTAGTTCAGATGAGTTGAAGCAATAACCTTTAGAACATTTAAATGATTTCTCGATGGGATACAAATAAGTTTAAACGATTATTTATTTGATCGATTATCACAAATTATGACAAACAGATCACAAATTAAACATACACAGATCAGCCACAACATTAGAACCTTTGTACAACCAACATAGGTCTGACCCATCAAGGCATGGACTCCACAAGACCTCTCAAGTTGTCCTGTGCTATCTGGCACCAAGATATTTGCAGTAGATCCTTTAAGTTCTGAAAGTTGTGAGGAGGGGTCTCCATGAATTGGACTTGTTTTTCAGGCCCACCTTACAGATTGCAATCTGGGGAATTTGGATGCCAAGTCAACACCTTGAGCTCTCTGTCATGTTTTTCAAACCATTATTGAAGAGTGTTTGCAGTGTTGTAGGGTGCATTACACTGCTAAAATGGGCGACTGCATTCAAAGAATACCATTGTCATGAAGGGGTGCCACAGATTTTAGGTAGGTGATGCATGTCAAAGTAACATCCACATGAATGCCAGGATTCGAGGTTTCCCTGCAGAACATTGCCCAGCATACCACACTACCTCTGTTGGCTTGCCTTCCTCCCATAGTGCATCCTGCTGCCTTTCCTTACCTTGTAAATAATGCACATGCACCCAGCTGTTCACATAAGAGAAGAGATGATTCATCAGAACTCACAAGTTCATTGTAGGCACTTTCAGCAGGGGTCAGCATGGGCACACTGACTGGTCTGAGGCTACACAGCCCCATCCACAGCAAGCTGTAATGTATTGTGTGTTCTGACACCTTTCACTCATGGCCAGGATTAGATTTTTCATCAGTCTGTGTTATAGTAGCTCTTCTGTGGGATCACACTAGACCAGGTCGAATAGCATTCACTTCTGATGTACCTGTTGCTAGTTCACTGGTTGTCCATCCCTGGACCACTTTTGGTAGTTACCAACCACTGCATACCAGAAACATCCCACTAGACCTGCCATTTTGCAGGTTTTCCCCTGACCCAGTCATCTAGCCATCTCAATCTGGCCTTTGTCAAAGTCTCTCAGATCCATATGCTTGCTCAATGTTCCTGCTTCCAATACATCACCTTCAAGAATTGACTGTTCACATGCTGCCTATTATATCCCACCCTTTGACAGTTGCCACTGTAACGAGATAATCAATATTATTGACTTCACCTGTCAGTGGTTTTAATGTTGTGACTGATCAGTGGAAATGCAGCATGTTAGCCAAATACTTGACACTGGTTCAATAGAAACTCTAACAATAATGCGAAGAAGGAAAATGGCTTTTAGCACATCTATGTCCCAAAGGAGTTCATAACAGCTAAGGAGTAAAATTAACTGTAAATGATTCATTTCTAAACAGTTCAAACTGCAAAAAAAAAAACAGCTGCTACAATAAAGATAACTTTGTAAGTGTGTGTACTTGGGCCCCACCATAATGATGGTGGGCAGATGTCATTTGAGGGGAGTGTGGCAGACAACCGAGGACCTTGCCCCACAGGGATGCCTGGAGAAGGGAAGGAACGGGAGAGGGACAATATCTTCCCCAGGGCGCAAGAGGGCAGCCCCCCTGGATTACATCAGGGTCACGGATGGAGAGCTTGGAAGCTCAACCCTGTTGGGGTCCCTGGCCACCGCTAGGGGGTGCCTGGACAATCTCAGAGCCCACACCTGGAGGAACCGGCCACACCTGGAGTGCTTCCGGTTGTCCATGCAGCACTTCTGCCACACCAGGAAATGCTGCAAGAAGATCATCAGGGAGCACCTGGAGCACATTTGGGTGTGCCATAAAAGGGGCCACCTTACTCCATTCAGGGAGCCAGAGTCGGGTGGAAGAGGACGGAGCTTGCGAGAGAGGAGTGGAGGCAGCAGAAGAAAAGTAAAGGACTGAGTTTGCTGGTGGTTTGTGCATGATGTCTGTCTGTGTCCAGGCATCTTTCACAGGAGGTAAAGAAGAAAAGCACTGCCAGGTCCTGACAACCAATGGCAGCAGGGTTTGGAGAAACATGTCACAATCGCTGACAACCCTGCCCATTTTGAATGCAAAATGGTGAAGTGTGGAAATTGTGTTTTGTGAACTTCCCATGATTGTCAATAGTCATGCTTCTATTGGAAAATAAAATTTTGGAAGCGCTTTCAAATTGAACAAAAATGGATGAGGAGGGAGTGGCAGGGCTTTAACTAAAACACATGATCCTATGTGAAGAGTCTTCCTATTTGTTTTCATAGTTCAGAGTAAATATTTTAACAACAATACATGTGTTTTGCAATTTTTTTTGTGGATGTTTTTGATACTGTTTGCTGTTCTTAACCATTGGGTCACGTTCTACCAGAAATTGTGTTATATACAGTATGTTCTCCATGAAAACATGACATTCATTTTTTTTCTCTTAATCATTACAACGAGCTACATGGTGTAACATAAAAAAACATAATTTTTGGGTGGAGTATTCATTTAAATCCTGAACATATTTTGTATGTTGTTAGCAGGATACAAGCACCTGCAACCTGGTTCAACTAACCGGTGGTAGATGTCATAGGTGGCGATGGTGGACATGAATGCTACTAGGCAGAGGTTCAAGAAGTAATGGTTGTCTTTTATTAGGTATTAACATTTGGAGGCAGTCTGATGGAACTGATAATACCAGAGGAAGTGGGCTGATATTTCACACAATTTTCTGAATACTGCTTGATTGGTGGCATTTTCTATTTACACTAAAGGTCAAATCTAAATTTTTTGTTGCTTTCACAAACTATTCAAAATAAAACATTCAAGCATTAAAACACCTCATATCACAAAATGTTCAGGAAATGCTTATACTTTTCATATTGAACTTTGTAGTTTCTTGCACAGTCTCATACACATTGTTTTAGATGATAGTGAGGTCAGTCAGGGAAGTGGGACACTTCAGGCACTTTTCTATGTATTAGAGCAGACTGAAAACAATAGCCTGCAGCTGGACAACAGGAACTCCCCTGCTGTGGTCTCCTGAACATCTCCTCATACAACACTCACTTAAAGAGCACGAGCCCTCAGAGGAAAGATCCCCAGTCTTTGGGGACAGTGTTCATGTTGAGCATTCTTGAGAATGCAAGACATTTATGATGCCTGACAAGTCCCAGCTGTCTAAGTGGGCCTGAGCAACGGCTGTGCATTTCTGTAGCTCGTTATGTAACCCGATATAAACACATTGTAATCACAATAATCCACAGAATTTTCATTGATTCACTCGCACAAAATGATGGCCCTTGTTCAGAGGGCACAGCTGTTATTTGTGATCTATAGTGACCACCAAGGATTTGCTGATGAATATAATCCAGACTTCATCGAATGGCAAAAGAAAGCTAACATTTTTACTTATTGGAATGAAACGATGGAAGCATCTGATTATTGGATTATAATATCTGTGTCCTTCTTTACAGTCATATGAAAAGTTTGGGAATCCCTCTTAATTCTTTGGATTTTTGTTTATCATTGGCTGAGCTTTCAAAGTAGCAACTTCCTTTTAATATATGACATGCCTTATGGAAACAACAGTATTTCAGCAGTGACATTAAGTTTATTGGATTAACAGAAAATATGTAATATGCATCATAACAAAATTAAACAGGTGCATAAACTTGGGCACCCCAACAGAGATATTATATCAATACTTAGTTGAGCCTCCTTTTGCAAATATAACAGCCTCTAGATGCCTTCTATAGCCTTTGAGGAGTGTCTGGATTCTGGATGGAGGTATTTTTGACAATTCTTCCATACAAAATCTCTCCAGTTCAGTTAAATTTGATGGTTGCTGAGCATGGACAGCCTGCTTCAACTCATCCCATAGATTTTCGATGATATTCAAGTCAGGGGACTGTGATGGCCATTCCAGAACATTGTACTTCTCCCTCTGCATGAATGCCTTTGTAGATTTCAAATTGTGTTTTGGGTCATTGTCTTGTTGGAATATCCAACCCCTGCGTAACTTCAACTTTGTGACTGATGCTTGAACATTATCCTGAAGAATTTGTTGATATTGGGTTGAATTCATCAGACCCTCAACTTTAACAAGGGCCCCAGTCCCTGAACTAGCCACACAGCCCCACAGCATGATGGAACCTCCACCAAATTTGACAGTAGGTAGCAGGGGTTTTTCTTAGAATGTGGTGTTCTTCTTCCGCCATGCAAAGCGCTTTTTGTTATGACCAAATAACTCATTTTTGTCTCATCAGTCCAAATCACTTCTACCTAAATGAGCATTTGCATACAACAAGCAACTCTGTTTGTGGTGTGAGTGCAGAAAGGGCTTCTTTCTCATCATCCTGCCATACAGATACAGGTTCTTTGTGCAAGCAAGATGTTCTTGCAGGTCTTTGGAGGTGATCTGTGGGTTGTCTGTAACCATTCTCACAATCCTGCACATATGCCGCTCCTGTATTTTTCTTGGCCTGCCAGACCTGCTGGGTTTAACAGAAACTATGCCTTTGGCCTTCCATTTCCTGATTACATTCTTTTTAGTTGAAACTGACAGTTTAAACCTCTGAGATAGCTTTTTGTAGCCTTCCCCTAAACCATGATACTGAACAATCTTAAATACCTTTTCTCATGATTGGACACACCTGTCTATGAAGTTCAAGGCTTAACAAGCTACTCCAACCAATTTGGTGTTACAAGTAATCAGTATTGAGCAGTTACATGCATTCAAATCAGCAAAATTACAATTTTTGCACAGCCAGTTTTTCACATTTGATTTAATTTCTTACAATTTCATACAACTAAATACTGCTTCACTAAAAATCTTTGTTCAGAAAACACCCCAGTACTCAGATGTTTCTAGGAAATGAAAGACATACCATTGTTATCTTTTTTGTTGAAAGTAGAGTAAATTATTAAGGAGGCTGAGAGGGGTTCCCAAACTTTTTCATAAGACTGTAATTAATCAGATGATCATAAGATGGCCAAATTTAACATCTTGCTGTCTTCAGGGTGCACTGCAAATTATCAGTGAGCAAACTGTATGCTCAGTGGCCAGTTCATTAGGTACATCTTCCTACTACCAAGTAGGTCCCTCCTTTCCCCCTAGAACCGCCTCAAATTCTTTCAGTCATGTATCCATAAAGCTTCAGGAAACGTGCCTTAGGGATTTTAGTCCCTGCTAACTAAACAGCAATACTTACTTCCTGCATATTTTTGGTCATCCATTCGTTCTACAAACTGCCTGTTCCACCTCATCCTGAAGTTGCTCTGTTGAATTTAAGTCTGGCTATGCAGGCCATTGGAATAAACTGGAGGCACTGGCGTGTGTTTTATAACATGGCACATTATCATTCTGGAAGTGTCCATTTAAAAAGGGGTAGTCTGCTGCTGACTGCTCTATACACCTTTCATCCCCTTATTTATTTTTCTGAACCCACTTTAGCTACTATTTGCAATATTTTTTTGACTTCTTTTCCTTATCTGTTTCTCTTTTGGATGTTATGAGCTGTACCAGACTGTTAATTAATGGAAGAGCTAAAAGAAGATTAATTACTTGTCATTCTTCTTATTTACAAGTAGGTTTTTTTAGCAATGTGCCAAAAGTAAATTGAAAACTGTTCAGTAATGATAACCACTCATGCATTACTTTATTCTGTTGTTCAAAAGCTGTCAATTCAAATATGACGTAAATCAAGAGCCCATGTGGTCAGAGAAGTTTGAAATTTGTTGATTTTGTAAAAAACAAACCGTAATTTGCACAAGAGCAATACATCTTGATTTATCAGTTGGTGTCAACCTTAAATCAGAGTCTGAAATAATAAATTGTGAATAAATATAAAATGTGATATCTACACACATGATTTTACCTTACAGTTGAAACTTTAGCATTAAAACATTGCAGCCCAGTGTGCCCAAAAGCACAAGTTGCTGTCTCTGGAGATCAAAATCTACTTGCATGATTTTCTTTGAACATCAATAGGTTTCTAGCATCTTACAATGCTAATTAATGACACCAGGTTTTGATATTTTTTTGAGTTTAATCAACAGACAGACAGACATCACAGCACAAGCAATACAGCTATGCTCTGGAATGCCTAAAACACGTAAATCTGTAAATCCAAATTACCCTGTGGAGGAGAATTCTGAAGACGTAAGTCAAAAGTCCTCACACTGTTTTTAGAACATAAGAAGATGACAAATAAGTGTTATGATTTGGATTTTTTTAACTATATTTTTGCAATTATTTTGTAACAAACATTTAATTTTCAGGCTGATTTTTTTTTATTCATTTCTCACACTACCTTTTTTGTTTGCTTCTGTTCATGGGTGCTGCCATTCTGTGTGTTATTTGCATCACTACCACCATATTGTTTATAGTTTATAGGTGTTTTACTTTCAAAAATTGTCATGTGTGTGATATCACAAGCAGTTTTACTATTTAAGATGGCGGCACACTATCAGTAACATACATGTTTCTGGATTTTCTTTAAAATGTTGGTAACTTAGTATTGCAAAAATCTATTTAGAGAGTAAAGACTTTTTGCATGTTCCATTTTGAATTTGCATTTTGGTTTATATGTTGGGACCACTGAGTCCTTTAAGCTCATTTGTTTAGGTAAGAATGACTATAACAATAACTATCTAATTCAAAAAGGCTTCTGCTTCAGCTACAAGATTCAGTAATTGGTTCCGGATTATTTGTGGAAAGAAATGCTTGTTGGTTTCAGTCTCAAATGCACTTCCCTTTAATTCCAACAAATGCTCTTGAGTACATGATTAATTACTTAATAAAAATAATGCTGCTGGATCAGCTTTATAGATGTCTTTGAGATTTTTGAATTTTGAAAACATGAATTAGTTCCTAATGCAGCCTACTCTGCTCCAGATGAAAGAGGTTAAATTTCAAGTGGAACATGCCTTGTATTCCCAGGATGCACTTGGATGATTTTTTTTACTACAGCTTCTAGTGCTGCTACATCTTTTTTGTAGCATGGAGATTTATACAATACAATGGAAGCAGTCTCATTAATGCATCATACAGTCTGCAATATTGTCTCATTTTAGATTCAACATTTTTTACAATACAGGCTTACATTTTATTTGCATGTTCTTTGTATTTGCACATTGCCTAGATGATGGGAATATTATGTCAATGTGAACCTCTAAATTCTTTCTTAAAAGATGCATTAGCCTTTGTGTAGCTCTTAGCCTTTTTCTACATTAAACTGTACTTTCCAAGTGTTAGCCTAGTTTTGAGGATAACCAGTGAATGTTTTGAATTATTTTTACTGCCTGCTGAGTGTCTGCTCTCACTCCTATAGGGTGTCCCACTCGGGAGTACAACTTTAAAAATGCGAATTACTCTGCAACGCGTGCATGTATCATCATGCAACAAGGTTCAAAATATTCCTTATTTAATGAAGAATTGATTCTGTGTCATAAACAGGCGGGCACTATAGCGGGCACCACTACAGGGCAACAGGACGGGGCAACGTGCCATACCTCTCATGCCAGTATGGAAGAGAACCGATTGTTTTTTGGAGACAGGGTGATCTCGAAATGTTTGTGGCCACCTCGATCGCCCGATTTAACTCCCCCAGATTTTTTTCTATGGGGATATTTAAAGGGCAAGGTTTATGCAAGCAAACCCAGGACCATCGAACAACTGAAAGCAAACATCGAGCGTGAAATTGTTTCCATCGACAGTGACATGTTGCAGAGGACATTCTCAAATATGGAGCGTTGCGTTTCCTTTGGGGGAGGACATTTTCAGCACCTTTTGTAATGTGGACTTGTTTTCCACTAAATACAGGTATGTTCAGTTCTTACAGCTCACCTTTACGTTCACGCGTTCGCGAGTAATTCGCATTTTTAAAGTTGTACTCCCGAGTGGGACACCTTGTATTTCAGTACCACCTGAAATGTAAATATAGTAAATTTCATAGGTTTACTATCTATACCAGAATTGATGTACTTAGCATAAGTGACTCACCTAAGACTGCAAGAATATATTGATATTCTCCTCTTTTCTGTACTCTTTCTCTGTGACCAATTACTCAGATGGAAATTTAGTTTCGCAAGTTATCCCTGATACTAAAATTAGTCTTTGATGTGGAACCTTATCAAAGGCATTTTCAAGGTCAATGTAAATCATGTTGCTTGCTTTGATTTTGTGTGCCACTCCACTTCAGAAAGGTCCAACAGATTGGTTTGGCAGAAGCACCCTGTTATTTAGTATGTTATTCTTGTATAAATAGTCTTCTAATTTATTTCTCATTATTGCTTTCATAATTTTGTATTGAAGAGAAGTACAATGATTTCGTTCTTAATTGCTGAGATCCAGTTTCTCTTCTTCCCTGTGTAGTTGAGTCACATTGCGGCTTTCCAGTCTTCAGGCACTTCTTCCATCTAAAGAGACTGGCAAAATATTCTTAATAAAGGTTTATAAATCCTTTTTTTCAAAACTACTGGAAAATCCTATCAGGCTCAAAGATTTTATTAGTCTTCAATGCATGGAGGGCCTAGAGCACATCTTATACCACTACAAAACCCATAAATTCACTGCATATTTTTGTCATTGTACAATATTCCATTCATTTTTTTTTCTTTTACACATACTTCTGTAAAATGTTTAATTTGGTATTTGCTTCTCATTTACATTTTTTTTCTTGTGCATTTCTGAGGCTTCTGAAGTTCTGTTTTGCTGTTCTGCCATGACTCATGTTTTTCTCCTTAAATATGTGTATTATTTATTTTTAAACAGGTCCTGCTTATTTTTGCTTACTTCCAGTTGTCGCCATTTTCTGTTACAGTAACAACTTCAAATCTGTGGTTGCCATCGAGAGCAGTCCCAAAGGTCATGCAAATTACACCAAACATGCAACAGAATAAAATGACATGATGGAACTGCAATTATGGGAATTTGATGGATTCCAAATAAAAACCTGGCACATTTGCTTTGTTTATTTCCTGTTTTGACTTCACTTCTCCTGACTTATTGCTTCTGTTTTCGGTTTACGGTTCTTGGATATGATTTCATTTTGACTCTGTTTCTCAGTTTTCTGGTTACTTCTTGCCTGGCTGAACAGTTCCTCTCCCGGCTATTTCACTCAACATGGTTGCATCCCGGCACTGCTCCAACAGTTTTTTACTGGAGTAGTAAATGTGGCAATATGCGTCTCAATGAGCAAAATTATGTGAAAACAAACACTGAACATCTTCCCCATGTTCAGCAGAATTCTCTTTGGGAATTTCAGAATTAATTCTTTTAAGTCGGTTTTTGTCTTACAGCCAGTCCAACCATAATAGAAGCTATTAGTCACTTTAAGCCGTCTAATCTGATTGAGGGCCACAGGGAGCCAGGGCCTATTTGACAGCACTCATTGCAAGGTTAGGCACCCACCGCCCTGAATCTGAATAAATAGGTAGGTTTTAGAATGTTCTGTTATATTAATAAATGGTATCTTTGTATTTGTAAAATACACTGTCATATTTACTTCATCTAATTTATACAATCTAGAAAATGTATTTGTTGTTACATATGGTACATACGATGGTAGATTTGAGAAAAAAAAATGTTTGTAATATAAAAAACAAGAGGTGTTTTAAGAATTCAAATTCAAATTGCAAACATAAGGAATAAGTAAACTGCAATACTTTTATAGCTTTGCTATATAATTTAAGAGTTTTCAAGTGATATAATGAAACATTCTCAAACTTTCCTAAGCCATTTCAGGGTTGTAAGTAGATGGTCCCTAAGGCTCTGCCTCTAGATCTATTCATCAGAAGACTCTTTCAAATTTCACCTCTTGTCTCTTGGATTTAAACTCACTTGGCCATAATATTTGTAGCTGTTATTTAGTATCACTTATTTATGACTGTTTCCAAAAATCTATCTTGACCAGATACTTCATAATTTGTCTGCTGTTCAACCCAGTTTTTAATCCTTAAGATGATTCTTAACCTGGCTACTATTTTTACCCAACTTCGGGACCAGCAGAGATCACTAGACAAAGACAGGAGAGGTTGGTCGCATTCACTGATTACAGCGTGTTGCTGCACCCACCACATGGCAAACAACCCGGATTGAAATCCAAGGGTAGCCGTGCAACGGGTGACACCTCAGTACCACACTGAACAGTGTGAGGTTTTTCTTTTTTTTTTACAATGGCTGGAGTGCCATTTCTGCCACCAGCCACAAACACCCCGACCCACACCCCCAAGAGTTTCCCTTGCATGTTGGAGGATCTGCTTGAAGGGCTAGATGCAGATTAATGTCATACTCAGGCCGGACTAGACTGAACATGTTAAATTAATATCATGATGATATTTTGAAAATGTAGAATAAGATTTATTCTAGATATGACAATACTTTGTGCATACCTGTTGATGAATGTAAATAACCCCAAAATGGCAACTGAAGAACAATACAATGTAGCGGATAATTTTGTTCAACACTGCTGTTTCCCTTTAAAGAGGAGGAAAAAGAGATGGAGTTTGGAAATGTCAAAATATTTGATTTTAATACAGAGGATGTACTGTATACCAGGCTGGTGCAGCTGTGAGGAAGGCCATCATCACACTGCTTTTATAAATATTTGTTCGTTGGTTTCTAATCAATGAGTTTGTTTGCATTTACTTGAGTTACTCCCTGTATTCCTCCTCTGGAAAACATAGCAATGCTGCTACCCACCTTTAGTCTTGGCTCTCTCTTTCAGAAGCATAGGAATAACCTTTAATCTTTTGCAGCATCAACTGTAGCAAGTGCAGTAGCCATCTTGATGGTGTGCTACCTCTCCCACAAATCTCGATAAACTTCAAAAATACATGGGATCTCAATTGTTTTCATGTTTCTGGATGTTATTTTTACATCTGCTAGAAGAGAATGACAGGTCAGGTCTCTGAAATTAAACTACTTTTCTTAAGAAGACTCTGTCATATTCTATAACCATCAAAAATTCTCAATAAAGAATTTTTGATGAAAACCTAAACTTGCAACCACAGTTGCAACCTTGGACAATACCACTGTATCATTTTATGGCCAAAAGAAAAATTAGTCTCTATTCTGAAATAAATTTAAGGCATAATGTTGCATTCTGTGGTGTAACAACTGGCAGCACAAGTTCAAGCTGCGCAGTGAAGAAGACAAGACCACAACAATGGTATCAGCTTGCCAAAGATGTATTGTTCATAACAGACCAGACGGAATCACTCTAATACCCAAAATAGCTCTGAAATACTGTAATCTCTCTAGGCAGCTGTTAGTAGCATTTTATAGAAACCATCACTTTGCCCTAAACTAAAAGCATTCAAGATGTTCAACACACTGACTGATGGTTTTTTGTGCCGGAAGAGACGTCTCAGCTCTGACAATCACTCCAGCACCTGTTTCCTTCTTTTAAAATTCCTTAACATCTGGGCAAAGCTGGGCTGTTCATAATAGTAGAGTTAAACATTAGCAGAAAACCATTTTTAAAGATAGTATTAAAAAATAAGATGATTTGAACTGCTCTAGAATGCTCATAAAAGGTAGATTTTGAACACGGAAGCCTCCTTAAGTTGTATCAGGGAAGCAACTCTCAAATATACAGTATGCTGAAGGATAGTCTGAATTTAACACATAATCAGAAGAAAAAGATGTTTCACCTAGAATGGATCTTCATCTTGTGGTCAATAGCCAGATGACCCATATGCATTGGACAGATTTCCATGTTTGAGTGATTGAGTAAAGGGTATGAGGAATTCACATTCAGATTGGATCCACCCTGGTAATGGAAAGTAGCCTGACAATGGAAATCTCTGAGATTAAAACATATGAAGTACAAAAAGTCTGCCTTATCATAATATACACTAACAATTCTGAAACCGTGCCACATTACAAATATAGACTTTGGAGGTTGTTCCTTGCCCAGGTGTAGCTCCACTGCGAATGCCAAAAGGGCTGATAGATACTCACAAGCTCCCATCTTGGGGTCATACAGTCGGAGGTTTAACTTAGAGACGTACAGAAAGAAAAATGCAAAATAAGAAATATATTGATTGCCACCTGCATATCTCCTTAAGAAAAATAAAGGAAAGGATTGTTAGAAGAATACTCACAGGACCATGCAGAATGACTTTTACTTACTTTAAAGCAGCTCTAGGAAATTGTTAATTTACAAAAAAATAGGTGGTTTCAATAACTAAGGGTGAGAAAGTGTTGACTTTGAGTATTTCCAGTCCTGTTGGAAAAGAGGGATTTTTGAAAATCTTCTAAACCCTTTGGACGTACCCTTAGAGGAGGAAAAGGATGCAGTGCCAGAAGCATCCAGTAAGCCCGAAACATTTTGTGTGGTTAAGGTTACTGGGATGGTGCAGAGGCTTTTCATTTTTGAGGTTGTGTTGGTGGATGTAATCACAAATTTTGTTAGTATTTGGTCCTTCAGAGGTATTCTTGTTAAGGCTCCTTTCCAATGCAGTGTGTGAAAGATGAGGACACTAACTTAACATTGGCAGATTGAGGTGATGGTTCCAGTTTTTTTGTTTTTTTTTTGAGAAATCACAATCCTCAGAATCCTGGAAAGAACAGCCCAACAAATAGCTGAATTTCATTTCCAGGAAGAGCACTGCAGGAATGTAATCCAAGTGTTTATCATTTAATGGATATCTGAGGGTTGATAGGATTTTGTGAATCCAGGCTAGACCTATTTTGTCTACTTTTGTTACTGACTTGATCCTTCTATAAAATAAGATCCAAAATTTAGCATTTGTTTTATGAGTAACGCAGAAATTTATTTCAAATGGCAAACTGAGTTAGATTAGTCAGAGCTAAGGATAGTGTTTACTAAAGGCTGAAATCAATACCAAATCAAAAGGGCAACATAAGCTTCTAATCAGAGAAAAACAAACAAAAAACACTGACAAAAAACTTCATGAGAACCTGCTTTTATCACAGTAGAAAAATGTGTTTTCTTTATTGGATACATAGTGCAGACATTTACTAAATACTCAACATACCGTTTAACAAGAAAGACCATTCAAAGCATACAACCTTAATTTAGAGGGTATATGCACATGGGACAATCCCCTCAGTGACCCCTGGCAACATGGCAAAAAATTCTAAAATGCTAACACTTGATAACCTTACAAATATATAATGGTACGAAGTTAACAAAAGATGTAAGAATGAAAAAAGCAGAACAACTAAACATTAACATTGATTATGATTGTTATGATTTTGCAGGCTCTCAAAACTCAAAATGAGGTGTAATGAAAAACACAAACAACCATGAAGAGTTGGGGCATCTGCAGGCAAACCCCATATAATTGAACACAAACAGAAAATATAAATATGTTCAGAATGTGGGGGGACACCTTCACAGATGTGAATCTCAAGAGTGACTGCTCCAAGATGGCGACACCTCTGGTTAAGTACAGGCCAAGCAGGAAGTGGAGGATCCAGGTGGATGGACACCGGAACTGACATCAGAGGTGGTAAGGCTGTCAATTATCTAGTCTGTAGTGGGAGAAAGAGGTGTTATGCAGCGTCACCAGCGGACCACCAGCGCCTTCAAGCTGTCTTCAAGGTGCATGTATGTGACAGAGTCTTTAATTCCATATATCTTGTTCACACAAAACCACACACCACAAAAATCAGCTTGACCTCCAACTCATGAAGGCAAAAATGAAGTTGAGGACTAGTAAAAAATCTCTCTGTGTTATGTAAGCCAATGTTAGTTAATTACAATGACAAGTTTCTGGTATGGCCTTGTTATGCATTTCAATATAAAGATTATTTTTGAGAAATGTGATTTTATAGTGGGCGGCATGGTGGCGCAGTGGGTAGCGCTGCTGCCTCGCAGTTAGACCCGGGTTCACTTCAGATGAAGGGTGAGGGGACGCTGGCGCACGCATGTTGTTGCCACTCCTCCCTGTAAACAACACTTTTCGCAAAATTCGCCTAATTCTACACTTTCTTACGTTTGATTTCTTTTATTGTACGTATAGTTCGTGGATACAGCTGACTCGAATTGTATGGATCTGGCTTATATTTACAGATTTTATGGACTCTACTTTGACTGGGAACAGCTGAGTCTGTGGATCACGGGACGAGAACCTACAAGCATTTCTTTGTGCCTGGCAATCTAGGACCTCGGGATGATCTGTCTCCGTGATTATATTAAATTCGCTTTGCTGATCTGCTCCCGTTTCATCTTACAGTACTCTACGACTGGGAACTGATCTGATGTTCATACTAATCTGGCTTTTGGCTCCGGGGCGATCACGCCTGAAATTACCAAGCGTTACAGTTTGTGGCTGTGTATTGGAACCTCCAACTCCTGCTACCTCCTCCTGCTATGCTTCCTGCCGCTTTGCTATCGCCGCTCACCTACTCTACCACACCCGCCTGTCCTACCGGTTCCGCTGTGCTGTGCTGCTTCTCCACTGCTATTCAGATAAGTATTGCCCAGTATCATGCTAAAATACTCTCATGACAAACTCCTTCTTATTAAACAGTTTGTCCAGAGCAAATGGTCTGACTGCAACATCCTAAAGGACGCCGGTATTTTGCAGCGCCCGAAATATATACATCGCGGGTCAGGTCGCCGCCACCGCCGGGCTGCGAATGAAAAGACCACCGGCAGCATTTGCTCAGGAATACGCCGTCCTTCTCATGACCCTGGAAATAGAATTGTCGGTGTGCCAAATTTGCATTATGTGGAAATAAACCCTGATTGCGGCTCTGTGCAGAAAGAAGCCTCATTATGTAATGTTGCACTGTTTAACTCGAGCTCTCTTAATGGCAAAGCATTGGTGCTGTCAGAACTCATCACTGACACCAAACTTGATAGTCTGTGTTTAACGGAGACTTGGCAAAAACCAAACGAATTTACGTCTATCACATAGGCGACTCCAATTGGTTTCACTTTCCACTCAGAGCCTCGCAGCTCAAGACAAGGCGGCAGGCTGGCAGTAATTATCAGAGAAGACTTAAACATTAAAAGAATCCCAATTGACTGCCCATTGCCTTTTGAGTGCCTGGCTCTTAAACTAACAACGGAATCAGGTCCTGTCTCACTCATTGTTCTCTATCGTCCCCCAAACTACAATGCATCCTTCTTATCCGATCTGATTGAACTTTTGACCCACCTAAGCTCTTACTCTCAGAGAATTATGCTTCTTGGTGATTTCAACATCCATATTGACACCCCCACATCTAAACTGAGAAATGAATTCCTGTCCTTACAGGACTGTTTTGACTTGACACAACATGTTGATTTTCCAACCCATTGTGGCGGTCATATATTGGACCTGATCTGCACTTCTGGACTATCTGTTGCCAACATTTACAGCACTGATTTGGGACTCTCTGACCATAAAGCAGTATTTTTCACTGTCTCATTACCTATCCCACCTCTTACCTGTAAACGACAAATTTCTTACAGAAACCTTAAAAATATCTGTCCCTCTATCCTTTCTGGATCCATTTCTGATCTTTTACTGTCTGCACCTATTCCATCAACACTAGATAGTTTTGTTCACCACTATAACACAGCCCTTCACTCAGCATTAGATAAAACAGCTCCTTTAAAATATAAGGAGGTTTCCTTTAAACGCTCAGCTCCTTGGTATAACTCAGAATTGCGATCTATGAAAGCAGCTGGCCGACGCCTTGAGAGAATGTCACGTAAGACTGGCCTCACCGTGCACATCCAGGCTTTCTCTGACCACCAAAGAGCTTACAGAGAAGCACTAACTTCTGCCAAGAACACCCATTATGGCAGAATAATAGAAAGTGGCCATGATAACCCAAGGGTTTTGTTCTCTGTAGTTAATAAACTACTCGAACCCGCATCTGGCCCAACTACCTCTTCTACTGAAGTCTGTGAGGAATTCCTCCACTTTTTCCATAACAAAATTAAAGATCTAAATAATTCAACTAACATAAATACATCATCTGTTTATATCTCTCCCTGTTTTCCCACTCCATCCAGCTCCTTCTCTAAGTTCTCACCAGTCACTTCTGCATTTGTTAATAACCTGCTTTGTAAGATGAGGCCAACTACTTGTGTACTGGACCCCATCCCCACCACACTACTTAAATCCTGCCTTCATGCCATAATCCCAACTGTTACAACAATAATAAACTCATCCCTTGACACTGGCTCTGTGCCGCTCACTTTTAAAATTGCTTCTGTAACCCCAATGTTAAAAAAGTCTGGTCTTGATGCTGACAATCTTAACAATTTCCGGCCTATTTCCCACTTACCTTTCCTGTCAAAAGTTCTTGAGCGTGTTGTAGCTTCCCAACTCACCAATTACCTAACCTCTAATAATTTGATGGAACCCTTTCAGTCTGGTTTCAGGGCGCGGCACAGCTGTGAAACTGCTCTGCTACGGGTAACCAATGATTTGCTTATGGCAGCAGACTCTGGACAAACTAGCATATTAATTCTATTAGACCTCAGTGCAGCATTTGACACAGTCAGACATGACATCCTACTGTCCAGAATGGAGAACACGCTGGGTATCTCTGGCACTGCCCTCCAGTGGTTCAAGTCCTATCTGACTGATAGGCAAGAGTTTGTTAGTCTTGGCAACAGCAGATCCAACTCCGTGCCAGTCACACAAGGAGTCCCTCAGGGCTCAGTCCTTGGTCCTCTGCTTTTCTGTATTTATATGCTTCCCCTTGGCCATATTATCCGTAGTTATGGATTGGGTTATCATTTTTATGCAGATGATACTCAACTCTATTTCAGTGTTAAAAGTGGAACTTCATCAGAGCTTTCTCAGCTCACAACCTGCCTTAGTGAAATTAAAACCTGGATGGAGCAGAACTCTTTAAAATTAAATTGCAATAAAACTGAACTCCTGCAAATTGGGACTAAAATGCAACTTAATAAAATGAGCTCCTTCCCAGTCCATCTTGGCAGTGATCTCATCAGACCTGCCTCTACTGTAAAAAATCTTGGTGTCACCTTTGATTCCTCCCTCACTTATTCCGCCCACATAAATCACATTAAGAAACTTTCTTACTTTCACCTCCGTAACATATCCCGTGTTCACTCCTTCCTCTCCTTCTCTAATGCTGAGAAACTTGTCCATGCTTTTATCACATCCCGCATCGATTATTGTAATTCCCTACTGGCAGGTGCCCCTTCTAATCTTATATCACAGCTCCAGCTTATTCAAAACTCAGTTGCAAGAGTCCTTACTCGAACCAGCAGCAGCGAGCACATCACACCCATCCTGCTCCGTCTTCACTGGCTCCCTGTGTCCTACAGAATCGAATATAAAATCCTACTAATAACCTACAAAGCTTTAAATAACCTCGCACCAAACTACATCAGTGACCTTCTCCATCACTATGTGCCTGCCCGCCCACTAAGGTCCTCTGATTCTGGTAATCTTGTTGTGCCCCTCACTAATCTACACTGTATGGGTGACAGGGCCTTCAGCTGTATAGCGCCCAGACTCTGGAATGACCTACCAAAATTAATCAGGTCAGCTGACTCCATGAATTCTTTTAAAAAACAACTCAAAACTCATCTGTTCAGGAAGGCTTTTAGCTCTACTTGACTTTATTACCTTTCTCTCAGTTTACTTCTCTGTCAAGATGCCAACGTGACCTGTATGTGTGTGCGAGACCATCAATTATGTTGTCTGTTTTTTTTCAGAATTTACTGTCTTAATCTTCTTTATTTATTTATCTGGTTTGTACAATGCTATATACTGTATATTCTGCCGTTCTTTATTATATTCTGTAAGTGCCTTGAGCATGGGAAAGGCGCTATATAAATAAAATGTATTATTATTATTATTATTATTATTCCCGGGTCTGCCCTGCATGGAGTTTGCATGTTCTCCCTGTGTCTGCGTGGGTTTCCTCCAGGTACTCCGGTTTCCTCCCACAGTCCAAAGACATGCAGGTTCGGTGCATTGGCGATTCTAAATTGTCCCTAGTGTGTGCTTTGTGTCTGTGTGTGTGTGTGTGTGTGTGCCCTGCAGCGGGCTGGCGCCCTGCCCATGGTTTGTTTCCTGCCTTGCGCCCTGTGTTGGCTGGGATTGGCTCCCCCGTGACCCTATAGATAGGATATAGCGGGTTGGATAATGGATGGATTTTATAGTTTTTTTTTTTATTTATCTTTGTTATGAAAGTGGAGTTACAGTCAGAGCAAAATGTGTCTGAGGCCTCCATGATGCTCCACAAGCAGGCACAGTCCTTCTGAGACCTGTCCAGAAATTGCCTTACTCCAGACTGCTACTTGTAGGTTTTGGCCTGCATTTGCTTAAAAAGGAAAGCTGGCTTTTAAAGTCCAAGAAACTCAAAACATCAGGAAAACATAAACATACCTCACAAGAGACAGTATAACTGTTTTGCAATAACAAAATACTAGGTCTTCGTATAAATTGAGAATTTATTGTATAAACCAAAAAAAAAAAACAATTAAGAAGAGCAAAAAATGATTGCCAAGAAGGAAATCCAAGGCAAACAAATCCCTAAATGCAACCGAAGAAGCAAAATCCAGTGATCCACTTCTGGACCCCCTCTCTGACTTCAACATAAAGGCAGAATGAGTTCCCAGTAACAATGGCATCAGGGTGGCCCTGCCTCCTGGGTTTCCATCTACAGAACACAAGGAATGGCAGAACAGTTAAAGACAAAGTAAGCAAATAAAAAATAATAAACAAACCTAACAGAAACCAAATAAAGAAATAAAAACAATAATTCAAAAATAACAAAAACAATTATAAAACATAAAATACATCTAATCCAGGAAATAAACAGAGGCTGGAAGATTACAATCATATATACAGTATTTGGAGGAAGGTATTAATATTTTTGTCATTTTAAGAGTGTCACAGTGCCATTTTTAAGTCTTAGCATTTAGTAAACATGTTGCTGGATGGCACTAAGTGAAACTTTCACTACAACTCTTGGCATAACACCACAGCCTTGTGCCTGAGATTACAGATTTGATTCTGAAAATATCATAATCAAGAGCACATAGTGTTTGATATCCTGGTAACTAATTACTTTTATTAATATTAATATTTAATATTATATTAATCAATATTAATGTAATTAATAATATAATATAATTAATATTATTATTAATAGCTTTACCTCTCAATTTGATTTGTAATAATAATATTTTAGTTCTGGGTACAAACCCGAGCTTTTTGGCAAAGACCCTAGGCAATTATTTTTTTTAACAAAATTTATGGGTTTGGCTTTTGGATTTTAAGAATAAATCTTTGGTACAGTGGAACCTCGGTTCACGACCAAATCGGTTTACCGAGTTTTGGAACAAATTATGATCGTGAACCGAAGCAATTTCCCCCATAAGATTGTATGTAAATACAATTAATCCGTTCCAGACCATACGAACTGTATGTAAATATATATATTTTTTAAGTTTTTAAGCACAAATATAGTTAATTAAACCATAGAATGCACAGCATAATAGTAAACTAAATCTAAAAACATTGAATAACACTGAGAAAACCTTGAACAACAGAGAAAACTAACACTGCAATGGTTCATGCTATAGTGCTACCAACTGCTGGCTAAAAACACTTTTTTTTAATGAGTTTTAAGCACAGGGAAAAAAAATGAACATTTGAAAAAATCCGTAATTTAATAAACCACCAAGAAAAGTAACATTGCAACAATGCACGCTACGAACCGATCACTGTAAACAGAAGTGAAAACAAAATCAAGCCCAGTGCATTGTTTAACTGCCTTCCTACCTTATGCGTCCAGCTCTCTCTTTCGCGCTGCCTGTGTGTGTGCGCCTGTCTCTCTCTCTCGCGCTGCCTGTGTGTGTGTGTCGCGCTCTCTCGCTTTCTCTCTCTTGCTCGCTGTACAGGAAATGCACAGGGAGAGACTGAACACGTACAAACCAAAAGAGAAACTGGCTTGTTCGTATACCGAGTGTGTGGTCGTGAACCGAGGCAAAAGTTTGGCGAACTTTTGTGTACCTAGACGTTCGTGAACCGATGTTTCACTGTACTTAGTAAACTATTTTGTTTTTGGTTTCATCCTTTTCAACAACACTTTTATTTGCTGGAGAATTTTAAACAAAAACTTTGTGGTTTAATCACGAAAACAAAAAGGCTGGTTGCAGAAAAAAATTCTAAGCCAATAAGTTCAAAAGAGGGCTGTGTTCAGCTAAGTCATTTTTGAGCTTCCATCACCGACACAACTCCATGGCCTACAAAAACAAAACAAGACTTCATTATATTTAAAGTTAAAAAAAACACAAAACAAGAACAGAAACAAAAGTCAGGAGGTATTCAGCAGGATATGTCCAAACAGACAAACTTCAGGCAAAAAAAACAGTCCATGACCCAAACAATCAAAATATAAAAACCAGCAAAAGTCCATAAAGCAGCCATGAAAAAGTGAAGAACACAACCCAAAGTCAATAACCAGATGGGAAGCTAAACTGATGTAAGCAACAGCGAATGGCTCAGCACTGAGGTTATCTCAAATTTGTACAGCCCTGTAGTGGTCCCCCACCCATAGGCTTAAATATATATATAAGAGAAGTAAGAAACAAATTAGTATTCACAAAAAAGAACAGAACCATTGAATAACAACATTTACAAAATATTATACAAGTGATAAAAGAACAATTAAAAAATGAAAAAAAACCATTTGATGCAGGTATAAAACCTGGATTAAATCATAAAAGTGATAACCCAGTAGCATCTTGTGAGGGGTGCTAAGAGAATGTGGACAATGTTTTGTGTTGTTTGGTTCCTGTTTTTTCGTTTTGATAGTAAGTGAAATCCTTTGAAAGCAGACATAGAACTGTTACATGGATGCCTGTCACCTGTTTGTACATTTCACTGACAGAGCATTAAGGAGTTGCCAAGTATTCCAGAATGTCTAGTAAAAAAATAACCACTTACTTGGTTTCTCAATGCAATAAAATTATTTACCTGAGGTTTACAATTCCATTCAGTCAATCCATGCTGTTTGGTAACCAGAATCTATCCTGCCCATGAGAACATCCTGGGTTGGACAAAATTTGCCTACTACCTGTAAGTCTATAAACATTTTTCTCAGGTCTGGTGACTATGATTTTTCACTTCTGTCAGGTTTTGAGTGTCATTTTTTATGGGCCTTCCTAAAAGAATTGTGTGTGTTACATACACATGTGTCCATTTGAAGAGGCCCTTATGATAGACACTTTCTGTTCTTTTTTCATTCTTAGCTTATATTTGCATTACTTGGTAAGCATACAGCCTAATTAAGTTAAATCATGTCACACAAGCTTGCTATACTTTTCAGTGGGATTGATAATTGCAAAGTTTTTCCAGGGATTGCTAGATTCCCAGGCAGAGAAAGCCACCAGTGTTCATTGATAACACTTCTCAGCACACCACACTCCTTGGCTACACTATGGATTTAAAGGTCCTTGCCTCTATAATTTTCTGATCCAGTGTTTTTTATAATCTTAAAGAGAATATGTGTCAAGAATGTTTTTAAAATTTGTAGATTTTATTTTTACTTTCAATGTTTCAAAATGCTCAATGGATACAGTAATTGTCTTTATCATGTTGACAGAGCAGGACAATACAGTGGTTAGCTCTGCTGCCTCACAGCTCCAGGAGACTGAATCAGTAATTCCAGTAACGAGGCTAAGATTGAGTTATTACTGCATGTGTGAAGTCTGTGTATTTTCTCTATGTATTTACAATGTTTCCCCTCTGGGTACTTCAGTTATCTCCCAACATCTTGTAATTGTGCAAGTCATGTTAAATGAACACAGTAAATCAGCCCTGTCTGAGTGAGTCTAGGTTTGTGCATAAGTGTGCCCTGAAAGTGAATGCCACCCCATCCAATGTTAGTTCCTTCTTTGTGAGCAATGCTGCTAGGATAGGCTCACACTCTGCTATGTATTAATATCATTATGGGTTTATTTGCAGTTTTTGAATTATTACTTTTCATATATTTTTAATTCTCTATACTGTTTGTTATAATGTACCATTCATTTACATGTCCTGGTATTCGTTGCATTTAGTGGGTGGAGTCCATGTAGGCGGGGCCACAATGACATCACCACTCTAGAGCTCTCCCTCTAGCTATTTAAACTGAGCAGAAGAGGCTCCAAAGCAGGAGAACATTGTGGAAGGAATTTGTGATTATTGCTGTTTTTGTTAAATTGTCTGCTTTGGGTCTTTTTTTTGGCTTCTGTCCCTGGTTTGCTCTTTTGGATTGTGGATTTGAACTTGTTTGCTTAGGATTACCTAAAAAAAAGAATTTTTGCCTGTTGTTGCTCTTTTAAACATTTTGCTTGTATTTTTTCTACTTTTCTGTTAATTCCTTCATTTACAAAGATTCTTTGGTTGCCTTTTTGTAGGTCTTCCTACCACTTGTGAGGTTTTGTTCTGTTTTGGAAGCTTCTCATTTTTGAGGTCTGTTAGGCTGGAAGACTAATGTGAATTTCCCCTTGGGATTAATAAAGTATCTATCTATCTATCTATCTATCTATCTATCTATCTATCTATCTATCTATCTATCTATCTATCAGTTTGAGGGTAGCAGGATCTGAGTTGAGACTCCTTGGGCAGGCTGTGGCCCTTGCCTTTCTGGTACCTGTAGGATTCCTCATATTCATTTTGCTATGCTTGGGACTCCTAATCCTAACCCACTCTCTGCATCTTTATAATTGGACTAACATTTTAAAGAAAATGTGTATATAAATGGATGTATTATATGGCATATAATAATGCTGCTACAAAAACAGCCATCTAATCTTCTAACTCCCCGATTGTACAGCTTTTTATATTACACTTTTCTGAAATGTAATGTGAGGTTCATGTTAAAATGCAAGTCTATTAATTATTGGTCAATAAACTGAGATTGATCTTGTAAGTTATTTCTTGACCTTTAATTCTGTCTAGGCTTTTTGATACATGGACTTTGATTTTGAGTTTTAGGCTCTTGAATCATTTAATTTATCATTCTGTACTTTTTGGAGTTGTCACTATTTTCCATGTAGACTTTTAAACTGTAGTCCCCCAAATGTGGTGCATCTAAACATGTGAAAATTCTGAAGTACACTAAAATGCACTGAATAAGTAAGTGTGAAGTTGAACACAGTAAGCCATGTATTTCACTTTTGCAATATTAATGATATCAAAAATGTCTAAGACCCATGGCACTAAGTGTTCAGCATACACAGAGTTGTTCGAGTCATTGCTATGCGAGATATGGAAAGTTCTTCTGCCTGTACTGAACTGTCAAAGGTTACTTTCATGTACAAATGTGCAACAGAAGACTCACAATATACACTCTTTGAATGGTAGCTTACCTTATTCAAACTTGAGACCCAAGAAATTTGGCCTCAAAATTAGTAATCATATGGGTGGCATCTCATCTTAATGGATAAGAGGGGCTATGATATTAGTACCAAGTACTTGATACACAGTCTTGTGCGTCATATAGAAAAGATTTTAGTCAAATTAAGTACAATTCAAGTAGAAGCAGTAGTTATACTGTTGCCTTATTCCATTACAACATCCCTAATTGAAACTCCCCAAGGTATAGATATTTGTGGAAGAGAACAGTCTTCAAAGGTGTACATTTAAAGAGCGACGGATGCCACAGAAATTAAATCGCATATTGTTTATTAGTTTAAGGCATCTGATTGTAATTAAGCTGTAACAATATAATGGTCAATGGAGTGGACAAACTATTCCAAATATCATAGCTGCTTTAGTGTTGTTACTCTTACTGCACCACTCAGAGTATTTATCCCACTGTATCTGAGTGTGGAAACTCAACTGTACAGCAGCTGATCGGAAAGAGAATTATTGAGATACAGTATCTAGCACATGCTGCCTCAGCTATGTGCACAGTCAATTTGAACTGCTCACGGTTCACGGTTAATACCATCAAAGACATGGCATAGGAAGAACACCAAACCAGCTCTGAGATTTTGATGAATGGTGTAAACGCACTGAATAAGTCCATCAAGTGCTCCTGGTAGAACTGTTTGTACTTATAAGTACAATTTCCTTACTGTAAACTTTCGATACAGTTACAATATTGCACAACCTGAACCACTGTATAAAGCGCATACAGCCATTTACATATGATGATGACTGGCTTCTAAGTTGATTTAGATTTCCAAGTACTATCTTCTTGGAGCATAATTTTTAAGATGAAATTCAGCAAAGTATGTTTATTACATTATACAGATAAAATTTTAATATAATTTAAATAATCTATATTGCTAATAATTAAACATGCAAGGACACAGTGGACAGAAGTAGCGACCCATTCAGGGATTGTTCCTGCTGGGACTGGTGCGACCCTGGATGGATAGATGGATAGAATAATTAAACATGTACTACAAAAATATTTCAATGTGCCTTAATAGTTTTGAAGAATCGGCGTTCTCAGCTTACAGATAGCTTTACATCTATCACAGAGCTGATTGTGAGGTGATAAATTACTTGGAGAAAGAAAAGTAAGGACAGGATTTGGGGGTTAGTATGTTTGAAAGAGACAGCACAGCTGCAATAAATTATTTCATCGAAGGTCACGCACGGTGCAGCAAGCATCTTGTGGGAGGCTGGAACAATCTCTGGATGGGGCGCCAGTTCGTCACTGTCACTGCACCACCGTGTTCCCATGTTTAATACATGCTTTAATTCCTATCATCATGAAAATGATATCAAGTATACATCTCAGTATTTAAATTATTCAGAGAGCTGTAATGTCATGAATGTAATGGATTCTGTGTCCTGTCGGAGGAAGCGAAAGCCCGTTTAAGAAGCACATAGTGATTCACACACATAGAGCACATAGAAGAACACATCCAAAACAAAGCATTTAACGTGCTACTTTAGTTATGATGGGATTTGAGAAACTAGTAAATTAAACATTTTTAAGATGAAGTTTATGACGTTCTTGTTTAATGACAAAATAAGCTATGTGATTAAAGTGAAATTTTGAGAATAAAGTTGACACTTCAAGCTCTTTTTTCCCCACTGTGTCCCTATTTTTCTTCTTTTCTCTGTACCCTAATAAGCTTCCATATGACACTCAGAAAGTTGGCTATGACTCACCTCTTCACAGTGACTTTGATGTCTGACAACTTCTTTTGGGCACTGTGCAACTTTGTGAACTTGAGCTTTCGAGTTTTTCTGACACTCTATGTCACTCGATCAACTTTATTTTGTTGTTTATTCCATGGTTTAAACCAACAAATAGTACATTTTCCTTGCCTCCATTTAGTATTTGGTGAAATTCTTCTATTTTGCCCCTTGCTTTTGCCATTGTCTTTTCACAGAACGCTGAGCTTAAGGGCTATTTATATTGATTTGCATATTCAAAAAGGTGTAATTCTGGGAGTAGATGGGGTAGGACTGCAGGCGCATACACATGCATTACTTTTCACGCAGACCGGGATTAATGTAGCGGAAGAACGTGGAAGTTTGTGTACACACAGATTTATGCATCTGGATTTTTTGTGCATACGCACATTTCCGCTTTTGTCTGTACGCCATGTTTTAGTGTGAATTCTACGCAAGGCATTATGCATGATGCCCAGGTGATACCAGGAATTAACGCATTGTCTTTGTCATCCATAACTGAGACAATCAAGACCCCAAAGACTATCTGTAAGTCTGTGTCTGCACATCACCCTATCCCACCCACATTTTCCAGTCTGCATCCTATTTAATTGGCCCTTAATAAAGCAATACCTTCTTTCTCACCTGCAAGTAAAGAAGGAACTTAATTGTGAATACTTTCTATTTCTCATTTTTCCCGCCTCCAATAAACTTTAAGTGAAATTTTCTGTGGCTGCAGTCCTAGCTCATTTTATGGTTATTTTGTGTTTGTTTTCACTGTGAGAAAAGGAGACTTGCATCCCTTAGTAATCCTAGCCTACTAAAAACGCAAAAATCTAGTGTCGCCTATCAATACAATAGTATAGTTATGAGTTACAGAGCTCACCAAACTCAAAATAAGAGTTTACCTCTTATTAGGTCTCAACACTCTAATGAGGGTTAGAAACTTTAAGCAACTCCAGTCCTGAAACTCAAGAATAGGCTACAAATTCAAAAAGGGAGAGGTACCAAAAACAAAGATAGAACTTCCAAATAATAATAATGACAAAGTTTACTATGTTTAGAAAAATGGCCAAACAAGACAACCAAATAACTATCAAACAAACAAAAACAGATTCAGGCACAACTGTGTCCAAGGGCAGACCAAAAATGTTTCCCTGTTAAATTTTGTTTAAATGTACCCATTTTAGTTTTTATTTTCACTTTTATTTTAAACAAGTTCTATATTTTTTACTTTTCTCCATGTCTGCATTTTGTTTTTGTTAGAACACTGGCATAATGTAGTCTCTGTTTGTCATGGTTATGGTGGCTGCTATTTCTGGATGGCCAGGGGTCACAAGGGTATAAATGTCAGCATCCTATGCTTCCAGGTTGTCCAAGATTCTGGACTTCAAAGGCAAACAATTGTATCAGTATTAGAATGTAGATTTCAAAAAGACAATTTAGGTCAAAAGACTTCACTTTTGTGTACTTTTTTACTTTTTTGTATTTTGTCAGTGAAATTACTAGATTTAAGAAATGACTGGAAGAATAGATGAGCTAACAGAAAAAGTGTTTTTGATCTCACTTATGCTTTTGCCCCAAGTGTCAAAGCAAAAACATGAGACAAAAATCATGATATAAGATACAGAGCAAACTGTTAAAACCAGGAAATGTTAGGACTAATAAACTTTTAGAAGAGACATTTGAAAAAGGATTTTTGATATGCAACTCAGATAAAGAAGAGGTTTCCTGGAGGACCTTTTCACCCATCACCTCAAGTAATGACCACACAGGACAGGTCCCTAACAATGAGCACAATTGAATTAATGATGGGAACTCCAAAATGGAGAGCAATGTGAAAATCAAAATGACAGACAAATGGTACAAAAAAATATTAACCTTCAAAACAAATGAAAATCCCACAGATAGACATCAAAATCAGACTCAGTGACCGAAAACGAGTGTAAGATTTCCAAGGTCAAGGCAGAAAAACATATTAAAAAAAATCAGAACAGGAATCCAATTGTAACAAGTATTTTTGGTTTAATTTCTTATCTCCCCATATTTTTGACCTTAACCTTGCTATTGACTATAAATTTTTCTCTCCCAGTCCTTTTCTACTTGAGGCAGTATACTAAGAACAGAAAATCATCAAAGAGAAGTTACAAAATCACAAAGGAGAATGCAAAACAGGAAAGCCAAACAACAAAAGTGAGTGCTACTGAATCATTAAAGAACTAAGACCTCTTCGACTATTATAAAGGTGGAGTGTGGTCCCTCAGCTGCAGTATTAGAAGACCTCGCCCCCTTAGGTACAAGAGGTCAAGATACGTAAAAAAAAAAGTTTAAAATATACTATCAACAAAACACAATAATACAAAATAATAATTAAGCAACTAAGAAATAGTGAAATTTCACTATTTTTCACTTTTTTATGTGGCTAGGAAATAATGATATAAAAACAAAGAAAACAAGGACATGTTTAATCACATATATTTGATCAAAATAAATTAATAAAAAGTAAAGATATTATAGCTAACACTCGTGCAACTTGACTTCACCTAATCAAGCCTACAAAGACTTAATATGGGCACCTGCCTATAGTAAATAGCTGCTATGAGCACAACAAAAAAGGCACTGACATATTGTTAAGAACAGACTTTAGGAAACATTCTCAGTTACTCAGACAATATAATAATCAAAGGAAAAGCAGTCAAGAAACAAAAAATGCAGTCTTCAATAAACGAGTAAGAGAAGCAGTATGTAGTTACTCAAGGGCTGAAGTCCTGACAATATAAATTGGGAACGCATCCTCTTTTTATTCAGTTAATGCCAGAAATTAGATTCACATTGGGACACTGATGCTCCCAGCAATAACTCAAGACATGCTTAGCAACAGAAAAGAAATTTGCTAAACCCTATGCAAGTTTTCCAATGTGTTTTTATGTTTCCTTTGCTTTCATATTAATTATTTTCTGACTTCACATTTATTCTGTATTTAGTTGAATATTTATAGACGAACAAAGTGTCTTGTAATTATTGTGCTGAATATTCTTTGCCTGATTACACAGCAGATGTATAAGGTATTAGTAAATCTTTTTCATAAAAGGGTGTCTGCTGTACATCATGTAACTACAAGTCCAGCACGTGCTCCTTACAGTCAGTATGTTTATTCGACATATTCTGAGGTTAACTGTACTTAATTCTCCGATTCAGCTGTTTCAGCTTTTCATCCTGTAAGGACAAGTCAAAAAAGTTAAAATAGAGCCTGGGAGAATGTAGCGATTTAAATGAGACTTCTGCGCAACTTGATCCTCACCCATTAAACATCGTTTCCGGAACTTTTCGTTAATTTAGAGTCAACTGTATTTCTTAATACCATCAGAGACATGGCATAGGAGGAACACCAAACCAGCTCTGAGATTTTGATGAATGGTGTAGCAAATGACATTCTAAATCACTTGCAAAAATTAAAATAAGGGTGTGCTACTAGGTATTTTAGTTGAAGGTGACAATAGTAAGATTGCGGCCAGTTTTCCTGAGCCAGAACATGAAGCCATAGCTTGTAATGTAGTGTTAAGTATGCATACAAGTAAATTGGAGAATGAAGCTAAAAATCTGCAGAAATGTACATTTAGGTGTTTAAAACTAGAAGAGGATTGTTCTCTGAAGCACTTATTTCTTTAGAGTAAATAAATCAAAGCAATGACAGCATCAATGCTGACAAGGTGCAATTCAAAAAGTAAGAAGCCAGGACCCACTGGGGTGGGCAGCAGGGTGGAATTGTGTTTATTTCTAAAGTTATCACTTTCTTTTCACAATCCTTTAACTACTTACTGGCTTTCTCTTTCTGTCTTGTTTTCTTTCTGTAGTTTGTTCCCTTTTTTTAGATTTGGGTTTAGATATATGTACAGTGCCTTTAGGAAAAATTCACACCCTTCCCCTGTTTACCCATTTTGTTGTGTTTCAGCCTTATGCTAAATCATTTAAGGTCTTTTGCCTTGTTTAAGCCCATTGAAGCATTCCCCATGTGTGATTTTGGGTCATACAAGAAATATATTGTTTTTTTTGTATCTCAGCTTTCTAAATTTTAGAAGGATAAACAAAGTTTCCATAAAGGTGCATACACACACAATCTCAGTGTGTGCACAGGGAAATAAATGTAATTGGGTTTTTAAATGCTGTCTGGCCGTTTCTTGTGGAGGAATGCCAAGAAGGCATATACTGTAGATGTACAATAAGAGCTGGCGCTGAAAGGAGACCATTAAAGCATGCTATGAAATTCCCCATTCATTGGAAAACTCTATTAAAATCATTTTCAAAAAGTCATTATTGTGGAATTCCAAATAATGCAATAACTTTATTTAATGGTGATTTCAAACCTTGCTCTCTAGGTCTACATTCACTAAAATTATAATAAGGGCATTAGCAAGAAATGTTAACAGTGTACGGTAATAAAAGGAATATGTGAACTTTAATATTACAATAAATGAAAACATCAGAACAAAAATGTATTGGGACACATGGCACTAAATAAATAAAGTACATGTAAAAGCTTATGTATACTTAATATAAGCAGTGTGGGTAATGAAAATATTAAATATTTAAACAAAGCAAAGACATCTCAGCAACACTCAGTTTTTAAGAATTTAAGGTATACTTTGACATGCACCTTTAATACTTTTAAGTTGTTAGGTTTTAAGAGGTAATTTGGTTCTGCATTATTACTTACTTTTAGAATTGCATTTCTATATCTGTACTTCTGTGATCATTCACTGCTTGCCTTTTGTACTTCATAAAAGTTTTGGGCACACACAAAATACAACTTAACACATGTGGGGCTCTCCGAACCTTCTGAATATGCTTGACAATGTCACAGATGATGTTCTGATTGCTGTTACGGTTCACAGCAGCATCATGCTCTCATTATGTGAGGAGCTACAGTAGCTCTGTATAGTTATGAACACCATCACCTTAGGACTTTATTTCACTGTTTCTGCCTCTGATAATGCAAGTATTAACAAAAATTACTTTCTCTGTCTTCGGTTTTCTACACTGTGCATGACATCTCCTCAAGTGTGTGGTTATGATATCTTTTACATTTGGTCAATCAAAATTCCAATCATTTTTCAGTAAAACAGCTGGAATACACATTTCATCCTTTTATAAGAGTATCACAAAATTAACATATTTGTCCACTTATTGTTAATGTCTGCATTCAATTTCGCTAATTATAGGGTGGCAGCATAAAACTGACCCTAGATGGAAGCCAGCTGAGGTTTTTTTGTTTTCTTTTTATTTGTTTGTCTTTTATTTGTTAGTTACCTTTCCTTTGGGCAAATTTAGAAATAACAGAGGAGGCAAACAAGCATTCATGTAAGCGAAAACTTGTAAGACGAATTTCCTCCTGCCTTTTACTTTATATCGATCACGTGTCCCACTCCCTCCCATAGCAGGCATCATTTATTAAGCGAGTGCAGGTCTATGTTTTAGTGTGAACCAAATGCTCATTTCATGAATTTCCACATTTATCAGTTTGAACAGTACAGTACAACTAAATCTTATGGATGATTTCAAAATAATCAGAGTAAAAATCTGCAGTCACTGTAGGACCGGGAATTAAACCAACCTGCTGTGTGTCCTGCCAGCTAATCTGCATTCATGACTTGCATTATGGCAGATTTTGTGGAGTGTCTTGTGATATATTGATATTAAAAAAACATTAGAACTGTTCACTCCCTCAGTGTGTTTAAGAAGAGTCTGAAGACTCTGTTGTTTGGCGATTTTCTGTCTGAGTGGCCGAGGTTTTTGTAACCTTGGGATTGTAACTTGCTTGTATTTTTTTCTGAGTTCATCACTTGCAGTGGCCAATTTTGTGATCTTGTCCTGTAAATCTTGTTTCCAAACAGTTCCCCATACTTTTCGATGTTTATTCGATTGTTGTGACCTCATATGTATGATGCTTTGGATAAGAGCAAAATAAATGCAAATAAATGTAAATGTGATGTAAAAAGGTTGACTAATATCTCTAACAACAGAATTCTGAGTATGAGTTTCTATCAGTTCTGCCAAAACTATTTTAAATCACCTACTGGTACACTTCATATATTTACTATAGGTAAATAAAAATAGATAACAATTACAATAATCATTTTTTGTCTGTTTTTTGGACTAGGCCAAGTCAGCCCTGTATTCTGTACCCAACAAGATTCCCAATCGATGATGAGACGAAAGTAAACACAAAATATAAATTGAAAGGTGAACATATGAAGGTAAACAAAAGTGAATGTTATAAACATAAATAAAAGATAGTACCCCAAAATATATAGTGAATTAATAAATAAGGAAAACAACCAAATTTTTATATACAGAACAGCATGTCCTCCATTGTTTCCTCAGCTAACAACAACAACATTTCTTTCTATAGCGCATTTTCATACACAGGATGAAGTTAATTAATTAATTAAGTTAATTAGTGTTCCCTAATTTTAATTCTTATTTATTTTGTCTTTTTTTTCTTTCTTCATCATGTAAAGCACTTTGAGCTACATTATTTTTATGAAAATGTGCTATATAAATAAATGTTGTTGTTGTTGAAGTTCAGAGTGCGCTCCTAGATCATGGATTACCTGACCAACAGACACCAGTTTGTGAGATTGAGGGACTGTGTGTCAGAAATGGTGGTGTGTAATACTGGAGCACCTCAGAGAACTGTTCTGTCTCCCTTCCTCTTCACCCTCAACACAACAGATTTCCAGCACAATATCAGCGCTTGCCATCTGTAGAAATTCTCAGATGACTTGTCCATCATAGGCTGCATTAATAATGGAGATGAGACCAAGTACAGGAAGGTTGTGGAGGACTTCATCTTGTGGAGCATGAACAACAACCTACAACTCTTGCATTGGCAAGAGAAAAGAGCTGGTGGTGGACTTGCAGCAAGCCAAACAGCCTTTGAGACCTGTCATGATTCAGGGGGAGGACATGGAAGCTGTTGAGAGCTACAAGTACCTGGGGGTCCACATAAACAACAAACTGGACTGGTCTGACAATACAGTGGTGCTGTTTAAGAAGGGCCAGAGTAGACTGTAGTTGCTAAGGAGGCTCGGGTTTTTTGATTCGTGCAGCAAGCTACTGGAAATGTTCTACCAGTCCACAGAAGCCAGTGTGGTGTTCTAAGCTGCAGTCTCCTGGGGAAGCAACCTGAGCAAAAAAGAGCAATGCCTGAACAAACGTATTATGAAAGACTACTTACGCCATCACAGGGTGAACCCTGGACAGACTGGAAGCTGTTGTGGAAAAGAGGATGATGGGAAAAGTAGATGCCATAATGAAAAACCCCCTTCACCCCCTCCAGGAGACGCTGTCTTGGAGCACTTTTAGCCACAGGCTTATTCCACCATGGTGTGCTAAGAAGTGCCTCTGGGGGTCTTGACTGTATTATTTGTCCTGTGAGTCTATTCTTTTTTAATGTTTCTGTTGCTGTATGCATCTAAATTTAATAAAGTTTATCTAAGCTAATCTAATTTGCAAGATGAAAAAGAAATAGTTACAAGAAAACAAAAACATTAAATTAGGTAAAAAAAGATGGAGGAATGTAATTAGCCAATTGCTGATGAGTGATCCTTAAAAGGGCCTTTGGCTTCTTCAGCTCTGTCCCTTCTCTGAGATCCGTCTCAGCTGGAGTCAGAGGCGACTCATATGTCACACTATTTCCCCAGATGTCAGTAAGTCAGCCTAAGCCCAGGACCCAATTCGAGACTCGCCGGTGATCAAACATCAGAGACAATGGACATCAACAACTGAGAGACGTGTCTGATTGAAATGCTCTTCATATGCTGTATCTGCGCCCCCCTCTCCTGCTATTCACAGGGCTGCTTAATAGCCAGCTTCTTCAGGTATTCCCACTCCCTAAGACAGTCTGCCACCATCTGAGGTAAAGAACCAGAGGTGTAACATGATTCTAAATGACACGGGTAATCATTGTAACGACACTAAAACTGGTGAGATGTGCTCAGGTTTTCTTTTGCTGGTTAAGATTCTTGCTGATGTATTCTGGACTAAGTGCAACTGATTGGTGACGTTCTTAGGTTGACCAGTTAGGAGCGTGTTACAGTAATCTAGCCAACTAAAAACAAAGTGTGAATTAATACCTCAAAATCCTGCAGTCTTATAAGATGTCTAACTTTTGCAATGTTACTTAGTTGGAAAAATGCAAGTCCTATTAATCTCATTAATGTACGATTTAAAGTTAAAGTCCATGATTACACCTAAGTTACCTCTGCCTTGACTTTTTTGACTTTAAGTTTATTTCTTTATTTCAAGTTTATTTTTAGTTAATAAAATCCATACAAAAAATCCCCTCAAGCAATCATTACATACAGTAAATACAAAAAAATGCCATAAACCAAAGCACACACTAAATCCAGATTAAAACTGTGACTGAGAAGATGGTGAAAAATGATGAAGCTGGCCTAAATTCTTCAAGTAAAATAGATGCAAAATAATTAACTGCTACGATGATGCTACCCCAAAAGTAGAACAAAAGCAGAACAGTCCCAGTAGGTGTGAATTCTTTTCCAGGTAAAAACCAGAGAAAATCCCCTTCCGTCCATCTGTGGGGATTTGGATTCTGGAGTTCCATGGGTTGTGGTAGGGTTCATCAAAAACTGTCTTAGAAAGAGCAGTCACGATGGTGGGACTTGCAGAATAAAATAAAGATGGAGTGCAAAATGAGATCCAAAGCCATCTGTATACTTATCTATCTTGTATGTGTTTATTTAAAAAAACTTCTGTGAAAAGCCAGATTTACTCCTGGTGACAAGGTTCTGTCTATCTGTTTGTCTATGTAGAAGTACCCTGGAAATATTTTTTTACCAGAAATAGGAATTCCACCTGAAAGGGTCAGCAGCTATTAATTATGCACCTTCCCCATTCTATTTTAGTGAACAACAAACAGACAGACAGATATGAATGACAAAAATTCTGCTACCCCACTACATTCATACATCCGTCAAACTAAGATAGGGCACACCTTCTAACTCCTTCTTCCGCTTTCTACCTGTAGACCTGTTGAAGATTGGCTGGAGGATGTCTGACATCATTTCCTTTTCGTATCCCAAAGTCCGGCCTCTTTCTGCCTGTGCTGATATTTAAAAGCACACCAACCCTGTATCCGTTCAAGTGAAAGCCTACGTCTGAGAGAGACACACACGCAGGAGTTTCTGCAGAAGTAATGAAGATCATAACTGACCTGACAGTACTTTCCTTTTGATTTCCTGCTTTAATTTTGATCCTTTTGTACTGATTAAACGGGGCTTTGCCCAACACTCTATCTGGTTTTGTTCCTTTGGTTAACACTGAATAGACTTCTGTCTCCCATAGCTCTGTATTAGGAGAGACAAACTGATGGCTAAGTCAAAATAACTTATTTTAAACAAGCATTCAATCTCGAAATTCTAACTACAAAATGCTACCTCAATAAATTAAGCTTTATATTTATGCACTATAGTCTTTATTTTTTTAATAAATATTCTTCTTTAAAATAAAGTTCCTACCCATTTGAATTGGGTTAAAAATGCTTCCCAAAGACCTCTGAGGTTGAGAGTTGAAATTACGTTGAAACCTTTACAGCTGCAAACCGACTCAAGAAGACAAATTCAAGGAGCTAATCTTCAGCTGGGTGCAGCTGGCATTTTTGAAAGAGAGCCTTCTGTTAGCTTTGGAGTCATCAAGTTCAGGGAAAGGTCTCGATGTGAAGTAATGACAGCATGCTGCAGTAATTTGTAAGACGCGCTGACACTGATCAGCCAATACCATCTAGACAAATTATCAGTACAGATTATTATTATTTCTTTGGGATTTTAGTGGCAACGTAAAACCTAGCATACTAAACCAATGCTTCACAAGTCAAACAGAGGTTGCTGTATGACTGTACAAATTGCTTTACAAGATGGATGAGACTTTAATAGGCATGTACCATATTATGTACCTACTGCTGTCACCATAAATCATCACTGCAGTTGGGATCACAACCATGTTCCGTGGGAAGGTCAAGGTTGAATGCCTGTCTCCTTCAGTAACCCTCGTCTGTTGTTGTGCTGCTGCTGCTGCTGCTGCTGCTGGAGTATTGCTAATAGATCTGGAGATACTGAACACCATGTGCTTCTTAAAAAGGCAACGCTCTTGCCCTGTTTTTACATTCATATCCAACTCAGGTGCATTTCAGCTGCTGCCTTTATAACTCAGAACTTAAAGCTCCTCTGGGATTTCAGCTTCTTCCTCCTTGTGAGCACATCAAACCTCCTTAATAAAAAGAAGGAAAATAAAAATGAGGTTTCACTGAGCCAAATACTTTTGTCTTCCTGCAATACTTTCACTATTAATCTCTTTTCATTGCACCCTGTTTTGGTTCCTTGTGTTTCTTTGTTTGCCTTTTTCCTATCATTATCTACTTTGGTCATTGTTTCAGTTTAGTAATCATGCAGATGAATCAAATCTTAACTTCTTTTTTTCCCGAACCCAACAAGCATCTAACTGATGAGAATCAGAGTCTGTTTTCACAAGAACAGGTGTATCAGTGTTATGGAATAGCCAGAGTTTCATCTCTGGCCCAAATATCATTTCTATTTATGTACACATTTTATGTCTTTTAAATATTATTTTATAAATTCTTTGTGTTTTCTTGTTGCTTATATTTGATTATTTTTCAGCTAATGATTTGTCTATTTATGTTGTGATTCAGTGAAGCAAGACTGGCAAAAAGGCCATGCAGGCCACAAAAGATCTAGAGCAGGACTTTGAAGCCTGGCCCAAAATAGGCCTCACCCCAGGCAACCAGACCATGGACTACAGAAGCAGGCTTTCAGGCCTGCATAGGCCCAAAATGGAACACTGGCTTTAAAAATGCAAAAATGTTTTTAAATGTCCCAAATACACATGCATTGTCCTCCAAGTGACAGGATGACTGTAAACCTCTGGGTAGAAAAAACAAAAAAGCTCAAAATGCAAAATGGGAAAGCCAAAAAAGGCGAGCAAATTAAGTCTATAATCCAGTAATCAGAAACCAAAAAACAAGCAAAAATCTACAATGAACCAGAAAATTGGAGCAGTACTCACAAACATGATCTGCACTTCACAATTCTCAATGTCCCTGCTGAAACCATCTCAAAAACTTCAACGTAAAAGCTGAGGATAGTCCCACTTAGTGATGTCATGGTGGCCCTGCCTCTTGGAGTTCCAAACAAAAAACCCAAGGAATATAATCAAGCAACTTAAATATACGATACATGAATACTAAGTCATAACAAACATAATATTAACAAAAATGTGCAGAATATAAAAAACACATGGAAAATAATAATTCAAATACAACAAAAATGCCAAAAAAGGGAAAATAAGCATAAGCTTGGGACATAACAATTTATTACTTTTTATTAATTAATTAATTTATTTCTTAGTTCCGTATCATAAAGTATGCTCCTTGTGTTTTATATGTTGAGTCTAAGGGGGTAGGACCACCCCAGGCCTAAGTAAGTTTGCATAAGACTTGGGACAAAAGTGCGGCATTGGCCTTTGCTCATGTTTTTTCAGCTCATTTGTGTTTTTTCATTTTTTGACATGGAAATGAAAATGGATAATATCAGAACTATACAGAACAGAAAGCAAATAATAAGAATGTGTCGAGCTAATTTTTGTTTTATAGAAAGGCTATTATAGAAAGTAATATTTAATTTAACTGTAGAAAGCAATGAACAATTATGCAATTCAAAATGAAATCAGAAGCAGCAGCAAGATATTGTACTGACTCAAAATGAGACCGTGGCGATTTTAATGAATAGAATATGGAGATAAGATGTAGTCAAAGGGTACAGCCAAGGTCCTTACCAAAAATCTAACCAAAGTTCTTAGTGCCAAAACAAGCTCATTAACTAGGCAGTTTTCTTTTCAAAATGAAGCAGACACCAGTACTGTTTTTTTACCCAGATCTCAGATACTTAAGGAATTCATGCACCGACTTTTATATGGTGGCTCTGGTGACGTCATATGCTGTGCAGTCCTGGTGTCTTCTGGTTATGTTTGTCATGGAAATTCATAATGCTATAGTGTAGAATATGGTTTGGGCCCAAAAATAATACAAAGTGGTGTCATAAAGTAATGATAAAAAATGGTAACTCTTTCCAGCAGCTTTCAGTGAATAAACTAATATCAAATATAACATCTTTGAGCTGAAAAAATGCCACATGGATGCATAAATATCACAAAAGAATTCTCACAATAAATTAAATTGTAGATCAAGATGAAATATATTGAAAATGCTTTTCAACTTAGTATACTTTTGCTTTAAATATTTTGAGTTCAGTATAACAATATGTACTTTAATATTTTATTTAACATTAGCAACAGGAAATAACTAAATATATTTCATTGTATCATACACAAGTCTGCATAAACTTTGAAAGATCAAGCTAAGGTTTCTCAGGCCAGGGTGGTGTGGCAGTTGGCCACTGGGCACTACATCTGAGTCAAGATTCAAGGCGGGCAATGGACTTTGGGAGGAAGTAGGATGGGAAGCAATAAGAAGATAAACAAAATGATCTTACAGACACTGAAATGATGTTGAGGTATTAGGAGAGCACCGTACATTTCAATTTTAGGCTAGTTAAAATCTTAAGATGTGTTCAGTTTAATTTATTTAGTATGATTCTTTATTATGCTTTGGAGTTTATAGTATTATGTATATTAATACTGAATGAACTAAAAGTATTTTTGATGTTGATGTCTTAATAAAATGCTTCCTAAATGTAGATGCTCTCTGTAATAAAGACACGTTTTTTAAATTTGCTTATTGTACATTCAAACTGAAGACAGGTTCAATGAAGGGGCACTCCTAGGAATATACGAGGACTTTCCCCTCTCTTTTGTCCAGCTCTCAGACTTTTGGCAAAGAGACGCCCAACTCAGCTATTGTGTAAAATCCAACAAAACATGAGACTGTTGGATGGGAACCAAAGACTCAGTAAAAACCCCCACACTAACTTCATTGCCTTTTCTCCCCTATCCTGTCAGCCGAGATAAAATTTACAATAGTGAAGCCAACAAAGAGGAGTACTGAGTGTTCCACGGCTCAGCTGGAGAATCTTTAGTGAGTTAAACAGAAGAGATCCTGAAATGAAAAAGAGCAGTTCACAATGGGATTTTGCCTCCATAATTCTCTAGTGAGGATGAGCATGTCACAAAATGTATGCTGTAGTAGCTGATACATTCATTGATTCATTTAGTTTTTTGAATAAATTCAAGCATCAGCCTCAAAGCAGTAACCAAACTTGAATAAGATGGTTGTCTAGTGCATGGCGGTAGCAGATGAATAGTGATGAGTACACAGTTTTTCAATAATAGTCGATTCTCCTGGAAAATCACACTAAATGCTTAGTGTTCAAATATATTAAAAAGTACATCCGTCCATCCATTCTACGAGCCAACTTAAAACAAATCCTAATCACGGGGAGGGCTGGAGTCCATTGGAGTCCGTGTGGCGTGCCAGTCCATTGCAGAGTCTTGTCACTTACTGAACTACACTCAGGTCTGTAATCCACGTTTTTAGAGAGTTTAAGGTTTAAATTCTTGTTGTCTAACAGACACCTCGTATTTGTTTACTGTTAATTGTATGTGTCTTCTGGTCTGCCATTTACCTTCTATGTTTTACTTTTTATTTATTGTAATTCTGTGTGTTAGGGGGGCAAGAAATAATTTTTTATAACTAAAAGCTTCTATTTAAATGAGGGTTTCCCCACTTTAATAATGGCTGTTATTAAATACAGAAGGCGTGATCAAATATTTTTCAGTTCACAGTAGGCAGGGGTTTGATAAAGCAGATGATATTGGTACTGAATGTGTGAGTCTGAACTCTGATAATCGCAGACAAATGTCAAGAGCATCCCAGCTGCCCCTCCATGGTTACCGAGCCTGTCTTGCATGGTGTGGTGGACATGCATGTAGCGTTATAAAGCAAGCAATCTGTTCTAGTCCAGCAGTGAAACCTCCAGATCTTTTGAAAGGGATTACTTTTGCTATTTTAATCCAAATTTGTGGTCAAGTATGGAGAGCATACAGTATTTGAGGGGAACAGATGTACTTGTTGAAGGAACAAGTGACACTAGATGGTTAAATATCAGACAAAAGTGGCCTTTAATTTTTGACTAGCTGGCATTCTGTATTCCCTGTCTGAACTTTAAAAAATAAATTAGAATCCTGTGGCAGACACGAAACTCAGAGCATCATAATGGAGGCATGAAAATTCAGGGAAATTGTTTCACAGTGATAAGGAGACAAGAAATGCTGTTTTGCTGCAGGGTGAGATTTACTAGAGTCCACCTGAAGGTATGGACAGTAAGAAGAGTATCCGTCTGGTAGGATACCACAACAAAAAAAATGATTAAAGGTAAAAGGAGGAAAAGAAGGAAGAAGAATGAAAAACAGATTGAATAGAAACAAAACAAGAGGGGACTATAAACAGATAAAAGCTTTCAAATGGCTTAGATCCAAATCTGAGTAATAGAATATTGCCAAATGAAATGAAAGAAAAAATGCAAGAAATGATTAAACAAAATAAGAAATAAATAATAATTTGAATGTTTTTTGAGCGGCACAGTTTCAGGAGCCTCCTCTGACTGGGCTTTAAATCCTAGCCGGGCTTTTAATTGTGTCTCTGTACTTCATTTTGCAGGGAATTGTGAGTTTCCCCTAAATGTGTCAGTTAGGCTGAATGGCAGAAACGGTTTAGGTGGCTTACTTGTGTAAATCTGCACTCTGTCCATGGTGGCTACTGGCCCTTTACAGCCATCTCACCAGTTTGAAAATGAATAGATGGAGACGAGCTTGTGAAGCTGCTTAATAAAACTGGGTTTATTCTCATTACATTTCAGTTCTCAAGATTACATGAAGCCGAACATTTAAAAAAAGTTACGTTTTTTTTTTTTTTACTGTAAAACAGTGTGATTTGATTTTAATGTCACACAGCTGTGTAAATTAGGTTAACCTTTTATGTTTCAGTTACTGTAACCAGGAACTGAATATGTGCTTCTGCTAAAAATCTTGAACTACATGGTCGGATAAAAGTACTAAAATAATAATTATATGAAATTAAAAAAGGAGGCAAGCTGTGGTGCCTTGAAAACCCTACACTCACAGCTAAGAAAACATAAAAAAGGGGGTTGTTCAGATTAAAACTGTTTAATCTTCTTCTTCATATGATTAAAATTTGTAAAAATTAAAAAAATATTTGTATATTTGATATTTACAAGCTGCTATAGTTTCTATGTGCCTTGTAAAGCTGCTTAAAGCAGAGAACAAAAGATTCCAATTCAAATTTGACATGTACTGTATATGTACTTCTATAATACGCTACCGTGGCTGTCCGTTTGTCTGTCCAGGATTTTAAATCACCTGTAGCTCACAAACCGTTTCACCTATTGACCTGAAATTTGGTACACATATACTACGTGACGTCTACTGTATGCTTTCAGGGTGATGATTTTTATTACTCTTTTTATTTTTATTTTACCTTATTGTAGAATCAACTTTTGGCAGCAGGGCAGCCGTGTGGCGCATGCGTATGGCTAAATCATTCTTGAAGCAGATTGAACACTTAAGTGCCAGCTTAAGTGAAAAATTAAGAAAAACATACTAAGTAATTGCAACACAAAAACTGACTTAATCAGTTTTAATGCGAAAAGATGCCGACGGAAAAAGAGAAGAAGTGGGCTGCTAGGGTGGAGAAAAGAAGAGCTGCTCAGGAAGCAGCAAGCGCATCAACTTCTGAGCAAATGAATGCTAAACGTACAGAGAAAGAGTGTGTTCACTGCACATTATCGTGCAGTCTGCCGTTACTGGTATAAAATAAAATGTCTGTCTGTATGCTCCTTATACAACAGTACACCCTTTGACTGATCTGGACCCACTTTGGCATAGTTACTCTCTATACACACAAGATAGACTACTTTGGAACCCAAAATTTTGACCCTGGGGGTCCCAGTGTTTTTGTTTTTTTTTTCTTTCTTGTGTGCTACACACCTTGTGGATCACAGCGACTAAAACATCCGAACAGACTGAAGCCGGACTAGCAGAATAGATGACCAGAACTTAACATTACTTACCTAGGCAAAGCCGCATGCTGCTTCCATCTACAGTTTTATAAAGTGTGGACTTTTAGAAAGGGGTGCCTGGGCGAGGCTTGATTGAGAGTGGAAGTGCAGTGCAACACAAAGGAGAATTTGCTCTTGCTTTGTTAACTTTTATTCACAATTTAAGCTCTATGAATTGTCCACCTTGAACTAAGAGAACAAGTCACACATGACCGAGTTCGTGGTGACAACCCAGTAAGGAGTTACCACAATTCTGGAATCCATTCCATCCAAAAGAACAGATTCTTGACTCACGAGAATAGAGACATTACTAGAGAGGCAATGTGGATGATGGATGGGACAGCTAGCTATAACGGAAGGGTCACTATTTAATAAAACACACAAACGTTTGTTTTTTTTCCATATCCCATACTACAAATATTGTATATTCAGGCAATGCCAAGTAATTTAGATAGCTTATAATAAAGAAAGGTTTTACTTTATAAAAGAGGTGATCACTGGCTTTGTATTACATCTGAGATCTAGGAAAGATGTCAACCACAAAACAGCTGGTGTTTTTTTGGCCTCTGTTCTTGTGGTCTCTCAGTTCCAGAGACGTAAACAAGTCTGATTTACAGCAGACAAGCCTCTTCATTTTATTTTCTGTTATGTTCCTAAGTTCTTAAAATAATGCCGCAGTTCCTCGATACAATAACAAGAAAAGAGGCAGACTGCATAACAGCTTGTAACCATTCTGAAACAGGAGTCAGTGCAATCACACGAGCAGACCCAATTGTGAGTGGCATTGCCAATTCCGAGTGGTGCAGTGGTTAGGACTGCTGCCTTATTTATTGTGTACCCTCTTGTTATCTTTGTTTGTAGTCTGCATGTTCTCCTCACGTCTTTGTGGGTTTTTCTGCTAGTACTCCCTGCATATGGGAGCTGCATTAATGGGCAATTCTAACCTGGCACTGTGTGACTTGTGGGGGTGAGGGTTCTCAAATGGACTGGCATCCACTCCAGGGCTGGCACCTGTTTTAAGTCTGATGCTAGCTGAATAGACTCCAGCCCACTGTGACCCTGAAATGGATTAAGAAAATGTTAGCATACTGTATGCTATTCCTATTTCATTTTTTAATGTAATGATTCATTAAAAAAATGTTTTGTTAATTATGAAAAGTCAATGCAGAGTGGCATGGTGATGCAGTGGTTAAAGCTGCTGTGTAACCCTGGGCCTGGGCATCATTTGACCATCACTGAGGTTAAACAGGTCTATCTGATTGATTCTGTCTATTGCCACCATGACCCAGACCAAGAAAAGCCAACTGAAAAAAGAAAAGAAGAAAAAGAAATGAATAGGATCGTAAGCGTATTAAAAAGCAATGCATTAGATTTCCTGTAGCTTACTTCACAAACTGCACTTTTTATTTTATTATCCTATTTTTCAATCGATTGCATGAGGCACAATAATTTGATAGCTGTGACTAAACTGAATCATTTGCCTATCAAGATTTAAATATTTCAATATATTTATGTACTGTACTCTACAAGTGTGTGCACATAGCTGTAAATTTGGACAGTGCTTTGAGCTTATGTTCTTAGTGGGGTGCTATATATCCATCCATCCATTAACCAATCCGCTAATTTCTAACTACAGGGTCACAGGGGTCTGCTGGAGCCAATCCCAGCCAACACAGGGCGCAAGGCAGGGAACAAACCCCGGGCAGGGCGCAAGCCCACCGCAGGGGTGCTATATACAACAAATAAAATGAATGGAATTATGCACACATCATAAATGACAGTTGATCTCTCCCTTTATTTTTAGAGACTGTCCCAATGCAAAATTAAGAAGAGGTCTAGCAGATGTGTTTCCATTCCATCTGTTAAATCCTCTTTGAGCACCACTGGACAGTCAGACAATAGTTCAAGTATTGGATTCCAAAATCAAAAGATTGACTGTTTACAGAATTTGTTAATTAGGATTGGAGAGTACAAAACAATTCCTTTCTCCTAATAACATAAAATGGTACTTGAGGGGGACTTTATTTAATTGCAAGACTTTTACCTGTTTTTTGGCTTTTGCCAGTGATATTGGCCATCATCTCCTTGATCCTCAGTTCCACTTAAGTGCAGTATGCTGCTCCCCTTTACAGCAAATGACATGACCTTACTATTTGTCACTTCTTAATAATTATAATGTTATTACATTTATATAATGCTTTCCAAGTGCTTTACATAGACAGTGGGGAACCATTTCAACCACCACCAATTTGTTGCCTCCACCTGGATGGTATGATGGCAGCTATTCTTGTGCCAGTAAGCTCACTGCACAGCCATTGGCAGTAAAGGAGTGAGAGATAGTTAGCCATTTAGAGACAGGGGATAATCAGGATGCCAAAATGGATGAAGTCGTGATGCCCAGGGATCTTCTATGACTACAGACAGTCAGGACCTTAGTTTTAGATCTCATCTGAAGGATAGCAACAGTTTTTACAGCCCAGTGTGCCCATCACTACACTGGGACATTGGAATCCACACACAGACCACAGGGTAAGCACCTCCTGGTGGCCACACCAACACCTCTTCCAGCAGCAAGCCAAGCTTTTTACCTAGATGGTCTCCCATCCAAGTACTGGCTGAGCCTAAACATGCAGGCTGTATGAAGGACAGCTTCACACTTTTGTACAAGCAGGCTTTGAGGTTATGTTTCATCTTTTCTTGCTATCTAACTTGTTGGACCTGTGCCATTGTGGCACAATCTACTATCAACTTTGCAGACGGACTAACCTTTTCCTTGAGGGGTTTGTCTCACTAATTTTACCAAGCACAATACCATGGTGTTTTTTTTAACATAAGAAATTTGACCAAACGAGAAAAAAAATCATTCAGTTCATCAAGCACTTTTCGTTGGCTCATAGTCATGATGTTCTACTGAAACTCGGCTTCTACTCCCTCAATGGACGTTGTGGTCCAACTGTCCTGTATTGAACCAGAGCAGAGAGCCCTGCTTCTTTAAAAGACATATTGTAGATATGGCATATAGCAGTACTGTTGGTTGTCACCTGAGGACAAGCGTGAATATTCATTTATAGTATATGAAGATCCCACTAGTATCACATTGCTGTAGAAGTTCTTAATAGAGACCATGGGGCAATGAATAATGTGGCTGACTGAAGGTGACTGTCCTAACTAACACTGTGACCTGAGAGCAGAAAGGTTAGCATGGTGAGCTCCTTGTAACCCATAGTGAGATTGGGCTGGATGTCAACCACCCTGGTCATTTTCTCACTTTCCTATGCTCCATTCTTTTCTTAATTCAAATTCAAGCTAAATACTAAATATTGTTTGATTTTAACATTAAAAGTACGATTGTGTTTTATTTACTATAATAACATTACTTTCTTAAACCTGTTTTATTCGATAATACATCCCACAAAAGAGGAAGTATTGGGACCCAGCAAAAACAGTGCACGATGGTGCAACATGAATAAAACTGTCCAAGATATAACAAAAAAAAGCCTTGGTAGGCAAAGCAGAGTCATTATTTCACCGGGTCTCTCGAAAAGAATGGAGCTCCATCCTGTGATCAGCTCAGTCCAACAAGTGACGCCATCTTGTGAGGAGCGTGGGCTTTAAAAGGCTCTTGATCAGAAGGGTCGCTGTCATGGGACTTCTTCTCGGAGCTATGGAGAGAAAGGGAGATAATGCAGTTATTGACACTGCCCCCTCTTGTCCTGGGGTGGTATGACATACCTCTGATGATCCAGGAAGGTAACATAGAGAGGTATCTATCTATCTATCTATCTATCTATCTATCTATCTATCTATCTATCTATCTATCTATTGTAGAAGATCAGCCCAGCTACAGACAGACACTGAGACACACAATGTCCAAAAGCACACTCTTTTATTTTGTGTTTCTTCTACAGCACACAGTACACCAAACAGCCACAACAGCTCAGTTTCTTTTACTTAACTTTTACATTTCTTTCTCCTTCTCCTTCTCCTACTTCTCCTTCTCTTCTGTCGCTTCCACTCTTCTCCCTCAAGCCCTGTCTTCTACCTCCCGACTCCGGCTCCGGCTGGGTCTTCAGCAGTCATTTATATAGTGCCCAACTTGGAAGTGCTTCTGTTTTTCCTTCCACGTGACTTGGCAGCACTTCCGGGTCAGATGGAGAACTCAAATTCTTTAGTCAGCCCGGATTCCTGTCCACATGATCCATTAGTACTTCTGGGCTATAGGGAAAGAATGACTCCCCGGTCCTTCGACAGCTCCCTCTGGCGGCACCCACGGCACCTAACAGGGCTGTGAAACCGAACTCCATGTCCCAGGATGCCCTGCAGGAATCTCGGGCACCGCTATACTCTAGGGGAGCTGCCATCTAGCATCTTGGGGGAGGCAGTATCCAGAAGTTGCTGCCTTCCACCATCTTTTCCTTCTCTGGGCATCCCGGCCGGGTTGAGTTGCCGGCTGTCCATCACATTATCTATCTATCTATCTATCTATCTATCTATCTATCTATCTATCTATCTATCTATCTATCTATCTATCTATCGATCTCTTCCCATTAGTCATTTTGTTAGTAGAGTTTTGTTACTAATAAAAGAAATTTTATGTCAGCTCTTTAGAATTTAAAAAAATACAATTTATTAAATTACGAAGATGATTTTTGTTTTTTACCTTGTATCATCTACATTGTGTGATCAGCTTTATGGTGGTTTCCTAAATAAATACTATAATAAATGCATGCGGAATGCAGCAATGTCACAATATCCCAGATTTTCAAACATTGTTATTTCTAAAGTCAAAACATTTATATCGCTAAAACATTTAATTTTTCATTTTGGTTAACTAAATTATGATGTAACTTGAATATACATGAGTATGTTTTGGTTCCTTTCTAATCAGCCTGTCAAACTGACATCCAAGAGGTGACTTTATCTGCAAAGATACCTCAGGGGACACCAAGCTGTCTTCACACAATAAAAGAGATATCATGGAGCATGTCACTGGACAATGGGAAGCTTTGTGAGATGACACAGTGGAAGCTGAAAAGACATCTTACTCTCCTGCCTTGCATGACTGAGGGTGATAGAACATAGAAGGAGATTAGCGCTGAAGTGAAATCCTATATGGACAGCCTATTGTGGCCTCCTTGGTGGCCCACTGTGTCACCACATGTCAATCAAGCACTGACATGTTGGCCCTTATTTGAAACGTGTCGATGCATTTTCCAAGTCCCTTTGTTCCTTTGCTAATAATTATGTATTTATTCCAAATTTTGGCACCATAACAGAGTGATTGAGATGCAACTTCTTGATTTAAATGCAACGTGTCAGTCAAAAGTTTTGTTCAGTACATTTTGCTGCCTACACTCCCTGACAAAGCTAGTGCATAATTAGAATTTTCCACTCACAACAAAAAGATGTCATTATTTTTAGCTAGATTGATTTTCTTTTATTTCTTTGTTGCGGGTGAAGAAAATAAACTTGAAGAACTTTCCCAGGGCCTTTGGACTTGTACACCCTCTGCATAAACACTTCATCAATCGAAATCAAGCCTAGCCTGAGTGGCATGTTCTAATTTTTAACTTCTCGTAACCTCTACCGTATTTTTAATCAAAAAAAATGATACGCCGTTCTACAGCTGTAGATTGACTCTGTGTTCAGTAGTACCTTGCAGGTCACTCGTCATTTGTGAAGCGTAATGTTTCAATTAAAAAATTCAGATGATGATGACAAAAGTAACAAGTTTGTATAAAACGGACACCGTCTCCTCAGTATGGAATGTTGAGACTTTGTGTCAGACAGCAGGCTGCCTTTCTCAAAAATACGCTCTCACCAACCGTCTATCGCCAGCTCTTATTCTTAACGCTGCATTCTAGAGTGGTAAGTGATCTGGAATTTGATAAGACTGAATTCTTTTCAGTAAGTACCTAGTATGGCTTCTTACATCATGGGAAACACATGGCCACTATGCTTAACTCTTCAAAAGTTTCATCTGATAAGAACCATTCTATTCAACATAAGGTAACGATCCTCACATTTGCTGCCACATGAAACTGGTATGAACTGGTAAGAAACAGAGTTTCAGTAGTAGGTGCTCTCCTTTTCCAACCTCAAACAGGTGGACTGTCTAGCTTTGCGGACTACTGCTGTCTGCAGAAAATTAGCTGAAAGGAAGACATTTACACCTTCAGCTTCAACAACCCCCAAATGCATCGACTGCTCTTTAATCCAATTAGGCTTGGCACGTTGCCTGTGAAGAAGACCTGATGTTAAGTATTCTTTTATCTATAATATATGACATCATTTTTTGGCACTCCAATTGAGAATTTGGTCCAGGTGCACCCTGAGGTATTTACAGTATATTGCGGCAGTCACCTAGCAGCAAAACGTTGACAGTGGCTCCTCACTGCTTGGGTCTGCTGCACGTCAGCACTGGAGCTCAAATGATTGGACATCTGCAGGGTGTCCACTTCAAAAAGAACGAAGGAAGAGAGAAGGAAGATTTTATATTTTTTTTTTTTTTTAACTTTACTCTGTTTCTCTCAACAAGAAAGAGGGCTGATTTGGATTGCACTTTACATTTCCAGATTTTTTGTTTTGTTCATCTGGCTGTCAAGATCTACAGCTGAATGCAGGAAGTGTACACTTTCTTAGGATATTCAGTAGTGCATTATGGTAGAATTAATCTGGTAAATGAAAACATTGGTCAACAAGCATTTTGCTACTGGGATTCTTTCACCTGTAGTTTAACAAATTTCACTTGCTGACTCCAAATCTGAAAACTGTTTTCGTCTAGCACATCCCTTTTTTTAGTTATGATGTTCCAGGTCTTAGACAACTAGGGTGACAGGACAGTAAAGGCGATGCGTTTCAGCATTTAAGAAATAAGTTTGGTCTCGAGAAAAGTGAAGCCAAAATTAAGGAAGGTGTTTTTGTTGGCCCGGAAATCCATGAACTGATGCTTGATGATGAGTTCAAAAGGAAACTGAAGCCAAATGAATCAGCACCCTCATTCGGGCAGGTTGTCCAGAATTTTCTTGACAGTCACAGAGCAGAGAATAATGCTGAGCTTGTGGAGAATATGCTGAAAGTATATTAGCTTACGGGAGCCAGAATGTCACTGAAGACGCATTTTTTAGATTCTCATCTCAACTTTTTTCCACCAAATCTAAGCGATGTCAGAGATGAATATGGGGAAAGATTTCATCAAGATATAAAGGTGATGGAAAACTGATATCGGGGAAAATTTACTCCGAGCATGATGGGTGAACTACTGTTGGTTCTTGCAAAGAGAGATGGATGTGCAGTACAAGCGCAAAAGCGAGTGCCTCCAATATTTTTGGGCATGCTGACCTCACTTTTATATTGAGGTAAATTGCCATAAATATGCTTTAACGTGTCTCTGGTATCGTCTTCTGGTTTATTTTCAGAATACTGTAAACACATCAAAACAATTTTGGTGGGACATATGTGTATTTCAAAAACCTGACGTGCTAGCTTAATTCCGATTTCATATATGAAATCAGTGTAAAAAACTTAAAAAGGGATGCTCTGAACTTCCCAGAAGCAAACAAAAAATATTTTTTGTAGACCAGTGAAATTTCTCAAATAATCACATTGGGACTGTGCCTTCATCATTACACCCCAGACTAATTCACTAATTCATTTGTCTAAGTTTGGTTTTGTAATTGGTGTTTATGACTTTTCCTAAGTCTTATATATACTTGTTTCTTGCTTAATTAACACAACACCTTGTTTGGGTTCCTAACCAGCATTTAATTTGCATCCTTGTTGGAAAGATGTGTTTGCTGGACCAGGCCAGAGGTGTTACTGGCATATCTGTGAAAAATAAATGAATTACTGTGTGAACGTTGCGTGAGTTGGTAGTGGAAGGACTTGGCTGGTGTCCCCACTTCAATATACATGAACTCACTGAACGCAGGCCGAGATCAGAGAAGCCTTGGTCTGAGATCTCTTTGGTGCCAACTGATGGCCCACCACCTGTATTTACACCTTATGTAATGAAGGATGAAGTTGGAAAGGTCATCTTTTGACCATAGAATCTAAGAGAGATAAAGATGGAGTGCTCAGTGATTGCAGTTATGATTGTTAGTGACACCTGTCCGGGATGGCACATGCTCTTTTACATTTTGTTTTGGACTATTTTATTTCAAAAATACCAATTAAAGGGGGAACTGCTAGCTTGGCACCCCAGCCATTGCACCAGTGTCCAGAAACGTCATCACAATAGATAATGATGAAAAACAACAAAACACTAGTCCAAAACACAGTTTGGTTTCACAGAAGCAGATGAAAATGATGATTGAAGTGAAATCCTCCATAAACAGCCTCCAGAACATAATGTAAAGCTTAGTCCTACCGTGATGCAGTCGTTCAGTGAAGGTTTGTGGAAGTTTGGAGTGTGCTCCAGCTCAGTCAAAACCACACAAACAAGCAGGCACATGACAAGAAGACAAATCCAGTGAAAACAATAATCCTTACTGGGTGGGTAACTGTAAACCAATTGTTTTGCTGCAGGTTAACAGTGAGAAGATAAAAGATGATCATGCTACTGCCAACATTTTTAAATCCAGCACCTCATCTTCTTTCTCACAGGTGCCCCTGCAACTGTTCCCATGATGTACTGGGGCTGAACTGCGTGTGATGTTATCAGTGCCACCACAAAACAGTCACTAGTGTCTGAGATTTGTCCAAACCTAGTGAAGTTTTGATTACTGAATATTTAAATCTAAGTTCTGCCTTTTGAGTTTGATTTTTGGTACACTATTCAGTTCTGGTCTTTCTCTCTCCTTGACTTTATTGCTTTTGACTCCTGCTTTGCCCTGTGACTCCGTTCTTTCTCCTGATCCTCACTCTTTATTTTTTGGATTGACTGCCCTTTTTGCAGTCAGTACACATGAACATTAACTAGTCTTTTGACCTTAAAATTTTCTCTGGCATTTTGGACTTGGTGTTAGAATTGTACCCCTACAGTGTGCTGAATCTCATTTGGTTTGATAGTTGTCTGGTCTTATTAACTTTTCATCTCCTGGTCCTTGTTTTTCTAAATTTTCTTAGTGAGCAATCTATTTCTTACAGCGTGTTCACAATAATGTCCACTTCTCTCCAGGTACCCTCATAACTTTAGAGATGTATATAATAAGACCATCAGCAACTAAATCCTGGATTCAGTGTGTAGAGTACAAATATCTTCACTAGTTGAGCTCAAAGAGAACTCCCTTCTGTCTAGTGACCAATCTAGCTTCTAACTGATGGAAGAGCATCTTCTTTTTGTAGTGGGCTATCTGGATTTAAGCCTCAATATTTTGATTCTAATACTCCAATATTGTGACTTTAGCAGCAGCAGGCAGAAGCAAATTAATAAAAACTCCAGCAGTGTCAAGGACAGAAATGACAGCAGTCTGAGCTGGCACACCGTACTGCTGGAGGGAGGCTACAATGACAAACACACTGCAGCCATTCTGTCATCTTACAAGTGTGGCAAGTTAAATAAGATAGCAAATTAAATAAAACAACAATTGAATGAATAAGAATCCATTGGGGCACCATAAGCTAAAACAGCTTTTTGCTACAAAATGATTCACAGAACGCATTCCCACACCAGGAAGAGCTGATAAGAAGATGAGATGCGATGAGACTATATAAAATATTTGTAGAAAATGAAATTAAAGGTGGCAATGTCAAATTTTCAGTACACGGATCTTCAGTATTGTATTTCAATGCAAAAAGAGAATTTCAACTCATAAACCTACTGTACCATTAGAGTTTCCGAGGATTTGAATGGTGGTGGATGCCACATCTTGAGAGAAGATTGCTAGGTTAGAGAGATTAACTTTTTAAATCTGTAAGAGTATGAACTGACAACTGTGTTAATTTTTCTGCCTAGCTGTAGATTCTGAAGCTTATTCATCCAAAAAAACAAACTGTGCTCTTCAGCAATAGGACCAGTTCTTCCTCCAGGGTGGAGTTGTACCCATTAAATTGTCTCTTGAACTTGAATACTTGATGTGACATTGAATGATCAGAACCAGAGTGTTACGAGAAAGTTAAGATTATTAAGCAAAAGTGGGCAACAGGAAGGCAGAACAGGAGTTAAAAAGGCAAACTGTAAGACAGAGAAAACTAATGCACAACGAGTCAAAGCTAATTCTGAGAAACACTATGAAAGGAGCATTAATATGAGCCATGGTCAAAGTGTCTTTGTTCTGTGATGGTTCAAGCTATGAGACAGGCATGGCCTCATTGCATCAGGAGCATCAGGGCTACCAGAGGAAGAAATTCCACAACATGTAAGAATCCCTCCAGTTTTAGGACCAGCCATGTTTAGAAAGACACCAGAAATGTCCCAGTATATTAATCTTCTGAAGATTCTGAATCAGTCATTTTCTGGTCTGCTTAAACAAACAGTTAAGGATCTGGGCATTTCTTTCATGGGCAAGTTTCTTAGTGGGAGAGAAATAGTCCAAAATTCCACTTCTTTTTTAGGTTTTCTGACGAAATGCTTTGTTTGAAAAAGTGTTGAACATCTAGAAGGCTGGTCAAACAAACTGACCAGTCTTTGTCAGTAGGAAGGATTTTTGGTATTGGGTTGAGCCTTTCATATTTATTTGCTCTTCATACCTAACCATATGGTCTTGAATGATCCAATATCAGTTATTATGCAGAATGGTAAAGTTTCTATTGAGGTGTCACACAGAGCACAAAAAGGCAATTCAGGCAAGTTGGTACAATTGTGAAAAGCTACCAAAATTAATTCCGGAGAAATGCCATATTTATTTAAATATTTTGCAGTTTAGATCTTCTTTTACACTGACATGCCACTGAAGAAGGAACCACTATATAAAAACCTGGGGCCTTGTTTGTAAAACTTGAGTGGATTCAAGTGTGCAAATATGCACATGGCAAAAAAAACAAGAAAATGTGTATGCCAAAAAAAATCACATTTATACAACCTGGCATACACACATTTCTATGCAATTTACTGTTTATAAATAACAGTCACCTTGTAAATATGCATACGCGAGCGCACCTCGAACACCACTCTGAAACATCCATATATACAACATGCTAATCAACCTCATACATACTGTATGCAATTAGGATGCTGCAGATCTTCATTAGCTGGTAGAGCAGCCTCTCCCTCCTGACACATGGAGACCCCACCACCTACATACCAGAGTATCTGCCTGTGCTCTGCCACTGAGAGCATATAATCATGCGTGGCATCATAGTGCCTCTCCTCTGCGTTCTGGGGGTCTGGGGAAGGTGTAAGGTGCCATGCTCTGAGCGAGCAGTCACTATCACCTGACACATGTAATGTTGTGATTGCTGTTACAACGAATAGTATAAGCCATATAAAATACCGAGTGTGAGCCAGTTACCTTACCAACAAGGCAGCCATCACCTACAGCACCATCACGTCTGTCAAAGCTACTTTGCCTCATTATAAATGAATCACGGCTAGACCCAGGCCACTCAGACACAATGTTTGTCAGTCACATCTTGGATGACTTGTTCATTAATGGAATATATTGCTTATGGTTCACAAAAGCAGCTTCGTTCTCACTAGGTGCTCTTATTGCTGGTCAGTTAATGGCTTCCAGTAAAGAAGGCATGATATAGAGTGAAGCTTGATGAAGATACTGTTGAACTGTCGGATAGTTCTATGAGAAGTGACAACAAGTTGTTGATATAAATTGACAAATAATCAAAAAGTTCTTCAGTGCAAATACGTTGCATCTGTTCTTTTAAAAGGGAACTAAAACACGGTCTGTGCATCATATTCATCACATTTTGAGGTGTGATATGTTAGTCACATCCACACACATTATAATAATTCTTATGCATGCGAGTTGTCATTTAGCTGGTTGGACTGCATTTCACTGCTTGAGTAAGGGGGTCGTCATTTCCCAGTTTCACTGAAATGTTGTGAACACATGGGTCTGAGTTGATATACATTTATGCAAGCTTTCGCATCAAGTTTTCTTTTATAACTCTCGATGTTTACGTGAAAAGTTGCTTAAGTACATGATGAGCTTCTTTTTGTGTGCACGTAAGCTTTAGAAATGAGGCTCCTGATGCTGCGTTTTTCTGAGGATTGAATCAACTCATGCCAACTCAGATGTAAGCAATGTGACCGTTCAGGTGTGTTTATTGGAATTAAAAGAAGTAGAAAGCAGAAAGGGGTTATAGTTGCTGCCAGAAATGCGACATGTATGTCAGTTTCCTCCTGACATCACCAATCATTGGCCCTGACCTAACTGCTCTCCTCTGCACTACCTTTTAAATACAACCCACATCTCAGGAGAACACCAGAAGGAAGCAATGTGCTGCCTTACCTAAAACCCTTATGTGACAGTCGCTGATGGCAGTGCAATTACATACCTCCTTCTAAGCTACCCATCTTCATCAGTAACAGCACTTTTTCATCTCCATTTTTTGTATTTTCTTATACAGGTAATTGAAAAGCAACAAAGTCAAACATGACAAACAGACCAGCACTTTAGGCATAAGTGCACAGTTTTCTTCAGATGAAGTACAGTTGTAAAGGTGAATTGATCTTCTGAATGACTGAAAACTGGAAAACCTACTATACCATATAAATTGGGACTGACTGATTTCCAAACAGTGTGCTCCGGGGTCACTTTTTGCAGAAATCAATCACAACTCATGCCATGCCCATTTTACGGTAAAATGGATGTTATTGATGTCTGTGACTGCAGCACATGCAGAGGTGAATATGACTGATGTCTGACGTTTATCAATAAAATGGGACAGAGAACTTGGAGATGAAGAGATGAATTAAGGACAGATTAAATATATTTCCTTTTTTTTCCAAGAGGTGGAAAAAAAAAGAAACTGAGTGAGAACAAGAAAAACAGCACTTAAAGACACCATATTAGCCCTGCACTACCAAGATGCTTCATGAAGCAACAAGACACGGCCCCGAGGCTCTTGGTGTTCCCTTTTTGACTCAGCAGGTGTTGTAAATAAGCCCCAGGTGTCCGGATACACATGGCTAAAAATAGCAAGCAATCCTGGAAAAATTAAATTAGGCTGCACCTCACTGAAGAGGTATGGGCAAAGAGCCAGATCCCAGATGAAAGCTTCTGCTCATCTTGGGGGCAAAAAGGTCCTTCAAAATGACGAAAGATTTTTCTTGAAATCTCTAGAGCCATTCATGCTGTAATAAATGTGATGTTGAACTTTTCCCCAATCCCTTCAGTACCATGCTAATCATATTAGCTCTATGATTTAAGACTAGCAGCTTATATAAAAACTTTTACTGTCTATTTTCTCCTTTTTCTTTTCTCAGAGAAAGAAAAAACAATTTTGTATTATCTTCTGAAATAATTCTTTAGGTAGTTAGAGCACCAGTGTTTTATTATTGTGACTGTGCTGGTCAGCCCCATGCTACTGGGTCCTTCTGGGGAGCCTCTTGAACCTGCCACCATCTGTAACATACCCAAGGGATGAGCCAGCAGATGAGGACACAACACACAAACAAATGGTACCAAGGAGTAGGTGAAACAGTGCCAGTGCTTTTATTAAAACAATCAGTGTCCAAAAACTGCGCAGTGCTCCAATCCAATAAATAAATACTCCATAAAAACAGTGGAAAGTGAAGGTTAAAAACAAATAAATAATCCGTTAAAATGAAGTTAAAATCTCTCAGGCAGGAAACTGTCCTTTACTTTTCAGAGCCCTGGTACCTCACAGCACTGAGAGATGTCAACCAACAGGAGCAGACAATTTTTTATTCCACTCCATGTCCCCACAACCAATCCAATGGCTTTCCATAGGCAGCTGACAAGCCCTACTTGGCTCACACCGCAGACAATACCTGGCTCCTCCCACCAAGAGCACACCCTGAGCAAAATGGTCACTCCTGCTACCTGGTCACACAACAGGAGCCATCCCACAGCCCCCTCCTAAGCCCCGGCCACACACTCCTTCCTGGGGCTCCATTCCCATCTGCCAGCTTCCTCCCATCTTGCACTGGCTATCAATCACTCCTACCTTTCTCTCTTCTTCCTTTAACTTTTGTTCTTTTTTCTTTATTTCTTCTTTCATTATATGCCTCCGTGCCCACAGTGCCTCAATCGTGAACTGCAGAAAGCCAATAAAGCAATTGAGACACACCACACCCTCATGTTACCTCCATATTACCTCACCAACCTTCCAAAGCTACATGAGCACACACACCCACGGAGATCAAGCCAACCATTGAATTATTTATTTAATCAAAATTGGGCTCCTGATTGTCAAGCTGTGGACCTTCCATTCCACAGTTATTTACAGTATAACAATAGTTTGGCAGATGGGTGCTTTTATCAGCAGAATATTCCCTTCGAGGTTAAATCCCTAGCATACCCTCTGCTAGTCAGTCTTCAACAATTACCTTTAAATTTTATTCCAAGATGTGTTGATTCCTTCTGCTTTCTTATATTCTATACCCAATACTAGTATTCTTCTTTCCAGTAAGGAGGTATTTCTATATCCTTCATATCTGACCCTCTCCTTTACTGTATATTGTAACTGTGCATAACATACTTAACAGTTATCTCTAGTAACTGTTGATAAGACCACTGATAACTTCTCATCACCCATCTTGAAAATCTGAGATTAGGTTAAAGGGAAACTGTGAATTGGCTTCTTGCAAGTGAGTGAGTGAGTCCATCCAGGACTGGTGTTTGCCTTGTACCCAGTGGTACTGGCACCAGCATTGGCATAGCTGCCTCTGAACCGGCTTTGAGGTTTGAAAATGGATGGCTGGATGAATGTATCACAGTTTGTTGTATATGATTGTTCAATAATGCTTTTCTTAATTATTTTATGTTCAGGTATTAATTACTATGTTTTGAGTCTTTTGGGACTTATGACGTCTTGAGGGAAGGGTATGGTTTTTGAACGCTGTATGGAGAGTTAGTTGAACAGGGTTACAAAATAAACGCATTAGAAACTTTATTCTAAGTGTGTCTCTACTTCAGCCTAAAGAGCACTACAACTGGCGATGAGGATGGCTGAAAATGTTCCGTTAACCAGCTTGTGCTTACAAGACTCTTCTGAGCAATCCAACCAAATACAGCTCCTAAAGGTATGGCATGAGCTTTTGGCTGCCATGTAATTAATTAAAGGCCTGAGAAGACCTGACGCAGGAAGCTCAGGTTGATGAGCTCTATTGGGTTTACTGGCCTGTATTGTTTAAATTGTTGTACTTTTCTAATCTTATGTGTCAGCCCTGTACCTTTCTTGGAAAGTTTATTCTTGCATTTTACCTGAGAACTTGTCATTGCACTCCACACCTGCATGCAGTGAAGACTGCTATAGAAAAATAAACTGAATTGAATTAAACTGAAATGTTGACGTAATTCTGTCCTCTGCCTATAATAACCCAGCAGGTCCCCAAGGGCATACACCTTGGTTGTTCCTGCTATGGTTTATAGAGTTAATATTGTCACATGTGCAGTACAATTCTTACTTGCATATGCATATGTCACTCTACAGCATGATTAGCAAGTGGAACTACCTTGAAATCTTAGCACTTCTATCTAACATGATAAATCACAGACAGCATGTTTGTCATAACAGACAAAATAGTGTATATTGCATTATCCCATTGTTAATTATGATACCTCCAATCTCACAACCAGCTTTCATGAAATTTGTGATTAAGAGTTGAGAGTTCCATCTTTTCCAAAGATAAATATATTGTCTTTGTTTCTGAATTACTCATACTGGATTGTCACACTTGAAACAATGAGAACAAAGTCTTATGTTTGCCAAAACCCAAGCTGTAAGATTATGATTGGCACATTTCCTTTAACTTAGCATTTCTTGTGAATTCAGGTGTGAAGTGAACTGAGCACAAATGGCCAAAATCAATTTGCGCTGAGGATCTCTTCTGACTTGTGTAGTCTTGCTCTTTATGTAAACTCTCTTGGACCCTAGCCTTCTTGTTTCCATTTTGTTGCTGCTTGGAATTGTAGTCCCGTAGGAAAGTCCTGCTGAATGCCATGGGTGTCACCAGAGGCAGCCACAGGGATGAACTGTCCGCACATTCTAGAAACTTCTGCCTGACCCTGAAGTACCTCCTCTGGACTTTGCTCAAACACCAGAAGTACTTTTTATGTACTTGCTTAAAAAGAAGTCCCCTGCCTCAACTCGGAGAGACAGAGTCAGGAAGCAGAAAATAATAATTATGTGGAGGAAGGGGAATAGGGAGGAAGAAGAGAAAGAGGGAGAATTGACCATCCCTAAGTATATTGTGCGGTGGAAATCATTCTTAAAGGTCCTGTAAAGGAGAAATAAACACCATTGTGTTTGAACCTGTGACTCTATTCATGTCGGTTGTGTGCAGGGTTTGGCACTCAGTGACATCCCCTATCGTCCACACAGTATTAATATTGTCACAAGTTGTAATGATCATTGAAGATCAATAAGGTCATTGTGTTCTGTGTATTTAATAAGTTTTGAGCTTACATAAATACACTGCTAATAAAATATCCTTCATATACATTATATAAATTATTATAAGTATTCTTCAAAGTATTTTCTGGGATACAGTGTATTGCTGTTGCTACCGCCTATATCGAGCCTTGGCTAGGACATGAGGCAGTTTTGTGTGGTGTGTTTACATGCATACTGTATGTCTTAGGGTATTGTGTTTGTGTTAAGGAGTTTCGTCACTATCTAACATGTCCATGTGTTTAAAATGGCCGCTCTCTGTAGTGTTATATATGCATATTGTTTTATACTGTATGTGGTGTGTGTAGGCATTTGTGAAGTGTATGCGGGAGAAAACCAGTGGTGGATACAACAATGGGTACAATGATCACCTTGTCCACTATCGATAAGTGCCATATTTCTTCTGTCAGTTCTGGTGGGCTTCTGCATTTTACTTGTGTGTGTATTTTGTAAATTGTGTGTGTTTAGTGCAACATGGTCAATAGTACATGTAGTTTGGTTTGGTTTGTCTATCAATGTCATGTCTGGTCTGTTATGGTGGATAGATTTGTCCATCCTTGTAGTTCTGTCCCAGTGTAGTTTACGTGAGGCATTTTCTAATACTGTGGAGAGGGTGGATTTTAATTATGGTTTGTACGTGTGCCCTAGTTTGCGTTGCAGTTCCAATGTTTAATGTTTGACCTCAGACTAATTGGGTCTGCGCATGCAGTCTGTTTGTGTCAGCGGTTTATAACCTGATGTGATTATTGGACTGTTTCTTGTGGAGGTATCTGCATCTGTAGTTTTAGCATCCTTAAAAATATACTTTCTGTCATTTTTCATGTTTATAACTTGAGTTTGTATAGCTAGCATAAATTCTCTTGTCTCACAAAACATAACACCACGGCTTAGCCAGCTATTTGACATCATCTTATCCACACAAGGCTGATCAAGCTCATGAATCTGTCTGCCTTGTGATGTCTATGGCTCCATGCTTGTGTTTTAAGTGGTGTGCTTGTTATGTCATCTGTGATGTTGTCTGTGCTATGTAAGTTAAGTGGTGTGAAGTTTGTGTCTGCATAAATGATCACATTGTGTAGTTTTGAGATATGTTGTTTTGTGTGGAAGAACTTACCAAAATTATTAATCTGCATGTTGTGAAAATTAATTATATCCATTAGACTCCTTCTTTCCTCAGCACGTGGAAAAGAGAGACATTCTATGGCTGCTTTGGAGTGATGTTGTTTGTGCTTTTGTGTGTAGTGTTTGTTAATATTATTATAATTATTAGTATTATATTTTTCCACTTTTTTATTATGTGTTACTTGCTTTTTGTTTTCATTTTTGTGTTATATAAATATATGAAAAAGCATTTCTTGTCACCTGCCAGGAGAAACATTGTGAAAGAAAGTTTGCAGAAATTTCTAGAAAAGGGGTGGTGAAGCTCCTAGTTAGACACTAATTGGTTTATTATACCAAAGCAATCTTATCTTAAAGTTACAAAACATTTGATCACTCCCTGGCATTTTGAGACCCTGCAATCACTGAACCCAGAACACGTTGCATAGCTGATGAACTGTTTCAAATACAAATCTCTGTAACTTTCCATACTCCAACCTCCTGCACACCCCAACAGCATCTGGTAAAGACAACAGCCAGAGCACCTCAACAAACAGTTGTATCCATCCCTGTCAACTTTTCTCATGGCTTCCTGATAAAGACAGACTGTAGATTTGCATGCTCAAAGATTCTTTAATACAAGCAAGCTAAGTCTAAACTTACAGTTAGGTCCATAAATATTTGGACAGAGACAACTTTTTTCTAATTTTGGTTCTGTGCATTACCACAATGAATTTTAAATTAAACAACTCAGATGCAGTTGAAGTGCAGACTTTCAGCTTTAATTCAGTGGGGTGAACAAAACGATTGCATAAAAATGTGAGGCAACTCAAGCATTTTTTTAAACACAATCCCTTCATTTTGTTGCCATTGTGGCTTTAAGGAATTGGAATGAGCTTTCCATATTGTGATTCCCACCATTGAGCTTGATCCATCCACAGATTTAAAGCTCCCTCCTGGACACACATTTACAGAGAACAGAAAAATTCTGATTTGTGTGTCCAACCAACATACGACACATCACCGCTCTCTGGCATTGCGGTCAACAAGACTATTTTACGAGGCATATGTTCATGTTATTTAACAGAGAACCATACCACCTGTTCAGTTGTGCTCCAATTTCCCTGAGCTTTGTGGAAAAACTGTAGCTTAACACTATTTCTATGGTATTAGACATATCCAAATGTATATTGGCAATGGCAACTCTCTTAATTGAAGTTTTACTACAACAGAGTTAATGCAAAAATACCCAGTGATACCTGACAAAATGTTCACTTCTCTTCCTTACGGCTCCCTGTGACTTTTTTTTCCTTAAAATGAAACAAAGTACTCTGAAGGCCTACTAGGTGTGCAACCAGTTTCAGATTTCAACAGTTAAGTACACGTTTCTTTTTTTCCTTCTGTCTAAAAACGTCTGCTGTAGCTTTCTCTTGTCCAAATTAAATAAAAACTAATGGCTTAAATTTGTCACTGGCTAAGACCACAAAATGAATTGGTGTGCAAATTTCCCTTCAGATTGTGCAGAATTAATTTTGTTAGATTAATTGATTCAAAATGGTTTACCGTGCAAATAAGGATAGTCAGCTTTTGCTGGAGTAACCATGACAATGACCTTTCATCAATCCAGCCATGATGCACTATTTGAATAATTTTTAGAATCTGCTTTGACTTTGAAGCTTTTTACAATAGCCCCATTTTTACGGACTCTCAGGAAATTCTGTGGATTTAATGTTTGCCCTCCCAAATTCTTGGACAGAGTACATTTTCTTTTCTTCCCAGAGATAAAATTTGCACTTACTGTATATTCTGTGGTGTCTTCCTGGAGATGTGTCCGCATTATTTTCCAATTGGATTGAGAGGAACCTTTAAAGAGATGGTGTAATGAATAATTCTTAGCATCTTCCATAATTGTCTCTCTGGAGATGAAGTTGCTTTTTGAGTCTGAGAAGAGAACATCCCGGGACTAAGGCCAAGATAAAGAGATGTCAAGTTTATTTTACAGCACAACAAAAACAAAAGGGAGGGATGACCAAAGAGAGCTAAATGTTTTAAACTACATAAATCTCGGGTCTGTCTTTACACATTTGTCTACTTTCCCACTAAATCTCAATTTCTCAACCCTGGCCTCTCATCCTCCCCCTACTAAGTCTGACTATCCTGCTGAATACACACTCAAATGTGCCCTGACAAGAGAATTGTTTCGTAACATCTTGCAGAATTATTTCCAGGCAAACCCCACAATCCATTTGACACTCAGAGGTGGATGAAATGAGGCAAGAGGGAGACAAAGCTAGAGCTCTCCCTCGAGTGCTGAGTGTTGTGATTCTGACTTTTTGGCATCCTTAGAGAAATTCAGAAAAATGAGACGAACAGTCTAAGTATTTTTCTAAATGTTTATAAATTGTATCATTATTAGGGTGGCATCATTTTGTTCCTTGTTTCAGTATGGTCACCTCTGTTTTTATTAATCTTTGGCCATGTTTACAGTTGCTAGGCCCATTGTTTATTGCATGATGCCAAAGTCACATAATATACTATTTTATCTTGTGCTACCTAGAGAAGAACGTCAAACAACGCAGGAAAATAACTAGGCTATGATTTAATATCTAGTTATGAAGCAGGCGTGCTCAAATCTGAAATATGAGAGCCCAGCTATTAACTCAGTTCATGAAGGGCTGCACTGGACTGCTATTTTAATTTAATATGCCATCATTGGCCAATTTAGTCTTAATTGTGTCAACCCAGGGAGGCACAACAGTGTTGATATGTTTTAAAGAAATGTAACAAATTATGACTAAACTATATAGATATCTCTTTTTAAGATTTGGGTGTTTTATTTCTTTCAAAGCATTTTGTTTTATTTTAATAAGTTGCTTGCTAATGACCAAAGACGTAGAAATAACAATGAAGTGGCTGCTCCTGTTATTTGCACCTTTGTCTACTCAAATGGTGTCACTATGTGAAGAAAACTCATACAACTTCTAATTCAACTTCTCATGTAATTATCCAGGGTCTCATTTATAAAACTGCATCAATTTGATGTGAAAAAAAACCTGGCACATTTATTTATTTTATAAATCACAGTCCTCTTTTAAATGTGTGTACGTGAATGCACCATATATAAACTACACTCATCAACCTTTGATATTTGCAATCACGAGTCTGCTGGCCTTCGTTGGCTGGTAGAGAAATGTCCCTCCTCACGCATCCCACCACCTGTATTTGATGGATCCTATGCTGTGCTCCACTACAAAATGCACAAGACCATGCATGATATTGTAGCAGCTCTTCTCTGCCCTCTGGGTGTCTGGGAAAAGGTGTGAGGAGCTTCTCAGAGGGTAGTCACTATCATCTGACACATGTAATGACATGATTGCTGTTACAATGAATATTACAGGTCATATGACAAACAGAGGGTTCAGCCAGTCACCTTATCAACACACCAGCCATCACATGCAGCACCATCAGCAAGTTTTCTGCGCATGCTAGTTTGCCTCGAAATAGATGTATCATGGGTTAAGCCAGCCCACTGAGCCACAACGTTTGTCAGTCTCATCTTGGCATCACAGATGTGAATGAAATATAACTGCTTATGGTTAACAAAAACAGCTTCATTTTTGCTAGGTAGCCTTACTTTAATGTGAATACAGTATTCTTTTTCTTCTTCTTCTTTCGGCTGCTCCCATTAGGGGTTGCACAGCGGATCATCTTCTTCCATATCTTCCTGTCATCTACATCTTGTTCTGTTATACCCATCACCTGCATGTCCTCTCTCACCACATCCATAAACCTTCTCTTAGGCCTTCCTCTTTTCCTCTTACCTGGCAGCTCAATCTTTAATATCCTTCTCCCAATATACTCAGCATCTCTCCTCTGCACATGTCTAAACCAACACAATCTCGCCTCTCTGACTTTGTCTCCCAACCGTCCAACTTGAGCTGACCCTCTAATGTACTCACTTCTAATCTTATCCATCCTCGTCACACCCAATGCAAATCTAAACATCTTTAACTCTATCAATTGCCCCAATTACTTTAGGAAAACCAGACATTGTTACAAATTGCCTTTTTATGTTGGCCTGTTCACCCACACCACACAGAAAGAAAATGTTACGAGTCATACAGCAGTTAATGGCTTCCAGCACAGCAGGCATGATGGAACAGAAGCTTGGCTCAGATATTTCTGACCTGTCGGCAAGTTCCCTCTTGGAGGCGTTTGATGCCAGAAGCTGTCTCTTGATAAAATGTGAATATGAACAGGTAGAGCCTGTCTATCTAATGGTGGACCCAGCTGAGCACACAGTTCAAAGAGAAGGTCTCTTGGGAGTCTAAATCGCCTCACAAGTCAGTCATTATCGTGGGCAAGAAAAGCTCATTCCCTTCACATCTGACCATTGGCACAGTTTAGTGCTAAAGAAGCCATGTGGTGTCAAACCGTTATACTATAAACAGGCTGTAGGCCATGAGATTTATAACTTTCTGTACATAGGGAGAGAATCACACTGTGTTTTTACTTCATGCAATTATACTGAAAAGAAGTGTGGGCATGGTTTCTAATCCTAAGACATGACAACAGATAGCTGATGAACTGATGAAAACTAAAAATGCTGGCCCTCCTAAAAGGAAACTAAAATAGAGTGTATGCATCATATTAATCAGTTTTGAGGTTTAACATATTTGTCATGTCAATGATCATTATAATAACGGCTCTATGATATAACCCTCCAACCTGCAAGGAAAAACTTGGGGGTTGGTGTTAGAATTGGCACTCCAGCCATCATAAAAACCTCACACTGGTCCATTCCATCTGAACTAGTGTGGTGCTGAGGTGTCACCCGTTGCATGGTTGCACTTGGGTCCTAATCTGAGATCTTGAGGTGGTTTGTCGGTATTGTGGGTGCAGCAATGCGCTGTATCAGCGTGTGCTCCTAACCTCTCTCTCTCTGTGATAGGAATTATTGTGTACGTGAGTCGCCATTTAGCTCCTTTCTCTGCTACTTAATCAAAGGTGTCATCATTTCCCATTTTCTCTGAAATGTTGCCTACGAATGGGTCTGAGTTGCCATAAATATGCAAATATTCTCCCATTAAGCTTTCTTTCATAAATCCTTACTAATAATAATAATAACATCCCAGACGCTGTGGTGGAGCTAGAGGGGCGCACTCTGTTCCGGGCAGACAGGACTGCAGCTTCCACTAAATTTAAAGGTGGAGGCCTGGTGCTGTACATTAATAAATCCTGGTGTACAGCTACAAACATTATTGGAACATACTGCTCCCCCGACTTGGAATATCTGGCAGTGAAATGCAGATCATCCAAGATGGTAAGAGAGTTCTCCTCCATCCTGATAGTGGCTGTTTATATCCCACCGCGAGCTAACGCTAAATTAGCATTGGAAGAGCTGTACTGCCTGATTAGCAGACAAATGAATGCCAATCCAGACACGGCTGTGATTGTGGCTGGTGACTTTAATCATGTAGAATTAAAAGCAATGCTTCCCAAATTTCGAGGATTTATAAACTTTCCAACTAGAGACAACAGCATTCTGGATCAAGTTTATTGCAAAATCCCAGGAGCATACAAGGCTGTAGCAGCCCCACATCTGGGCAAGATGAAAGCGACTACCAGAACAGTACAGGTATGAACTGAGGAGGCATCTTCAGAATTACAGGACTGTTTTGAGCATACTGACTGGGGAGTGTTCAAAGAGGGCTCAGATCTAGAGGGATATACATCATCTGTCCTATCCTATGTGCAGATCTGTACTGATGCTGTTCTGCCCACGAAGACCTTTGGGGTGTCTACAAATCAGAAACTGTGGCTGGACAGTACGGTGAGGTCCCTGCTTAAAGCCCGGGACGCTGCATATAGGTTAGGCCAGTGGTCCTCAACCTTTTTGACAGCAAGGACCACTTTACTAGAAGCAAATTTTTACAGGGACCGGTGGAGGGTTGGTTGGATGGGGGGGGGGTTAAGGAATCGGGGCAGGTTTGTAGGGCAGTTTTATACACAATTTACATTACATTTCTATTATTATGAAGTTATTAAGCAGTTTGCATACGTTTGCAACCTGTGATTTTTCTTCTTTTTTTTTGCATATAACGAAGACATATGCTTTGCATTTGTCATTGCTACAGATTGCACATCACAAACATTAACACTGTTATCGTTTTTTCGTGTCTGCCGTTTCTATAGGAGGGTGACAATGAGTTAAATTCCAATGGATGTTTTTCAAATGTTGACAAGCAATAAGCAAAAGGTATCACTGAAAACCACAGAAAACAAAAACATCAAAAAAAAAACAGTACGGGGAAAGTTCGAAGAAAGAATTTTTTTTACATTGTTTCTGTTTGGGGATCGTTGTGCAAATGTGTACAACTGAGCTGTGACCACAGATCTAACTGCTCTGTGGATGATTCATTCAAGCATTTCAAAGTCACTTCGGTGTAATGAAAGTATCTGTTGAATGTACTTCGTAGTAACGAGATTTCTATTGACTCGTGCCATATGGGGAAGCTGTCGGGACCATAAAATACTTTGTTGTAATACTCTCTCAACTCAGTCTCTCTCCTCTCTCTGCGCCGCTGCAAAGCCCTGCCCGCCAAACGTTCTGAAACGTCTGAGTGAGTCTCCGTTGCCGGTAGTTCTCTCGCGGGCCGGCTGTCAGACGGCTGCGGCCCGGTAGTGGGCCGCGGACCGGGGGTTGGGGACCACTGGGTTAGGCAACAGGCTGGCATATAGCAATGCTCGAAAAGAACTAAAAAAATGAATAAACCTGGCAAAATACAGATACAAACAGCGTATCCAGGAGTATTTTGATAACAACGACCCACGGAACATGACGGATTATAAGCACAGCGATCAGCAGGTCAGCTATGACCCTAGTCTCCCTGACACCTTGAACAGTTTCTTTGCACGCTTTGATGCATCTAGCAGTAGGGAGACTGTACATGTCCCTTGGCTGGAGGAGCAGCATCAGGCTCTAGTCCTGCAACTACACCAAGTGAGGTCCACCCTGAGGAGGATCAACACCAACAGAGCTGCAGGACTGGATAAGGTGTCAGGTAAGACACTGAAAATATGTGCTGATCAATTGGCAGAAGTCTTTCTGGACATTTTCAACCTTTCTCTACAACATGCAATGGTCCCTATCTGCCTCAAATCCTCCACTATTGTGCCAGTGCCTAAAAAATCAGTGGACACCTGCCTTAATGATTACAGCTCTGTGGCTCTGACCCCAGTAATAATGAAGTGCTTTGAGAGAATCCTCTTTAAGTACATCAAGGATGCCATCCTTGCTGGATTTGACAACCATCAGTTCGCCTACAGGAAGAACAGATTTACAGAGGATGCTGTCTCAATAGTACTTCACACAGCCCTGACTCATCTGCAGTGCCCTAACACTTATGTTAGGATGCTGTTAGTCTATTTAAGTTCAGCATTACACCGTAATTCCAGACAAGCTGGTACAAAAGCTTCATAATCTGGGTCTGTCCACATTGTTGTGTCTCTGGATCAGGGACTTTCTCGCTAACAGGCCTCAGGTGGTTAGAATTGGAGATCATACATCAGCCACACTGGTTTTGAACACAGGTATGCCACAGGGTTGTGTGCTCAGCCCAGCACTCTTCACGTTATTTACTCACAATTGCTCTGTCAGCCATGCCACAAATATGGTTGTGAAGTTTGCGGATGATACGACTGTGGTGGGTCTCATATCAGAAAATGATGAGACTCACTATAGAGAGGAGATACAACACCTAGCACTATGGTGCTCAGCCAACAACCTCATCTTGAACACCAGCAAGACCAAAGAAGTCATTGTGGACTACAGGAGGTCCAAAAGAGCAGAATATGCTCCTATATTCATACATAAGGAAGCTGTAATGTGTGTGGACAATATCAAGTTCTTGGGTATCCACATCACATCGGATCTGACCTGGTCTTTGAACACATCTCACCTGGTAAAGAAGGCCCAACAAAGACTCTTCTTCCTCAGGAAGATGAGACGTGCTGGATTCTCCTCTCAGCTGCTCACAAACTTCTACAGATCCGCTATAGAAAGCATTCTCTGTCACAGTATGACAGCGTCGTACGGCAGCTGCATAGCACAGGACAGAATGGACTTGGCACGGGTGGTGAAAACAGTACAGGGTATTGTGGGAAGTCCTCTCCTAGACCTGGACTCTGTATATGCTGGAATGGTGCAGAAGAGGGACAAATGTATAGCTGCGGATCTCACCCATCCGGCAAATGAACTGTTTGTACTACTGCCTTCGGGAAAGTGGTACAGAAACATAAAAACATGTACCAGCAGACTGAAAGAGAGCTTTTTCCCCAAAGCTGTGAAGTCCATTTGCCACTGCTGATACACACACACATACATCTACCGCTAACATGCCCCCCTGTAGACATACACATGCACTTTCCCTCATAATCAAACACACACACTCGTATTCCTCCCCACAGACCCACACACACAGATCACTGGTCTCTGCAGGCGTACTACCTCAGGAAAAGTCTGGACTTGATGATGTTTTATTGCTATTGTCTTTTATACTTATTATGTTTATTTTATTATTTATAGTGTATTGTGTATTTAAGTATTCTGCCTTGAAGTCGAGTCCTACCTACAAAAAATTTCGTTATGTGTATGCATAATGACAATAAAGAATTCTATCTATCTATCTATCTATCTATCTATCTATCTATCTATCTATCTATCTATCTATCTATCTATCTATCTATCTATCTATCTTTGTGGTTTGAAAAACGTCTTAATATACCGAAGAAAACAAAATCATTAATGTATGGTAGGCTACCTATCAGGGTACTAACAGATTAAGAAAACCTGAACTTTGTCAGTGTTATTTTATGTAGCGAGAGTCCTTTAAAAATCGGGACCCACTGGTATTTCAGAAATCAGTTACCTTTTATTCATGGTTATTTACTGTATGGAGCATGTTCCGATATAAATCAATCAATAAATAAATAAATGGCTCTTTCTGGAACCTTCATGTGGATGGGTATTTTGAGAACCAAAAATGGTTCCCCTATGGCATCACTCTGAAGACCACTATGGAACCTTTCTTTTTATGTCTGTATTTGGAATATTATATCAGGTAATGCTCAATACAATTACCCTCTTGGTACCACGGCAGCCTTGAGTTTCATTTTCTTTAAAGATAAAAGGGGTGATAAATACAAGAAACTGGGGGCTAGTAGTAGTTACAATCATGCAATATAATAATTTACCCTTTCTAAATAGGTATTTCTTATCAAGCGGTGAACCTCAGTAGTTTGGGGTTTGTTACATGCAACTTGTATTAATCTGACCCCTGGTCTTTTCCTTCTGTCATTTTGCAGTCGCAAAGATGATTCAATGTGAACTATCAGTTTTTCATGTTCTTTTTATAGATCTGGAACTCTAAATTGTATCCAAATAATGACATCCAAAAAGATGGTTGCGGATTTTTAAACAGGAGTAACTATTTCAGTAAGATTTCCACCTATGAAACCATTAGCAATGGCATTTAAAAAAAAAATAACAGCAAATTTCAAGATCTGAAAAATCTGAAAAAATAAAAGGTGAATGTTATAGTTTTATTCTGTCCATTGCCATAAATAAGAACATGTTTAAGTAAGATAAAAGTGCTAAATAAAGCAGGTCTTGGTGTGGACAGAAACCTGCTCCCACTGCGGCCTGCCATGGACTGAGCTGTCTAGCTAGGCATTGGAGAATACAGTGAAACACAGTTATTTCTGTGGTGTGTGCTGTTTCACCAAAAATGCTGCCAGCTCAGGAGTTGCTATATGAGATCCAGCAGTGAAACAGCTGCAGGTTGAGAGTTTATCACCCTTTATTTGAAGAAGGGTCATCCGTAAACAGCGATGCAAGAAGAGCAATGTCAAGAGCCTGCTGTCATTCCAAGGACTCTTTCATCACCCCAGCTTGAAACATTTTTGTTGCAGTGTGAGACAGTAAACGAGGCTGGCACTATAACAGATATTTGAAGTGGTCTTCCCTCCACAATAAGAATGGGAGTAAGTCCTTCACAGCCAATATTCTAATCACAAACTAAAGCAGTTAATTTTTCTCTTTTTCACTTATTCTTGACTCAAATCAGTTCAGAATTGAGTAAGATTTGGTGCAGAGGGTCAGTAGTGGCATGGAGAGTAGTCAGGCATGCCAAACGCGATTGATTTCTGAACAGTACATGACAATTAGTGCTCAAAACACCAACTTCAGGATCATCAGGCTACTGAGCAGCTTCTCCTACTGACACCTGCATGAGTGGTTCTTGTATGTAGCACAAAGTATGGTGTTTAATTCATTGAGTCATTAAATAGCTCACTGCTGATATTGTGCTACTACCACTAGACTGAGGACTGCGCTGCGTACATGAAAACAGAATCAGTCTTGAACATGACATGTAAAAGTTTGAGCTCTGCTTCATCTAGAAATGAAGTCACACCACTGAATTCAAAAGTCATTCATTTGAATGCTGACCTCTCTATCTTAATAAGCAAAGACTTTTCTGTCCCATCTTCATTCCCGAAGGCTGGCTTGTTTGTTTTACTTGCAGCTTCCTCAATTATGCCTCCAAGGTCAATTTTACGAGCTGCTTCACAATCAGTCAACAGAATTACAAGGCTGTTTACTCTGTCTTGACACACTTTAGAGAGAAGACCTTTATTTATTACATTCAATTTGCTGCATCTTCTGTTTTTCTGCTTCGGCATGCTAAAGATCCTAATTGCAGTATGAATTTCCCCAAATATCTGAGCAGTTTCACTTCATAGATTTCATTTAGTCAATGGAAAGGCTTTAGGCGACACTGAAAATTGCCATTTCTGGATTTATTTACATGGTTGATTTCATTTACCAGATGTTCTGTAAAAACCTGTAAGTTTGACAGTAAGTTCATTTTTTTACTTCCTAAGCACAAGAAAATGTGAAAATGTAAAATGATTAAATACAAATTCAAATCAAATACAAAATGACACATATGTAGAAAAGGATTACATTTTATAAGTAATCTTAGCATTGAATTTTCAACTCCTACCCTCAAAATAATTTCACAAGGTTCAAAGTTCTTTAAGAAAATAAAAATGACCTCATTTTTTCTGCATAAGCTAACATCCCCCAGACTACATTATCCAATGACGCCTGTAAAATCTGTGATGTGACAATGGCTGAGCAGATCCAGTGCTGGGATCAAAAAAGAACCACCAAAGTGGCACCCAGATATCATAAAAAGAATAGAAACATTTGAAGTCAACAGATTAAATCATGCTGAGTAGCCACACATCCATGTGGTGGAGGATATAAAGTAAATATATATACTAGCTGTGTAAGTCCATGCCATAAAAAGCCCAGGGTCCTAGAAACTATTGAAATCATCAGAAGGAAAACTGAAATGTAGAGATGTCAGGTAATTGAAAGGAACTACTCTGGGTGTCTCTCTCCTAGGAGGATTCGTTTTGCCAACATGCTCACATCACTTGTGTATTAGCGGCAGGAGGAAAAGTAAAAGGGATACCGATTTGCCGATGTTAGCGGTTAAGCGACTTTGTCTTTCTTGTGAGGTTTGATTTTGCTGACATGCTGGCTTCGCTTGTGTTATTAGCGGCTAAGCGAGTTTTGTGTTTCCTCTGGTGGAGCCCTTACCCCGACTCCACCTCTCACTTCCGGGCCACACAGACACCCACACTCCCATGCATAGACGTTTATATATAATATATATATATATTTTACCTTATACCCCTCAGCTGCCATTTTCTCACTGAGGGGTTATGGGTATTCTATTTACTGGCTTATTTTGCATTGAAATGACCTTTCAAATAGTGTCCATAAGGACTCAGTAGAGATTCTAGGGTTAGTGGATTACAGCGTTTATTTTTATAATGGTGCAGTTTTCAATTCTTCTGTATGCAGGTATGTTTTATAGTGGATGGAGGGATAATTGGTGAGTCCACCTTAAAACATTAAACATAAGAACTTTCACAAAGGAGTGGAGACCATTCAGTCCAGCTAGTACATTTGTTTAGCTAATAGCTCAGCTGTCCCAGTCTAGATATTTCTTAAGATTTCTGCTTCAGTTACATGTCTTGGATAGTTTGTTTCAGGATCCAATAGCTCTTTGCGTAAAGAAGAGCTTTCTGGCTTCAGCCCAAAATTCACTTTACCTTAATTTCCACTGGTGTCTTTGAGTATATGATTCACTCTTAATTTTGAAGGATTTAGCTGGATCTACATTATTAATGCCTCTGTGGATTTTGAAGACCTGGATTAGGCCCCCACGTAGTCTCCTCTGCTTGAAACTAAATAGGTTTAATTCTCTGGGCCTGTCAGAGTACAACATGTCTTTAAGTCCCGTGATGCACCTGGTGGCTCTCCTCTGCACAGCTTCAAGTGCTGTGTGGTAAGTAATCAAGCCGTGATACACAGAGGTTTGCAGCAGCCTCCCGTATGCTTGAGAATTGGCTGCAAATGCAAAAAATGGTTGAGAAAAATGGTCTTTACAGACAACAGTCCAAAACAGAACTGCCCAGGTTAGTAAACATGGCGGATATATAGTTGAACGGCAGGAAGAGGAGGGATCTTGGGACCAGAACTGGAAACAGGGTCATTGGGCTGAGATGGGCTGCGACTTCTTGGGAGGTGGAACCGGGAGTGATTTCTTCTGGGGCGGAACCAGGTGGACTTTCCCGCATTTGGTCTGCAGGGGAGATAAGAGAAAGGATTAATGCACTCTGCCACCCCCTGGTCTGATCGGGAATGACCTCCTTTTGAGCTCTTTAGCTGCCTCCCATGCACATGTGTGTGACAGCTGCTATGGTTTTTTTTTTGTAGCGTGGTGACCAGAACTGCACACAATACTTCAGATGTGGTCTCACTAGTGCATTATATAGCATTACTCCCTTTAACCTACTGTATACTCATATAATTGATTTATATACTGTAACTTGTCAATTCATGGATTAGTGTGCCCTGTGACAAACTGACAGCACAGTGACCCAGTTGTTAGTGTTGTTACCTTGTAGCTACAGAGTTCTGTGTTTAAATGCCCATCAGTGTGCTGCTTGCATGTTCTTCATATTCACATGAGTTTTCTGCAGTTTCCTCCCATCTGCTTATTCCATCCTGGTGGATTGTTCTATCTGCATATTCTCCTGATCCCATGCAATTGGATTTGCCGGGTTTGATAGTAGAAGGGTGAGTAATGTGTGTTTGGTGTAACTGCATGTGTAAGAATTGGCAGCATGGTGGCACAACTAACTGCTGCTATGCACCTTACAGAGCCCTGCTTTTAAATCTGCACTTCCAAAAGTTCACTAAATAATAATAGCAATGTTGTTGTATGCACCCATTTAAATAGGTAATTAAACATTGTTTCAGTTGTATCATTTAATATTTGAAGTCAATTTTGTAGTTCTAAGATTACCCAGGTAATGACTGCTTCAGCTCTTGCTTTTGAAGGCATCCTGCAAATTACTGAATTAAAGGACACTCTAACTTTTCTCATATCTCCTTCATGTTGGTTTTTAATGGTGAACAAAATATAACATAACATTGCAAAATGCATTCAATCTAAATCATGGGGGACCAGAGCCTATCCAGGCAGTGTTGGGCACAAGGCAGCATCCAGGGCACCACTTGCTGCAGGTCCCAATCACACACAAAGGAACACAGGACTAGTTTGGAATTGTCAATTAACTAGCACATGTTTGGGGATGTGTGACAAAAACTAGAGTACCTGGAGGAGAGCCCCCATGAACACAGGACGAACATTCAAATACCATAGACAACAACCTGAAAAGGGATTTGTGAGCTACTAAAGCCAAACAAAACTACTACACCACCATGCTGCTCGGAGTGAAGGAAAAAAAAACACATTAGGTGTTGTTTGTCACTTCATGTCATACTTATCTAACTTCAGGACCTGGTGAAGACTATGTGATTGTAAATTATGTCCTGGGGTACAAACCATAGAATTCAGAGAGGGTATACTGGCTTTTTCACAAGAACATATGCATCATTTCTGAAGGTATTCCCAAAAACAGCATGTTCTATCCATTTAGATTGTCAAATGTTATATGCAGGTCATTCTTTTTTATAACCTGCACTTGTTGACTCTCAGCCACTGAGGATTTTACTTCGGCATACAAAACTTGTGACAGCCAACTGGCTTGAATCTTACTAACATAACATGACCAAATACCAGAAATACCAAAATGACATAACAACATAACATGACCAAATACCAACATAACATCCATCCATTATCCAACCCACTATATCCTAACTACAGGGTCACAGGGGTCTGCTGGAGCCAATCCCAGTCAACACAGGGCGCAAGGCAGGAAACAAACCCTGGGCAGGTCCGCCAGCCCACCGCAGGGCGCACACACACACACACACCAAACACACACTAGGGACAATTTAGGATCGCAAATGCACCTAACCTGCATGTCTTTGGACTATGGGAGGAAACCAGAGCACCTGGAGGAAACCCACGCAGACACGGGGAGAACATGTAAATTTCATGCAGGGAGAACCCAGGAAGCAAACCCAGGTCTCCTAACTGTGAGGCAGCAGCGCTACCACTGCGCCACCATGCCGCCCCCAACATAACATAACATAACATAACATAACCAAATACGAGAAATACCAAAATAACATAACATGACCAAATACGAGAAAAACCAACATAATGAAACATAACATAACCAAATATGAGAAATACCAAAATAAGATAACATAACCAAATACAAAAAATACCAAAATAACGTAGCATAACATAACTTTACATCACATCACATCCTATAACATAACCAAATATGAGAAATTCCAAAATAACGTAACATAACGTAACATAACATAACATAACATGACCAAATATGAGAAATTGGCTCCAGCAGACCCCCCGTGACCCTGTGTTAGGATACAGTGGGTTAGAAAATTAGAACACATTAGAACACTCTAGACAAGAACAGGACATTCAGCCCAACAAAGCTCGCCAGTCCTATCCACTTATTTCTTCCAAAAAAACATCAAGTCGAGTTTTAAAAATCCCCAATGTCTTACTGTCTACCACACTACTTGGTAGCTTATTCCAAATGTCTGTCATTCTTTGTGTAAAGAAACACTTCCTAATGTTTGTGCGAAATTTACCCTTAACAAGTTTCCAACTGTGTCCCCGTGTTCTTGATGAACTCATTTTAAAATAACAGTCTCGATCCACTGTACTAATTCCCTTCATAATTTTAAACACTTCAATCATGTCACCTCTTAATCTTCTTTTGCTGAAACTGTATAGGCTCAGCTCTTTTAATCTTTCTTCATAATTCGTCCCCTATAGCCATGGAATCAGCCTAGTCGCTCTTCTCTGGACCTTTTCTAGCGCTGCTATGTCCTTTTTGTAGCCTGGAGACCAAAACTGCACACAGTACTCAAGATGAGGCCTCACCAGCGCATTATAAAGGTTAAGCATAACCTCCTGTGACTTGTACTCCACACATTGTGCTATATAACCTAACATTCTGTTAGCCTTCTTAATGGCTTCTGAACACTGTCGGGAAGTCGATAGCTTAGAGTCCACTATGACTCCTAAATCCTTCTCATAAGGTGTACTCTCGATTTTACGACTGCCCATTGTGTATTCAAACCTAACATTTTTACTTCCTATGTGTAATACTTTACATTTACTGACATTAAATTTCATCTGCCACAAATCTGCCCAAGCCTGTATGCTATCCAAGTCCTTCTGTAATGATATAACGGTTTCCAAATTATCTGCTAATCCACCTATCTTGGTATCATCTGCAAACTTAACCAGCTTGTTACTTATATTCCTATCTAAATCATTTATATATATTAAAAATAGCAGCGGCCCTAGCACTGACCCCTGTGGAACACCACTCTTAACATCAGCCAATTCTGATGAGGTTCCTCGCACCATCACCCTCTGCTTCCTGTGTCTGAGCCAATTCTGCACCCATCTACAAACATCACCCTGAACTCCCACTTCTTTTAATTTGATGCCCAACCTATCATGTGACACCTTATCAAATTCTTTCTGAAAGTCAAGATAAATAATATCATATGCTCCATTTTGATCATACCCTTTTGTTGCCTCCTCATAGAATTCCAGCATGTTAGTAAAACACAACCTCCCTCTTCTGAACCCATGCTGACTGTTCAGAATAACTCCTGTCCTTGTCAGGTGTTGCTCAATCTTATTCTTAATAATTCCTTCCATTAATTTTCCTGTGATGCATGTTAAGATTACTGGCCTATAGTTGCTTGGATCTGCCCTGTCACCCTTTTTATATAATGGGATGATATTTGCCATTTTACAGTCCTTCGGAATCTCTCCAGTGTGCAGTGACTTCCTAAAAATATGTGTCAAGGGTTTATATATGTACTCGCTAGCCTCCTTAAGAACTCGAGGGTAAATATTATCTGGTCTTGGTGATTTGTTTTATTTCAGCTTATTTAATCTGAGCAGCACTTCTCCCTCTACAATTTCCAAATCCCTCAGTACCTCCTTAGTAGTCCCTGTTACCTCTGGGAGGTTATCCACTTGCTCAGTTGTAAACACCTCAGAAAATGTAAGTTTAGGGCATCGGCTATTTCATTGTCTGTATCTTTTAATTCCCCTTTACTATTTCTGATGCACTTGACCTCCTCCTTGACTGTTCTTTTACTACTAAAATACTGAAAGAATCTCTTAGGGTCGTCTTTCGCCTTATCTGCTATATTCCTCTCCAACTGTCTTTTAGCCTCCCTGATATCCTTCTTAATGGTTGCCCTCATGTTCTCATATGCTCTACGATTCACTTTGCAGTCATTAGTCTTATATGCCTTATAAAGCAGTTTTTTCCTTTGCAACTTCTTTTTTAAATCTTTATTAATCCACCGTGGAGTTTTTTTTAGTTTCCTATTAATTCCAAATTTCGGTATGTATCTGTCCTGCATTACATGTAAAACATTTTTAAACCTGTTCCACTGCTCCTCCACTGTCTCCACACTTAAAAGCTTATCCCAGTGTATCCTACTTAGACATTGTTGCATCTGGTCAAAATTAGCCCTACCAAAGTTCAACTTAACAATTTTAGTCTTTGCATCTTCACTTTTACAAAATACTGAGAATTGTATTACATTATGGTCACTTGACCCTAGTGGTTCAATCACCTCTACACCCTCAATTCTATCCTGATTAAAACAAAATACTAAATCCCCTTGTTGGTGCTTTAACATGCTGTGTTAGAAAACAGTCACTAATTACTTCTAAGAACTCCTCCATCTGCAAGGTTATCCCAGTTAATATTTGGATAATTAAAGTCCCCCATGACTATAATATCTCACTGGAAACTTGCCTTTTTGATATTACTAAAAAGATGTTTGTTGAAATGACTGTCTGAATTGGGAGGTCTATAACACACTCCTAAAATAAGACCTCTTTTCCTAATATTTTCCAGGTGAAGCCACATGTCCTCACTAAGATGGGGCTCATCATCCAACTGAAGAGGACTTACATTTAAATCCTGTTTGGCATAAACAGCAACCCCACCTCCTTTTCTGTTCTGTCTATCCTTCCTAAAAATGTGTGTCCCTCTATGTTACACTTATCCCCATCTTTGTTATTTAGCCAGGTTTCCGTTATTACTATAATATCATAATTATGCTCTGCTACATACAACTCCAACTCATTTATCTTATTTTTGATACTTCTAGCATTAAGGCAAGCTATTTTTAGTGTGTTACTACTTCTACATTTAAATGTTTGTTTAGAATTTACATTACTGTGCATTTTTATTTGTACACCATTGTTTGTTCTTCCATGTATAGATCTAAACCTGGCCTGTCCTAAACTCCCTGCCCCCTATCCCCCCAATTCCCTAGTTTAAATAATCCTCGACTAGCCTACACATACGCCTCCCCAATACATTGGTGCCCCTCCAGTTCAGATGTAACTCGTCACGTCAGGTCCCATCTGTTCCAAAAGGAGTCCCAATGCCCCACAAACCTATACCCTTCTACCCTGCATCAAGATTTGAGCCACGCGTTAAGCCTTCTAATCTCCTCAGTCTTACCTGGACTGGCGCGTGGCACAGGCAGAACTTCGGAGAAGACTACCTTTTCAGTTCTGCTTCTCAGCTTGGCACCTAACTCTTCGAATTTGTATCACAGAACTGACAGACTACCCTTATGTATGTCATTTGTTCCAACATGGACAATGACAACTGGATCCACCCCCGTTTTGGCCAAGAGCCTATCCACCCTTACAGGGAGGTCTCCCACCTGTGCTCCCGTAAGGCAACACACTGCAAGACTCCACCTGCGCTTCAATCCCCCTAATGATTGAGTCCTGAACTATCACTATCTCTCTCTTTTTGAGAACTGGTTTTGAGGTGGCCCGTTGGGGCTTCTCATCCCTGCCTACCACCTCAGAATTATCAGAGACACCGTCCAGCTCCGCAAGGACATGATAACGGTTTGACACTTCTAATTCTGGGATTGATGCCCCCGGACAGTGTGCACCCTTTACCTTATGCCTTGTGACCGTGACCCACCTATTTCTACCTGTCTGGTCTGGAATCTCCTCCCGCGCCACCTTGGAGATTCACACTATCTCTCTAAAGGGCACCTGGGCGAAGTCTGCCAATTCACTATTATAACACAGGTCAGCCAACTCCTCCTCCAGTTCAGCGACCCTGAGCTCGAGGTGCTGGATCAGCTGGCATCTCTTGCAGATGTAGCCCTCATAGACAACTGGCTCTTCCAAACCATCATCTAAAAAGTCCAACATCCAATATAACTTGCATTGCACTGGCCTCATTATTAAAATTGGTTAGACGATGACTGACTGATTGACCAAAATAACGTAACATAACATAACCAAATACGAGAAATACTAAAATAATGTAACATCACATAACATAACATAACATAACCAAATACAAAAAATACCAAAATAACGTAACATCACATCACATCACATAACATAACCAAATACGAGAAATAGCAAAAAAACGTAACATAACATGCTTAATCCAATTCTGAGTCATGCGGAGGCAGAGTTTATGCTGGCAGTACTGGACGCAAGACAGGAAAGAGCCCTGGACAGGGTGCCATTTATTCACAATTCCTGTTAATATAATAAACTAAAAACAGGCATTTGCATCTTTTATTGACTTTCTTGGAAAGACTGGAGTAAGCAGGGTTCCTTTTATTTGCCAAATATCTAAAAGCAGAGGCAGGAATGAAAAATGGCAAGGAGATGTGTGTGTCAGAAGGATGGGTAATAGCCGTGGCACGCTGTTTAATCCATCTGCTTTTCTTGCTCCCAGTAATTTTTCTCAGGCGAAATTTATGAGGAGCGCACACAGCTAGAGCTGTGACCCCAATATGCCAGAAAAAGACTCATTATTCTCAACATATGTGCCTCTGCTGGGCATGTGTGGAGGTAGCCGCTTTTCAGACTGTGTTACTGTTGGCTGCAACATGAAAGCCAGTGGGCCTAAAAATGGGTTTTATTATTAGCTAACTTTACTAGTACAGTAGGTGTGAAAAGAAGGCAGCACATTTAGAGGGACCACGTTGAGTGTAATGAAGTTTGCACTCTGTGGTGTGAAAAAAAAAAGAAACAGAAAGCAGGTGAGCTCATTGTGTCGAAATGTGGGCCAGGAGCCAGGAGAGAGCTTTTCATTTCAGCTCGGCTGTTGGATTGCTAGGAAGTTATTCAATCACGGTCCCACTCCGGCTATAAAGCGTGCGGAAGGAAGCTGCACAGGAAAACAATGTCACATTTTAGCAGTACTTAAACCTATGGGGGACTTTGTAATATAACTAAGCATGCAAGTAAATATAAATGCGTAGAAATTAAGCAACTATAAAAAGTAATGAAGGGCCTCATGGAAGCTGCTGTTAATGGATTGCTCTTGGATGAAACAGACAATGTGAATTAATCATCAGTCAAGCACGTGCCTCTCATAGTGAACAGCATTCTCAAATTCATTACACGTGTGCTACAACACAAGCACGCTGCTTTAAATACAGCTGCTTAGGGGCATTTTGGTATTTCAATACTTAGTCTTATGATAATACAGGAGTTCAGGCCTATGTAGAATTTGAATGTTCTCACTTTGTTCACTTGTTATTTCCTGTGTGTTTTACATTTCAGAGGTGTGCAGTCTGCCGACTCTGCATTGCCCTAAAATGTGTTTGCCTTTTTTACTGTACTAGCTGCGTGTGGTCTTCGGGTCTAATACAACTTGAAGACTCCCTAGCAGTTTTACTAGAATGGTGAACTTGCAGAGGGGTCAGCTAAGTGGGCCGGGACAGGCCACAGGTCAAGACGGACATGAAGTCGAGAGCAGCAGTGGCACAAATTGAGTGGGACAGGCTGGAACTTGTTTTAGGCAAACTTACAACGTGCACGTACCACAAAGCTGAGTTTGTCTGCTTGGTTTGAGTGAGAAGTGAGGTGCAGGCAAGTACTGAAAAAATGTAAAAGTGTATGCATGCGCCCAGAGCTGGATTTTCCTATAGGCTAACTAGGCTTCAGCCTAGGGCCTCAAGATCAAGAGGGGCCTACATTCAAATTGTTAGCAAAATTTTATTATCTCTCATGTAATTTACAAACTTAAAAATGGAAGGTGAAAGGGCCTCATAAGTGGAATAGCCTAGGGCCTCTTTTCATATAAATCCGGCCCTGCATGCACCATCTCACCAAGTGCAAGTCACACTTGTAAGCTTCTGCCTCTTCTGTAGAATTCACATCAAATTCTGTGGCTGTGGCTGAGTGTGAGCAGAGTGGACTGCTCCATACACACAAACACACACACACACACACACGCACACACACACACACACACACGTGCATCTTTCGTAGAGACAACTGAGCTGCATGTAAGCACCGAAGAAATGTAAAAGTGTATGCATATGCCATCTAGTGGCTGTGTTTGAGTATGAGCAGAGCAGATTGCTCCATGCACACACACACACACACACACACACGCACACACACACACACACACAGGTCTTTCATATTTACATATGTCTAATACTGGCATGAAATCAAGAGTTAATTCCTTCCTTATATCCAATGAGCCTAGAATAGACTTTGTCTTACAACAACCCTGTAATGGAATAAAAAAGTTAAAATCTTGCTGCTAATCCAATTTCACATTTACAGATTTCATCCATCTCACCATCTCATCCATTTACTACTTACTTCTGATCTGTGGTGTCCACTCCTTAGCATAAAATGTCTGCTCAGCAAGCACCCTCATGCCACATAAATATACAGTAAAAACAACCAATGTCCATCCATCCATCTTCTAAGCATGATGGGAACAAAGACCCACCCTGACAACATTAGGTAGGACCCATTCACACACACCCACAATCTGAGAGAGTCGGTTTTTGATTCTTCTGTATCCTCCCTCCATATTGTAAAGAGCTAAAAGATGGCAGATGGAGATAATTGCACAAACCTATCAATCCAGCCCTGCAATAAATCAGCGTGTTTTTAATTTCATCAAAAACAAGCAACATCTGAGCACCAAAATACATTTCCCTGGCTGTTAGAGAACACAGGGAATGGAACCTAAACAAGTTGCAGCGCTCTTCCTCTTGGCTCTCTTCCATTTTCACTCCACGGTTGTGCTTGTGCTACTCCTAGTACCTGGTCGATTCCTCACGGCCTTTCCTCCGGAATGCAGATGCTGCTTTCTCACTGCAGACTCTTGACTTCTTTCTTTCTGCTCGTAGCACTTTATTTAAAGTCAACTACAAACCCTGCAAAAAGCAATTCCAGAGATCGCTTAAAGGGTAAATTTAAGCTCAAGTTCAGTCCGCCAGCTGCTAAAATATATTTACTCATATGTTTTATCACATAGTTATTATGGATGCACTTTTTTTACTATCATCTTTCGGAATCATATTATGTTCCTGATAACTTATTTACTTGTGAAAATGGGTGTCTGTAGATATGCATACTTCTCATATTCATTGGAAGGAATGGTCATTTGGCTTTCGTATTTCATAACCTACTGTCCTAGGTTCAAATCCAGAGCCTGGCTATATGACAGTTTGCATGTCGGGTAATCCAGAGCCATGGGTTACCAGCCTGCAGGGCACACAAACCCAGTCTTCACAGGAGACCTTATGGTGGGAGGAAATCCATGTGCACCCATGACAAGTTGTTTCGGTAACTCTGAATCTGAACACACGACTCTGAACTTATTGCATATTAAATAGATTTGCTCATAACAGTCAGTCAGTCAGTCATTATCCAACCCGTTATATTCTAACACAGCGTCACGGGGGTCTGCTGGAACCAATCCCAGGGAGCAAGGCAGAAACAAACCCCGGGCAGGGCGCCAGCCCAATGCAGGGCACTCGCACACACACACCCAGCAGACACTAAGAACAATTTAGGATCGCCAATGCACCTAACCTGCATGTCTTTGGACTGTGGGAGAAAACCGACGCAGACATTGAGAGAACATGCAAACTTCACACAGGGAGAACAAGGAAGCAAACCTGGGTCTCCTAACTGCAAGGCAGCAGCACTACCATTGTGCCACTGTGCCGCCTGCTCATAACAATCTATGCCATACTGTGGACTATCTTTTTTTTCATTATTTATACATTCAGTTTATTAACTTACAATATATAGTAGGCGATGATAACTTGCCTGCGGTGGGTTGGCACCCTGCCCAGGATTGGTTCCTGCCTTGTGCCATGTGTTGGCTGGGATTGGCTCCAGCAGACCCCCGTGACCCTGTGTTTGGATTCAGCGGGTTGGAAAATGGATGGATGGATGGATAACTTGCACAACATACATTACACAACAAAAAAAGAACGCAGGATACGAATCAGCATTGTAGCTGTCGGCCACAACCTCACATCTGTTACCTCAGCTCTCAGTGTTTGTCTTATTGTGGAGGTGGAAAGCAACCAGCCAAGCACTGTCACCTTATTCATAAGAAGTGGGCACAAAGTGTACACCATTTTTTTTTAGCCAGCTCCCAAAATGTTGTGGCCAACAGAGCAACACAGGCAGACAGCAGAGTCAAAAAAAGGGTGCAGCTATGTAGGATTCATTTAATTAACTACAGCTACTTTCACAGGAAGGTAAAGTAGGAGCCATTGCAAAATTATTATTTTATATTTCATCTGTACAGTACCACATACTGTTTCTGGTGTTTGAGGATTAATTTTTTCTTTAGGTAATTTAATTATTCAACTGTTTATGCCAGGTGCAATTATAACTGTTTCTGTCTCAAAGATGCAGGAACCAGATTTCAGTTCCCAAAAGGGCGCAGTCGGTTCTGCTTACATTCAAGTAGACTTAACAGAAGCCAGTCTGCTTCCACACCCTAAATGGTGTCAGTTATGTTGATAGGTCATCATGAATTGCCTTATAACAGTGTCTGTGTGCCTTAGGATGGGGTGGGTGGGCCTGACACTGCTAGGATAGGCTTCTGTGGAACACTGGGAAGGTAACTGAGTCCATCTCAGTATGTGTCGAACAGTGTGTGTGTCAATATGGAAGTCTGTGGACTCAATATCCTAAAAACACATCACCCATTCCAAATAAAACTTGGCTAAGTAATAGTAGCGGAAACTAATAGAAGAAATTCATTTTGAGCAAACTTGTTCCAGCAGATTTTGCTTAACAGAAATAACCATTTTTTTTTCACACACTTATGCCACAACCAGGAAAGGGAGAATGCATTTTTTAACAAAGTATGATTCTACAGAGGATTATTCATGCAAAAAATAAATGCAAATATACATGTAAAGTATACTGAAATGCATATTCATATTGGCTATTTAATTTGATGTAATTGGTACAAAAACACACCAAAATAAGTCCATCCATTTTGTAATGCTTATCCGGAACCCAGTCGTGGTGGTATCAGTCTAAGCACTGATTGCCAGACATCCCTTTTCTCCGACACCTCCTCCAAATCCTATGGGAAGACACCGAGTCGTTCTCAGGCCAAGAAATATACAGTAATCACTTCAGCAGGGCCTGGGTCTGCCTGGCGGTGTCCTCAAGGGGTCCAGGAAGCATCCTAATTAGATGCTGAAGCCTCTTCAACTCCTTTCAATAAGGAGGAGCAGCGGCTCTACTTTGAGCTCCTCCCAAATATCTACACTCCTTCCCCTATCTCTAAGGCCAAGACTGGACTTTCTGTGAAGGAAACTCATTTCTGCCGCTTGTATCTGCGATCTAGTTTTTTCAGCCACTACCTAAAGCTCATGGCAATAGGTGAAGGAAGGAATGTAGATTGGGCTCCAGTAAATCAAGAGCTTTGCTTCACAGCTCAGCTCCCTTTTCACCACAACTGAGAGCTACAACGTCTCCACTACTCCAATCCGCCCGTCAATCTCCTGCTCCCTTCTTCTCTTGTTCGTGAACAAGATTCTGAGACACTCAAACACCTCCACTTGAGGCAGTCCCTCATTCCCAACCTGGAGAGGGAATTCCAACCTTTTCTGGCTGAGAACCATGATCACGGACATGGAGGTGCTGATCTACTTTGGCCCAGTGCATGTGTAAGGTCACTGTCCGATGAAGCCTACAGGACCACATCGTCCTCAGAAGGCCACCAAACTGGACCCCTTCCTCTCCTTGAAATTCTGTCCTTAAAAATTATGAACAGAATAGGTGACGGTACTGGCAGAATCCCACATCCACTGGGAATGAGTTTGACTTACTACCAGCCTTGCAATCCAAGCTTTCATGTGGTAATTATACTTCAAAGACACATGATATTTTATATGGTGTTCCACAAGGCTCTATCCTGGGTCCGCTGCTCTTTTCGATCTACATGCTTCCGTTAGGTCATATTATCTCGGGGCATAATGTGAGTTACCACAGCTATGCTGATGACACACAGCTGTATTTATCAATAGCGCCTGATGACCCCGACTCTGTTGTTTCTCTAACACAATGTCTTACTTGTGTTTCTGAATGGATGAGTAGTAATTTTCTCAAGCTAAATAAAGAGAAAACTGAAATTTTAGTGATAGGCAATAATGGATATAATGAGGTTATTAGAAATAAACTTGATGTATTAGGATTAAAAGTCAAGACGGAGGTAAAGAATTTAGGGGTAACTGTTGACTGTGACATGAATTTTAAATTGCATATTAATCAGATCACTAGGACAGCATTTTTTCACTTAAGAAACATAGCAAAAGTTAGACCTCTTATATCATTGAAAGATGCTGAAAAATTAGTTCACGCTTTTGTTTTCAGTCGACTAGATTACTGTAACGCACTCCTCTCAGGGTTGGCACCCTGCCTGGGATTGGTTCCTGCCTTGTGCCCTGTGTTGGCTGGGATTGGCTCCAGCAGACCCCCGTGACCCTGTGTTCGGATTCAGATGGTTGGAAAATGGATGGATGGACTCCTCTCAGGAATACCCAAAAAAGGCATAAATCGATTGCAACTAGTGCAGAATGCAGCTGCTAGAATCCTAACTAGGAAAAGAAAATCTGAGCACATTTCTCCAGTTTTGATGTCACTATACTGGTTACCTGTGTCATTCAGAATTGACTTTAAAATACTGCTTATGGTTTACAAAGCCTTAAATAATCTCGCTCCATCTTATATATCAGAATGTCTGACACCTTATATTCCAAATCGTAACCTTAGATCTTCAAATGAGTGTCTGCTTAGAATTCCAAGAGCTAAACTTAAAAAAAGTGATGAGGCGGCCTTCTGCTGTTATGTACCTAAAATCTGGAATAGCCTGCCAATAGGAATTCGCCAGGCTGATACGGTGGAGCACTTTAAAAAATTGCTAAAAACTCGTTACTTTAACATGGCTTTCTCTTAACTTCATTTTAATTTAATCCTGATGCTCTGCAACTAATTATCATTACTATTCATGGTGGCTCCAAAATCCGTACTAACCCCTACTCTCTCTTCTGTTTTTTCTTCCCCGGTTTTCTGTGGTGGCGACCTGCACCACCACCACCTAATCAAAGCACCATGATGTCCCCACATTGATGGATTAAAAGCGAGAAGTCTACATGACCATCATCATCAAGTCCTTCCATGAGAACCCTAAATACAAAGAGGACTGATCATTTATGTTAGGTAGAATGCCCAGAGGGGGCTGGGTGGTCTCATGGCCTGGAACCCCTGCAGATTTTATTTTTTTCTCCAGCCGTCTGGAGTTTGTTTTTGTTTTTTCTGTCCACCCTGGCCATCGGACCTTACTCTTATTCTATGTTAATTAGTGTTCTCTTATTTTAATTCTTACTTTGTTTTTTTTTTCTCTTTCTTCATCATGTAAAGCACTTTGAGCTACATTATTTGCATGAAAATGTGCTATATAATTAAATGTTGTTGTTGTTGTTGTTCATTCCAGTTGCACACAAACAAAATACATCTGGCCTAGTACTCCATACTTCCAAAACACCAACCACAGGACACCCTGAGGGACACAACTGCATACATTTTCCAAGTCTCAAAACACATGTAGACTGGGCAAAATTAAATGCACAACATAAATATACATTGCATTTCAGTGTATTTTATATTTCAGATTGGATTTAATTTTGGCAAAGGTAATCCTCCATATGATTCTTCCAGTTCACTTCACATAACAAAATATTTTACTGCTAAATCAGAGGCTGATGTAAGGAAATTCATGTGCTGAACACGTCAGATTTTACACATTATCCTTCATGTTCATAAACCTATACTTCCATATTCTGGATTGCTCTGTTCCCATTACAAGAGTGCAACCCCTAGACTTGACACCAGTTTACCAGAAACACAACCACAGGACCAATTTTCAGGTGGTAGTGAATGTCGCATGCACCATTTTGGGATGAGAGATGAAACCCTGATCTCCGGAGAAGGCAGACATGGTGAGAGTACAGGAAATCCATGAGGCAGGGCTCAGGACCTGATTTGAATTCTGGAGCCATGAATCAACAAGGCTAACCACTGCACAACCACGGCAGCCATAAACTTCACACACATGTAAAAAGTTAAAATAGTAACTCTGCGGCACCATTTCCATGCAAGTAGACGCAATAAGTGAAGTCGGTGAGTATCAGGCTGTTCCCGTCAGTAACAGTTCATTATGCTGCTGTGCTCAAAGTGCTCCAAGTCATAACGTTGGTGAACCCCAACTCTTACACCATGACACGCACACATCTCACCGCCTATTTGTGGACCAGATGCAAATCCAAATGTCATTTGGGAAACCACATTTCCTACATGCATTTCTGCAGTGCAAAAAGCACAAACTGCTTTGTTTACAAGAATAACAAACCCACTTCCTGCTACAAAACATTTTGGGAACATTTAGGTGGCACTTACATTCCACAATGTTTACAACTGTTTTGAACATAATGAGGACAGCCTCTAAGAAAGCAGCACAGATTAGTATGATTTTGTTTTTTATAGATTTTTTATAATATTTTATGTGGGTTTGGAGAATCTGATTGAGAAATAAGTAAATAAATTCCCCATTGCAGACTTTACAATTAGGAAACAGCTGTCGAAATATGTCATTAAGCATCTGTTTGCGTCCAATAGCAACGTCTTTGGCGTACATTGAATTTGTATAGTGCCTCACCCACTTTCTCCTCTGGCATATCCAGATCTTCAGCTTAAAGCCAAAGCAGCCAAACTCACCACTAGACTTCTGTCATTATGTACAGATATGGAGTTTAACAGCCACCGCACCCATTTGTGTCAGATGTTGCCTGTTGCTTTATTTAGAATTAACTAATCTGTGATTTGCATTACAGCTGCAGGTTATTATTATTTTCTTACTGATAGGTAACTTTCTCCATAATGGTAGCCATACATGCCCTCAGACAGATGGCACTTCTCCTCATTTTCATTCATTCAAAGTAAAATGTACCTCTTTTGTCCCCTAAAAGGAACTCAATCAATTTTCTGACCCCATTTGTTCAGGCACACAGTCACAAAGAAATTGACAGCATTCTGGAAGCATAAACGATAACACAAGAAACACTCCTTAATGGGAGACTGTCCATCAGGAGGTACATTTATGGTCACACTTGTACCAGTTTAATTTAGAGTGACCAGTAAATCTATCTACAACAAGAACAACAACATTTATTTATATAGCACATTTTCATACAAATAATGTAGCTCAAAGTGCTTTACATGATGAAGAAAAGAAAAAAAAGACAAAGTAAGAATTAAAATAAGATAACATTAATTAACATAGAATAAGAGTAATGACGATGGCCAGGGAGGACAGAAAAAAAAAAAACTCCAGACGGCGGGAGAAAAAAAATTAAATCTGCAGGGGTTCCAGACCATGAGACCGCCCAGCCCCCTCTGGGCATTCTACCTAACATAAATGAACAGTCCTCATTGTATTCAGGGTTCTCACGGAAGGACTTGATGATGATGGTGATGTAGACTTCTGGCTTTTAATCCATCAATGTGGGGACATCATGGTGCTTTGATTAGGTGGTGGTGGAGCAGGTCGCCACCACAGAAACCCGGGGGTAAAAAAACAGAAGAGAGAGTAGGGGTTAGTATGGATTTTGGAGCCACCATGAATAGTTATGATAATTAATTGAATATACAGAGCATCAGGATTAAACTAAAATGAAGTTATGAGAAAGCCATGTTAAAGTAATGTGTTTTTAGCAGATTTTTAAAGTGCTCCACCGTATCAGCCTGGCGAATTCCTATTGGCAGGCTGTTCCAGATTTTAGGTGCATAACAGCAGAAGGCCACCTCACCATTTCTTTTAAGTTTAGCTGTTGGAATTCTAAGCAGACACTCATTTGAGGATCTAAGGTTACAATTTGGAATATAAGATGTCAGACATTCTGATATATAAGATGGAGCGAGATTATTTAAGGCTTTGTAAACCATAAGCAGAATATTAAAGTCAATTCTGAATGACACAGGTAACCAGTGTAGTGACATCAAAACTGGAGAAATGTCCTCGGATTTTCTTTTCCTAGTTAGGATTCTAGCAGCTGCATTCTGCACTAGTTGCAAACGATATATGTCTTTTTTGGGTAGTCCTGAGAGGAGTGCGTTACAGTAATCTAGTCGACTGAAAACAAAAGCGTGGACTAATTTCTCCACATCTTTCAATGATATAAGAGGTCTAACTTTTGCTATATTTCTTAAGTGAAAAAATGCTGTCCTAGTGATCTGATTAATATGCGATTTAAAATTCATGTCACAGTCAACAGTTACCCCTAAATTCTTTACCGCTGTCTTGACTTTTAATCCTAATGTATCAAGTTTATTTCTAATAACCTCATTATATCCATTATTGCCTATCACTAAAATTTCTGTTTTCTCTTTATTTAGCTTGAGAAAATTACTATTCATCCACTTAGAAACACAAGTAAGACATTGTGTTAGTGAAACAACAGAGTCGGGGTCATCAGGTGCTATTGATAAATACAGTTGTGTGTCATCAGCATAGCTGTGGTAACTCACGTTATGCCCTGAGATAATCTGACCTAACGGAAGCATGTAGATTGAGAAGAGCAGTGGACCCAGGATAGAGCCTTGTGGAACACCATATAGAATATCATGTGTCTTTGAGTTGTTATTACCACAACTAACAAAGAATTTTCTGCCTGCCAGGTAGGATTCAAACCAATTTAAGACACTGCCAGGGAGGCCCACCCATTGACTAAGGCGATTTCTAAGAATATTGTGATCAATGGTGTCAAATGCGGCACTCAGATCTAAGAGGATGAGAACAGATAAATGGCCTCTGTCTGCATTTACCCGCAAGTCATTTACTACTTTAACGAGTGCAGTTTCTGTGCTGTGATTTGTTCTAAAACCTGACTGAAATTTATCAAGAATAGCATGTTTATTGAGGTGCTCATTTAACTGCATAATGACTGCCTTCTCTAGAATTTTACTTAAGAAAGGCAGGTTAGAGATGGGTCTATAATTTTCAAAAGCAGAGGGGTCGAGGTTATTTTTCTTGAGTAGGGGTTTAACTACAGCAGTCTTAAGACAGTCTGGGAAGACCTCCGTATCTAATGACAAGTTTACTATGTCAAGAATATTATCAGTTAGCACACCCGATACTTCTTTGAAAAAACTTGTTGGTATTGGGTCAAGGACGCAGGTGGAGGGTCTCAGTTGAGAAATTATTTTATGTAAATCAGGTAAATCTATCCTGGTGAAAGAGTTTAATTTGTTTATAATGGAGTATTGGGGCCTAAGAGGATCCGCAGTGTTGGAGAGATATACTATGTTATTTCTAATATCATTCATTTTTTGATTGAAAAATACAGCAATAGCCTCACAAGTTTCACTAGAAGTATTTTGGAGGCATTCCTTTGAGTTACCTGGGTTTAGCAGACGATCAATCGTAGAGAATAAGACTCTGGGATTACTAGCATTGTTATTTATAATTCTAGAGAAATAGCAGCGCCTCTCAAGACGGACTGTGTTATTGTATTCTGTTATTTTAACCTTCAATATCTCATAGTGGATAGTTAGATTAGTTTTTCTCCATTTACGCTCAGCTCTACGGCATGTTCTCTTTAAATCAGACACTCTTTGGGTCTTCCATGGTATAACAATGCTAGAAGATTTTTTAACTTGTCTTTTCAGGTGCAACTATGTCAACAGCAGCTCTTACCTTAGTATTAAATGTTTCCGCCTTACTATTTACATTATCCTCGCTATTATAGTTGGCACTATAAACGGACTGATTGCTTAGAATGTTTGAAAGTTTTAAAGCTGCTGATGAGTCAAAGAAGCGTTTTTTAACAATATGCTTCTCATGAGTGTTTTCTATCATTATTTCTATATTAAAAAGTAGAAGAAAATGGTCTGATAGACCCGTATCAATGACCTGCTTTATATCAACTTTTAGTCCTTTAGTAATCACTAAGTCTAACGTATGACCTGCTTTATGTGTAGGCTGATTAACGAGCTATCTCAAATCGAAAGAGTCCAGGAGGTTCATAAATTCTTTTACTTTTTGGTCACACTGATTATCTATATGAAAATTAAAGTCGCCAACTATTAAGAGTGTGTCATAGTTCGTAATTAAAATTGACATTAAGTCAGAGAATTCCTCAAAAAAAGACGCGTTGAATTTTGGAGGTCTATACACAGATAATACTAGCATGCAATACTAGCAAAATGCAGCACCTACTGGCGGCACCCACAGCACCCAACAGGGCTGAGACACCAAACTACAATTCCCATGAAGCCCTGTGGGAAACTATGGTGCTGCCACAACCCAGGGGAACTGCCATCTATTGCTCTGGGGGAGATAATGCCATATGAACATTCTCTACCCCAGTCCTTCCAGTGCAAAGGCATCCCAAAATGGCCACTCTTAGTACTGGCTCTGAATTTTATTTTCATACTGTCCCAGTTAAACGTGTGTCCAGTGGAACTTGTATGTGAGTAAATCAGAGACCGTGGGTGTTGCTTAGGAATAAAACACTATATTAAGATACGTGATTTATTTTCTCCCTTTGCGGATCTTTACCTACATATATGCAAACTGTATCACAGACCTTCGCATCCATACATACATACATACATGCGCGAGCACGCACACACACACACACACACACACACACATATATATATATACGTGATAGAAAAAGGACAACAAGAAACAATGCAAAACATAACATTATGTTAGTTTAGTTCATCTTTTTCTCGCCTATAGAACATATCTTATGGTTTCTGATCTTTCAGTTCATGTAGTAAAGATGGGTAAGTTCTCTAACTAGTCATTAAGTGTCTATTGCCTGCATTCTGATATTCATTTGCTCACAACTCATCCACACTGGCTTAACACATAAATTTTGTGCAAGTGTGAGATGCTACTCTGCACTTTCATATTGGATTTAGAAAGAAACGTACAACAGCTAGAACTTATGATTCACACCACTATTATTTTTAGCTGGCTTTGTCTTAACTGCTAAGTTATAATTTAATAGTTCTCAGATTTAAAGTGGGTGTACTTATGATTTAGTGCAAACAATACGTGGCTTTCTCAAGACACATGGAATGATCTTCAATGTGCTTTTCTTTCTTTGTTTTAGGAGCTCATCTTCTTCTTCGTCTTGGTCACACCTTCTGGTTGCGGGTGGTAGTGCAGTTTATCTTTGAGGTTTAAACATACCGTGTCAGTCCTCTTGTTATTGGAAAAAGCAAATCTGCTAGGTAGCTGATGATCAGTCAGTTACAGTTTTCTTCAAGATAAACACGTGGCTCAATGTAGGGTCTTGCTCTACTTATGCACTTGCTGTCATTGCAAGATTTTAACTAACAGCACCCCTCATCCAACTCTTTTTACGGATAGTCATCCATTCTTCCAATCCAGCACCGGTTCCCCTTTAAGGGTAGAAATAATTGCTCAAGCCTTTTTTTACAGCCACAACCTACTATCTGTTATATAGAAGAACTTACAGCCAGGTTGAGAGCAGTGAGCTGATAGTTAAAGCCCAGGTTTGGGATGTGTAAAGGGTTTTAAAGGAAGGAACATACATCTCACAATTGGCATCCTTTTTGGTTGACTATTGGAGCAAAGTTTTGTTCATCAAGGCTGCCAATTATTGAGTAATGGCTCTTTGACTTCACTTCAGTATTTCAATGATACCTTGTAGAGAAAAGTCAAGCAGAATGACACCTTTTATTGGCTAACTAAAAAGATTTCAATATGCTAGCTTTTGAGGCAACTCAGGCCCCTTCTTCAGGCTTTACATCTTGCAAGTTGCCTCGAAAGCTTGCATATTGTAATCCAGTGGTTCTCAAACTGTGGGGTGGGCCCCCCTAGGGGGGCGCGAAGTAACAAAAAGGGGGGGCACGAAGATGTGAAAAAAAAGAAAACAAGAATCGAAAATATGAAAAATACATCTATTGAAACCAAAACAAATGAACTTAAACTACATTCTGATACTAGAAAAATAAATAAAGAGTTAGATAAATGTTGATAAAAGTTAAGTAGGTATAATAAAATATGCATCTATGATATATCATTAATTAAAAAAGGACAAATTGGTATTAGTGGGCTCCTTTCAAAAAAACATCAGGGGTGCGCGATTAAAACTGTTATGAAAACTCGGATCATAAATACTTGAAGGTTGAGAAACGCTGTTGTAATCTTTTTAGTTAGCCAATAAAAGGTGTCATTTTGCTTGACTTTTCTCTACATTCATAATGGCTAACACAGTACAACACCCTAGTACTAATGATACCTTGGAGAGACATCTTTGGGATGTCACTTGGTTTCTGATTGATCATTTTATCAGTTAAGGTGCAGAAGCTGCATTCCAAAGAGAGGTCCAGTTAGGAAAAGCATTAAGAGTGTCTGGCAGCTTTTTAAGCCAAAGGTTTGTGTTCCAACCAATGGATAAGGTCAGTCTGTCCTACAATGCTAGTGTAGAGGTGTGTATGAGCAGACCCCATGATGAACTGGTACCCCAACAGGAATTGCCTTCTGCCTGCGCCCAATCCTGCCAGGATTAACTGGTTACGACAATCGATGGATGGATAAGGGGGTACCTTGTTGGTTTTAAAGGACATTGCTGCTTTGTGTTGAGTACAGTTTCTATACTGGCACTGTCCATGTGTCCTTTCTATTGTGCAGAAGTCTGCGTTTGCACTGGATGTTTTTCTTTCTGGGTATCTACTATTTTGCTTCATTGCAAAGTAAAAATATTTTATAGCTAACATATGGTAGCTCTGGGCATTTTAGCATACCTACTCTTCTGTTATTCCCAGCTATTTAGTAGCTTTTACTTCCTTTTTTTAAGTAAAATATTTTCATTCAAATTTTTTAAAAAGTGTTACTTGGAACGGTTTCATTCATTTTGTATGGATTTCCTTAGATCTTTCAATCGTGTCTGCCAGGTGCATAATATTTTTTGCAGCCTAACCAAATTTCATTGTGTATGAAAATTCTTTATATGCAGATGTCTTGTGCATATTTGAAGTTAAAGAGAGCCTGCTTTCCTCGTTTGCCCCTGTCATTATCTGTGTAAGATTACAATCGATATTTCAAGGAGGGGGAGTTGAGATCAGAAGGTGATGGCGCACTGTGATAGAATGGCATCTTGTTCAGGGATGGTTCCTGCCTTCTATCCTACGTTGTTGGAATGGGCTTTAGCTGCCTGTGTCCCATATTTGTTTAAAACTGATGGATCATCTTGTCACCAATTTTGGTGCTAAGCAATCAGCATTGACCTCTGGGTCAGAAAATTTCTTAATTTGTTTTTTCTTTATCAGTTTTTCTCACTCATTCTCCAAGGCAAAGGAAAGCCTGGTTATGCCTCTAAATCTTATCTAATCTCATTACCTGACCCAGCAAAGCCAGCAGAATTATGCCTAATCCATGTAACAGAAACCTAAGCAGGTGGGCAGACAGTTTACAGAGCAAGTATGTCAGATAGCAAATGTCTTGTATGAAAGCAACCATCGTTCACCATGTCCGTGTGGAGGTCCCTCTGGCCATCTTATGTGCAACAAAATCTCTCTCCATACAATAATGTCAAAGCCATCCTACTTGTAGTCGGGCGACTTAGCATGGACTTCAGTTTCCAAAAACCCTGGAAGTACTGTGCTATTGGGCAGGAGTTGTGGGAGGGAAAAGACTTAATGATGCACTTATTTTTAAAAAAGAAGCCATAAGACGCTGAGGGGTTTGCAAACATCTGTGTTCATTTGTTACATCACTTCACCCAAAACTGGATTACAAAAGGTGTATGCCCATCAGATTACAATTTCCCTCGATGTATGTTCCTATCCTGTGCCTGCTTGTATGTGTGGTTTTGTCTGAATTAGAAAACATCTTCATCTGGGGAGCACTCCCTATCAGTACAAATCTTTGTTTTCATTGGCATCTCAGTAAGATAAAACTTTACATTTCATTCAGGTGGTTGTTCACAGGGGGTTCACAATCATCATCTGCATTTGTTGTAGTGGTCTGTGCTTGGACTTTTGTTCTGAGTGTTGATCGTTTTGTATAGAATTTTATTGGGCTTCGTTAGTATTTGTGTTACTTAAGTAAGGTTCACCATCATGGAAATTGGGTGGCCTTTTGCATGTGTGTTGTTTATTAATTGTTTTTATCCTCTTTATATGTTAATATTGTAGTGTACAGTATCCCAACAGGGCTGCACCAAACTCCAACTCCCAGTCCGAGGCACCGCTGCAACCCAGGAGGGCTGCCACCTAGCGCTCTGGGGAAGGTAATGCCCTGGCCACACTTCCTCCCCGGGTCCTTCCATTGTCTTTTCTCCTTCTGAGCTGATATATTGGGGCAAATGAAAAAAATTCTTCTAGGAAGAGTGTATTGAGAAAATGGATGTCAAAAAGAATGTAACTCTGTCTGTTACTTACTGCCAGACAAAATATTGCATGTTATGTAGTCCAGTTCTGTGCTTTGCAGGCATGGCTTTATGATTTTGGATCAACTATCAATTAGTGTTAGGTGCAAAGTGTTTTTATCTTCCTAGTTCACGGAACAGGGCCTATTTGAAATGACAGAATGAACAAGCTCACTGATTTGATCATAATGAAATCAAATCACTGTGTAAAGAACAAATCTGCTGTGTGAATGTACTCCATTCTTTGGTACCATATGATATTGTTGAGTTGACAGCTGCCTTCCTATTACTTGGTGTTATCACAGAAAGTTTCACCCTAAATACTGGGTTCACCTTGGATCCTGCCTAATAGGAGTAATTGCTAGAGTTGATAGAAGACTATATTTTCAGGATTCTCAAAATCTTTCATGCAACATTTGTTGTAGTTGAAATACACTGAAATGGAATTCTTGAGGTAAAACAGGATGAAGTTTATCTAAAATAAAAAAGATTCAGTTCCTTGTCTAGCCATACAGGGTGGCAGCTCAGCAACACCTTCCATATTTTCAACCAGGTTTTCATTTGATGCCCACCCTGTTCTAAGGGTCATTGGCAGATGCCAGTGTTCATAACACCATGATCATTTAATCAGCAAATACCTTTTACAAATTCTACATAAGTGAAAACAACGTGTAGCACCCCTCTGGATATTAGCAGTACTGCATGCAACCTTTGGGTTTTGTGAGGCACCAGCAACTTTTCAGTGTCTGGCGATGGATAATCTCCTCCACCCACATCACAAATTCTGTTCAGTATATTCAGACGACTTCACTGCTCTTTAATGCACCTTAGAAAAGCAAATTCACTGCCTGGGTCTATTGTATGTACCTGCTGACTTGCACGATAATCCCAACAATTGTTACTTTGATATAATCAAATCAAAATACTTCATTGTGCATATTGGTAAAAGGGGAAAGAAAATCTGTAAATGTCTAAAGGAATGTGGAAGAATAATTTTAGGGTAACATTGCATTCATCTTAAAGAAATAGTGTAAAGGGTTAATAAATGTCGGAAATCAGATAAAGATCAAGTGAACAACAAAATATAGTATAATATAATACAATAGAATAGAATAGCACTTTTATTTTATATAAGTCGTTTGGGTGTAAACCAATGAACCAACCAGAGTAAATGTATGCAATGATTGACAGTGTATGTAAACTCAATAGTTTATAAAATGAACCTCTATTCTTTGTTTCTCTGATCATTCTGTAACGGACTGCTTTTGCAGAATGCTCCCTCCAAGGCATTTTGCCGAGGAGTAATTAAAAGATACAATGAACAGCTTTTCTCCTGCCTGATAACTGATTTGTCCTGTTAGAGGATGTTTTCTTTGTTTAATAAGATGTTAAAGTTCTACCACAGGAGGTATAAGCTTTCTTTGGTCCTAATGATTATCATCAAAGTTTACTTCCTCACTACTTATCTTACAGACCTAATGTACTGTAGATGGCACATAAGAGTGGGCTTTGGATCCTGAGACTAAACCTGCATTTGTGGACTTAAAGGAGATCACGTGAACATCTCCAGTGTTGGTGTTACCTCCTTCTGTCCAGACAGATGCTATTGAGAAAAGATTAGGAATGATACTGATATAGACCATCAGTGATGAAGAACTCCCTGGGATTGGTCTCCCAAGGGTACGAGTGGTATGAAGCTGTGGAATGAAAAGCACTTTTCATGTGGTGGGCCATAGCACAACTGACATACTGCGTTTTGGGCCAGAAATTTACAATGGTCACTGACTACCTTATGCTTTAGTGGATCACCATATGACAGGAGTCTAAAACCAAGGATACCCAGGAGGTTCTAGCTCACAAATAAATACTATTTCAAGGTACTCTACCAAAATGGATTTTGCGTGAAAAATGCAGCAGTTGAGTGTTTGGGGGATCACAGAAAGAGAAAGACAAATGGAATGGAAATAACCCTAAAGTTTGAACAGGACAGTATGACAAGGCAACCCCATAGTGCATTTTCTACAGAGTATAAATAATGAATATTATTGTATTTAGGACACAACAAGTATAACAAATGATTTATTGGCATCACATATCTTGCTACCTCACAACTCCTATACCCTGGTTTTGAATCTTGGCCGTGATATAGCATGGTGTTTATGCATTCTCCCCATCTTGGTAACTCATCATGTGTGAATTTGTCCTGCAATGGACAGGCACCAATTCCAGGGCTGGTCCCACTTTGTGCTCAATGTGTCGGGACTAGCTCAGGCCCAGCTTTGAACTGGAATCATGAGTTCGAAAATGCAGGAATTGGTTGTTTATTTTTTCCTGACAAATATCTACAATGTAATTTAAACTGAAATCATAAGGGGTTTGGTAATAGGATATCCACATTATGGATAATAACGAAATACAGTATGTGGCTTACCATTTACCAGCAATGCAGTTCATTGATTAATAATATTCCTGGGTTCTGATGTTTTCCTGAACATTTTTGTTATTAAGATATGGCTATTTGTGGCCCTTTCATACACCACTCCCTTGCACAATGAATACAGTATCAAGTTATCATTATATATTTTCCAATCTTCAAGTGGATGTTTAAGGTTTCATGAAAACCTGCCTCATAACCACAATGGTAAACCAAACTGTTACAAATTTTCCAAAAATGCGTTGTGGCCGGAGAAACAGAATTTATTGCTATTTATTTATATGCCACTGAGACCCTTATTTGTACTTAAAACGACCATATTTTGGAATAGAAATTTGTCTAGTTGATAATTATTTGCAAAGGAGTTAGTAAGCAGGCATTGCCACGTGTTGAGGCATACCAAGAATAACAGGGAAGTGCTGACTACACAAACCAAAGGCAAGTCAGTTCTGGCATGTTTTGATAATAAATGTACTGTATAATCAATCTACCGGTTTTTGAAATGTTGATTTTCAAAGTAAGTACTATTGCATAACATTATCAAAGCAGCCATAAATACAAGAAGGACTAATTGAGGCATGTTTACAAAAGATGAAGCAGATAATAAAATCAATACGGCAGTTATTTATAATGATAAGACTAACACTAAAGAAGACAATTAACTCACAATGACTGAACAGAAGAATTAGTTTTAGAACAGGTGGTGCATTTATGAAGAACCAATGGATTTAAAATTACTATGAATTATTAACAACATACACTATTTTTGAAATACGTATTTAAAATTATTTACCACTTGGTGTATAACTAAATGAATTAAGCAATATTTAGGAAAAATGAAAAATTCAAATAATCATAAAGCAATTATTTTTTAATAAAATTGTCTCTGCATCAGTGAGTGTATGTGTGTCTGGGCATGATCCTGTCCAGGATCAGCTACTGCCTCTGGTAAAATGTATTCTTTTAGGGCAGGCATAGGTGAATGTGGTTGTGTGGACAAGCAGTGCTAGGCTGTTGAAGGGGGAATCGGCGGAGCCTACGGTCATGTGCAGACATGCACAGTCTGGCCGATTTCCTCGTTACCACTCTGTGGTGTGTAATTTGGCCCCTCTGCCTGCTAAGGTATAATTGAGCCCGAGTAGTACAACACGAGATTTCGAACAGGAATGAGAGATTGAGAGAAATAGAATGAGAAGGGTTCAGAGAGAGAGAAAGAGCCGGTGCAGCTGTGTGGAGGCACGTGGTTGGGGATGGCCTTGGGCTGAGTGAACGGATGACACTCACAGGGTAGGATGGTGCATGGCACCCAAGAAGCAAAAGTGGCCAACGGCCCCAAGTGGGCTCTTGCTGAAGGTCAGGAAATGATGGCGAGAGAAAGAGCAGGGCTTGTGGTCCTCACAACATGCCAAGGGATGGTAGCAAGGACATGAGACGTGTGCTTGTCAGAAGGTGTGTCCTGTGGTAGAAGAAACCATAGGGATAAGCATTAGGGACATAGTTTAAGAGTAAAGCACAGTGGCTCATGAAAAATTTTATTGAGGATCCTGACCTTGTTTTAACCTGTTATTGGATTTATTTATTGATGATTTTAACCTCTACTATGAACATTGTTTTTATGGATTATTTATTGATTTATTTATTATATAAGACTGCGCTGTGCTGATCACACTTTGTTTGGAATAAATGCACTGTGCACTTTGCACCAACCCTTGCCTGTTATGTGTCTTCATAACACACACCCAGTCTATCATCAGTACATGACTATCAATGTCCAGGGTTCAAGGGGGTATGCTAGCTGTATAGCAAGGAAGACTATCATCACAAAGATGTTAATTTAGATCTGGGGTGGGCAAAGTCAGTCCTGGAGGACCATAGTGGTTGCAGGTTTTGGTTCCAACCTAGTTTTGTTAAAGAGAAGTCAATTGCTGCTGTTGAAGGTCTTATTGCTCAAGCAATGTAATGCTTTATTTGAGTTGTCTCGCGTGTTAAGATTGCCCACCCTTATTTGTTCATTTTAGTCCTAATCAGCTGCATTCACTGTTTTAATGGCTGCTTATTAGCAATAAGATGCAAATGAGAAAATCTGATTTGTTTCCACTTACATTACATTCTACTTACATCTTACAACTATCCAGTTAAAAAATATTTGGAAGGATATTAAAAAGTAAAAGTGAAAGACTGAGAATTACTAATCCACTTACAAATCATTTTGACGATATCCTTTGTAAAAGGGGAGACACAATGATGATGTTAAACAGTTGGGGCACTACCATGGTGATCCCATATAACTGAAAAAGTTCACAATAATATAGAACACAACATGTTTTGCGGTTTATCTTTTCAGACGGGAACTCAGAATTGGAGCAAAATGGCTGGTTCCGGGATTATATGGTGACTCGGCAGAAAAGGGTGGGTCCAGGAGGGCAGAAAATGGAAATGATGTTAGCGGTGGAGTCAGTCTTCTATTCTGCAGAGGGAGGAAGAGAGAAGGCATTAGTCCACAGTGCCAACCCCTGGTTTGGTGGGTAATTACTACCAGCAGAGCCCTTAAGCTCCCTCCCATGCATACACGCGTGACACCTTGGAAAGGAACAAATCTGCAATATAAGAATGATCTGACATGACAAAATGAAAATACCACCATGCCATAAAATTAAATAGGATCTGTTACTGGCAAGGATTGGTCTCTAATTAAGAAATCAGGATGGAACACAAACCTGCAGGGACTATGGCTTTCCAGGACTGACTTTGCAGACTTGGATTTAGATGATCCTATTAATGTGTTTTCAATGCCTCAAACAATTAGATGGGAGTATATTATAGCTTTACTGGTGTACTGGTGATGGCAGACAGTCTGGCCCTCACCAGTGTACCTTTATAGTAAGTGGAATATGCAAGGCCTTGTGTTGCCACCTGTCACCCTGGAAGTGACTAGTTTAGAGTGCCCAGAAGTAATTTTGGACCTCAATATAAAAAGTCTTCGTCTATCTTGCATGGGTGGGCATGGAGTTAGTAGGTAACTGGTGGCAATGACACAACTAGCAAGGGGGAGTAGTGGAAAGGGTGGGATTCAAGGAAGGTGTATAGGGTGAGGTAATTGTACTTGTGGGTGGGCAGCTGCTATAACTTTCCAGGTAGGCCTTGGAGGTAATGGGTGTCTGTTATCTTTCCCATTTTTTCTATGGTTGTTATTTCTTGTTGTACTTGTTCCTTCTTTAGCTATTAAACCCCATTTTATTTTCTGCTTTGGTCTCCTGTGTCCAAATTTGGGTTTGGGGCCTGCTCATGAGCACATCCCATGGTTCACAATAACATAAGTGTGAAGTGCAGTAGCAATAATAAGTGTTGTGCAAGTTCACACCTCATAAGAACTAGCTCAAAGTTCACTTCACACAGATTAAAATGAATAAATTCACGTTTATAGTTCACCATTTAAATTTTGAAGTAGTTCATGTTCAGTTCATTTTGTATTTTTTAAGGAGTGAGAATAAATGACCCATGAATTCACTTTTTTCAATTTTGCATGCCTTATATTAGGCTAGTACAGTGTTCTTGAATAAAATATAATAACATACAATAATTATGAAGACTTTTTTATTTAAATACACTTTATTGAGTTAGCAACAAACATGTATAACCATATATGCTAATATCTTCCCGGTTAAAAAAAGAAATTAAATAGATGCAAGTATACATATAAATTACCGCTCTATTTTCAACCGTGTGACACAAATGGTGACTGTGGAACCATTGTGTAGGTGAACTAACCTATTACGCTGCCAGTCAAAATTTTCGTTACATATGGACATGTCCTTGTTTTCCAAAAAGTGAAAGTAGAGCTTCACCACATGCTCGTGTCACAGAGGGTGCAGCTTAAGCACAAGCAGGCAGACACAGACAGTGCCAATTTGATTTTACGTTATTTATTCCGAATACAAATAAATGGCAAAAAATCATACGAAATAAATATTCGTAAAAATCCACTATTTGCGATTATCCAATACCGTATTCGGATTCAGCTCCACCCCTACATTACAGGGTAAGGCAAAACATTTAATCTGGACCTAAACCAGATCCAGAACATCACATAAAAAAGACTTGCAAATATGTTACGTTAAGCTCACCGTTCTTAGAAAAATTAACTTGTTCAATGAACATTCTCTTCTGAATTAGTTCATGCACAACAAAGGCAATAATGTCATTTATGGAGCCATGTATGGTACAATCATGGTGGAAAAGGAAGGATGCTTTTAGAAACAAGCGACAACTATAAGTGTATGGGATGTAAAGAGTGTAATATCCGGGAGGGTGAACATGAAAAACCTCTAATCAGGCAAATAAGTCTAAAGATCGAATACAACATTTTCTAATGTAGTGACATAAGATGACAGTGCATTGCTGTAAGTGCAACACTTTCTAAAAATGATCAGTACATTATGCCCGAAACATCATCTGTGCGTTGAGTTCTTTGGGTTGTAACAGATTACACCACCTTCTCTTAAGCAGACAAAGTCCAGGGGATTGAGCTGTGAGAACTTTAAATGTTTCAAGGAGTGTTATTTCTTCCCCTCCGGTACAGACTGGAAGTCGTTGAAGGAGGGACACACCCAGGAAGGTCAAGGAAATGTTCAGGAAGAAGACATGCCCCAGAAGGTCCACACAAGACCACCACTTGCAGTCACATGACCAAATGAGCACATGGGAGAGGATAGAAATCAGTTCAGATCTGGCTGCAGCAACAGGAGTATCTCTGACCTTCGAAAGGGTATACTGTTTGCTTGTTTGGGGGATGAAGCTCTTAAACAGACTGAAAAAAGGACTTTTAAAAACTAATAACTTGTTGGATAGCAAGGAGCATTGTAATTTTGAACTGCAGTGTTTCCTTCGACATAAATAAAGTGTTTTCATTCATACAGGATGGTCTGGTTGTGGCCTTATTTCTTGTGCTGGTAGAATACTCCAATGAAGTAACGGTTTACATTTGCAATATTCAGCACAAAAGCTGAACAAGAGCACTTCACTGCCTTGTGGAGGCTTGACTATTATGGTGGATGTCCAAGATGTGGGAGTAATAGTGCATGTTAGAATGTTTATTTGAAGTCAAGATGGGAGAGTAAAAGCTCAAGGCACCTTCCAGCATGATTGCAATGCTCATCGACCAAAAGAATGGGAGAAAGGAGAGAAACTGCAGTAGAGATGGTTTGGCTGGTCGTAGTGCCATGGAGCAGTGGTTGGCACTGCTGACTCATCGACCTAGTGTATGGGTTCAAATCCCTCACTGTGAAGCTTACATATTCTTAACGTGTCTGTATGGGCTTTCCTCCGATGTTCCAAAAGATGCTTGTGTTAGGTTAAGTAGCAGTTCCAAATTCAGCCTGTGTGTGGTGTTATGGGTCCACAGCTCTTCCAGCAAAGGCCAGTTTGTTTAAAATAAATAATCGCCGCGCTCGTGGCTTAGGAGGGGGCGTGGTGACCGTAGCGAGCTGCAGGGCAATCTGCGGTTGGGCGTTTCTCACCTAAGTGCACAAGTGAGAGACTGCCCACATCCGTGATTGTTCCTGTGGCTAATGGGCTGCAGCTGCTATGTCCCTTGGCATAAAGGGAAGCGCGAGCCAGTTAGGAGGGAGAAGAAAAAGAGAATGAGGTGAAAGAAAGAAAGAAAGAGGGAGGTTACGGGAAGAAGCAAGCAAGAGAGAGAGGCCATGCGCCGGTACGAGTGAGTGAGCGAGCGAAAGCAGGCTCGCGGCAGCTGAGCAGACAGCCTGGGGTTAGGCCGACACCCAGGGCGTAGTAGTGGTTGTCACTCCCGCAGAGTTTGTTTCGGGAAGGACGGGAGTGACTGGGAGACGGGTGACTCTACGCATGATGCCGCGGATGGCAGCGGGAGTCTGGACATGGGATTTGGTGTCCTCCACGTGAGAGCCTTGGCCGTGGGAGGAAGTCCCAAGTCGTTGTCTGGAGGAGCCGACCGGAGCCAAGGATCGGTGAGGCAAGTCTGACAACAGTAGCAGGAGGAGTAGGCAGAAGGTCAGCTGAAATGAGAGTGTCTCGCCTGTTGAGTAGCCCAGACGGGAGTAGCAGGGGAGCTGCCAGAGTAACAAAGGACGCTGGACTTAGTGGTTTTAACAGATTGCTTCCTTTGACATTTTACCTCGTTGTTTTTTAGAGGATTTTTCTATTTATTGGTTTTTAACCTCCACACGTTTATTTATATGGATTGTTTATTGACTTTTGATTTATTGAACTTTGACTGCACTTGATTTGTACACTATTTTTGATATCTTTTAATAAAAGCACTTTGTTACACCATCCCCTTGCTCATTTTTATTGCCTCACTGTCTAGCTCATCGGTGACATTACCGACGGTGTTGGGTTCAAGGGCTCCCTAACAAAAGGTGGGAGTATGGAGCAGAACCCGCATCGGCACATTTGCTTGCACATAAGTAGGCCTTGCAGTGGGTTGGCACCCTGTCCAGAACTGGTAGCTACCTTGCCCTGAGGGCTACTGGGATAGGTTCTAATTCCTGCCACTCTGAATTGGACTGAGTGTGTTTCTTTAGGTTAGCCATGGCTCGACTGGTATTTTGCATTTTTAAGGCATGTCATGTGCTTACCAATGGAATAATCATGGCATACCAGACTGGAAGACCTAGAAGCAGGCCAGTGGCTTTCCTCCATCCTCTTGTACCAACTAGCCAAATATTTTGTTAGCTGGGACTTCTATTAGGATGACTTTCCCTCCATTTAACTGAAGGTGAATGACTTGTGTTAGTGTTTACTTGACTAGATAAATGAGTGTCTGTGTAAGTAAATGTTGTATAGTTATCTATTTTACTGTTAGCATTATACATTCCTAAATCTCAGCGCAGCACACCATACAAGAATGAAAGTCAGCTTAATGGAGGGAACATTCAGATGCTGATGAAAGCCCTAGGAAAACCAAAAGGAGAGCATTTACAGTATGAGAGTGAACGGCAGCCAGAGAGTTAGGAGGACCAGTCAGTCCACCGGATCTTGAAGAGCACCAGCAAGAGACTGTGGTGAGTTGTGTCAAAGGTAGGTCAAGGAGAATAATCACACAAGGTGAAGCAGCATCAGCATTTATTTCATTTATGACGTGAAGAGGCAAACAATCCAGACTGAAAAACTTACCGAGATCCAGATTGCTATCATTTAGATGTTGTTTTAGCTGGGAGGAAGCAATGTGCTCCAGGGTTTTAGACAAAAAAAAAAAAAAATCAGATTCAAAATATGATTACATTTCAACTTTACGTGGGTTGAATGCTGGAACAACTCTAATGTGCTTCTTGTAAAAAATGTTATTAAAAAATCATTTTCACTTCTGTATCCACTTATTTCACATTTCCGAAACTTCATTCACTGTGGGGATCATTTCTTTTAGAATTTCTCCTCTCCTAACAGTAAATGGATGTTCAGTACATGTGAGCCAGGGGTATGCATTTCATGAGGTTTCACTATTCTCTTCACATGTTCAGCATTTCATGCTGAAATTTTTTAAATCAAATTCCAAAAAATACCAAGTGTGCCCCCAATACTTTTAAAGTATGGGTAAAGTGTGCACTACAAATCACGTAAAAAAGTTGAGACCAAACTCCGTTCTACAAAGGCAAATTGCTTGCAATGAAAGTCACTGTGCAAAGTTCTCTACGTTAAACAAATGATGTGTGAGTCACATGGGGATGATGTACATGTATTATGTCGACACAGAGGTACCCACAAAGACAGTGCGCCGCTTCCAAACAGCAAACCCTGGATTACTAAGGAGCTAAAATTTCTCCTGAATAAGGAAAAAAGAGAGCATTCAAATCTGGTGACAAGGAGGCTCTGGAAGATGTACAGTGTGTGCTAAAGATAAAGCCGAGTGAAGGAAAGGATGCCTACTAAGCCAAAAATAGAAAACAAACTCACTCAGAATAACGTGAAAGATGTCCGGAATGGACTGCGTATAACTCAGACTCAAGCAAGAAGGGGATGTTGACAAAGCTAACACCCCAAGTCCATTTTTTCACAGATTTTTCCGTCCCACTGCCACCTTCTTCCAATGACTCAACACCCTCCCTGCTACATCAACAATTCCTACAACATGAACTGGAATGGCCAGTGATAAGTCCACCTCTGACCATCAGTGTGATCTGTCCAGAACTGAATACAAAGTAAGGAGGCAACTGAGAAAGCTACACACAGGAAAAGCTGTAGGACCAGATGGAGTCACTCCTCTAGTTCTTAAGGCCCATGCTGACCAACTTTTGAGTGTCATCTGTTACCAGTTCAGTCTGTCCCTAAGGCTTCAGCTGCTGTGGAAAACATCCTGCACTGTTCCTGTTCCAAAGAAGGCAGGTGCCTCTTCACCTAATGACTACAGACCAGTGGCACTTAAGTCTCTCATCATGAAGACCTTTCAGAGGCTGGACCTGGACTACATCAGCCCTCTTGTTGTAGACCACCTGGACCAAATTGGACAAAGATTGGAGTGGTGGATAAAATTATCTATGTGCTCCACATGGCCTATTTTTACCTGGACAAAGCTGGTAGCACTGGGAGGATTATGTTTTTTTGATTTCTTAAGTGCTTTCAGCACCATCCAGCCATTTCTATTAAAGGGTAAACTCAGAGATATGAAGGTGGATGAGCCAATCGTGAGACTCAAGAACTATGTTTCTAGTACAGATGTGAGACAACACTGAAGCACCACGAGGAACAGTCATGTCTCTTATTCTCTTCACTCTGTAAATCTCAGACTATAAATATGACACCCGGTCATGTGACTTGCAGAAATTTTCAGATAATTCTGCATTTATGGGGTGCATTGATAAAGAGTATAGGAGTGAGGTGGAGAAGTTTGTCTACAACTTAACATTAGCAAATCCAAGGAACTGACTATTGACTTTCACTGCACCAAAGAGCCTCTATATTTGGTCACTATTTAGGGAGTGGATGTGGAGGTGGTGCACTACTACAAATAGCCGGGGGTCCACATCAATGACAAGTTGGGCTGGTCTCATAATACAGAAGAACAATGTAAGATAGGGTACAGGAGACTGCATTCCTTTAATGTGGGGAGTGATATCCATTACATCTCCTACAACTTTGTGATGGCCAGAGCCATTTTGTACACTTTGGTGGCTGGTAACATCACTTCCAGAGAGACCCACCTGATCTACAAGCTAGTTATGGGACACACTCTGGTCGTCCCGGAGGTAGAAGTGAAGGAGAGAGTGAAAACAAATCTGAGTACCATTATGAATAATGCTGCACATCTAACACTGAAGACTTTGAGCCAACGAATCACTCAGTAGAAGTGTGTCACGAAATGCTACGGGGTCTCCTTTATACCAACAGCAATACATCTGTATAATGCATCACTGTGACTGCGACTTTATTTATTTATTTAAAGCGCTTCTGTCTAAGTTTAAAAAAAAAAAAAAGTGGTGTTCCCAAAAGGGACTTGCACTTCACCTCAAAAGGAAGTTAAAAACTTAGCCTTTCTATGACAGGCTGTGTTTGTCTTTACTCAAAACACTTCCTGATGCAAGATCCCATGATGCACTGACCAGAGGCAGCATTTAAAATTCACAAACAATTGATTTCTAGTTTCATCATTGAAATCATTAAACTGTGAATCATGTAGTTCAGGACACTGGTAGAAATGAAGGAGAAGTGTATTTAAGACTGAAACCAGAAAGCACTTCTTCATGGAAAATGTTGTGGGAAACTCAAACATGTACATTTACATTTATTTGCTTGGCAGATGCTTTTATCCAAAGTGACTTATAAACAGAGGTAAACATAATCAAGTAACATTAGGCTAGGGCCTGTTTGTTCAGCAAATGTAGTAGGACAGGTAACAAAACGTTGATTGTCACAAGTGAGAAGATGTAATAACTAATAAATTTACAATCATAGATTAACAATCAATAAAGCAATTTAACTTAATGTAACATCAAATCAACCAATAATATGAAAGATCATAGAGCAAAGTTTTTCTTTCCCAATCAATTAGACAGATGTTCACAGAACAGATGGGATTTCAATTGCTTCTTAAATACATTGAGGGAGTCAGCAGTACGGATTGAGTTGGACAACTCATTCCACCAACTAGGAACCACACAGGAGAAGAGTCTCGATTGAGACCTGATGCCATGTAGATGTGGCATCACCAAATGCTGTTCCCCTGGAAGACTTGAGTGGACGAGAAGGAGTATAGGACTTCACCAGCGTCTCCATATACTGAGGTGCTGACCCACTGACTACTCTGTAGGCAAGCATCAGGGATTTGAACTTAATGCGTGCTGCTAGAGAGAGCCAATGTAGCGACCTGAAGAGAGGAGTGACATGTGCCTGTGCCAGCTCATTAAATACAACAAAGTCATGCAGTGAAAGCAGAAACCTTGGCAGCCTTTAAGAAGAATCTGGATGAGATTTTGGGACAGCTTAACTGTTACCTAAATAAAGGAGCCTGAGGGACTGAATGGTCTCCTCTTGGTTGTCAACATTTCTTATGCATCACTTCAGGGATCACTGATGTTCTATAAAACTCATTGGCCCTATGGAATACTGCAAGGTTGAGCCGACTGTAAATTCCACCACGTGTGTAAAAATAAAAGTATTACTTTGCACTAAACAAGTTGCTGAGTTACCCCCATTTTTAACAATTATACTTTCTTAGATCTTCTCAGAATTTTTGTGAGGATTTTTGGTCATTTATGGTTTTTTTTAGTAAAGACAATCTTTTTCTGTTTTAATTTTTTGTGGAGTTTTCTTTACAGTTTTTGTTCTGGTTGCTATGTTAGGCCAACAGGAAACGTACAATGTATGACGTAACCATAGAGATCATATAAACGTCAGTGTTGTGCACTTTGAGGTTGCTCAAAATTATGGATAATTTCAAGCATTTTGCGGTACACTAAGCTTCTTAATTATAAAGGAAGAGTTTAAGCAATGTGTTTTTTGACTTTCTTCGTTTTGTGAGGATTTTGGAACTTGTTTTTTCTTATTGCTGTATTAAAGACTGTTTGGAAACATCCACATCCTTGATTTCTATCTTTTTATTTTGTCTTAACACATAGTTCAGACCTCTCCATTTTTAACTACATGCTTCCTCCAAGTCCTTGTGCTTCATTAAAATCTTACTGTCGCTTTGAGAAAATCACAAAAAGAAAAACAGGATTAAAAAAAAAATAATGACAAGATAAATTATAAAGGTTTTACAGTTAGACTTGCAAAGATTTGATTCAGTCTTTTGCTCCAAAATGGACTAGCTCCTAAAGAGCAAACAAACAGCCACAAAGCTAAAAATATTTGAAAGATAAGAAAAAGTGGGACAAACATTTATATTTAAGAAGCAAGTTGGTGTTATAATTCAATGTTATGATTTCTATAGCATCATTTTGTTTTGTTTTTTTAAATTTATATGTGCTTTTATTATTTTCAGTAAGGTTCAAAAGTATTTGGGCAGTGACACACTTTTCATAATTTTGGCTTTATATGCCACCACAATGGATTTGAAATAAAGAAATAAGTACATCACTGAAGTGAAGACTTTCAGCTTTTATTCAAAGGGATTAACAGAAATACAGTATGAGCCATTTAGGAATGGCAGACATTTTTACACGTGGTACCCCCATTTTCAGGGGCTCAAAAGCATTTGGATATTTGACAAAGGAGCTGTTCTATAGCCAGGTGTGAACAGTTCCCTCATTATTTCATTAACTATTAAGCAGGTAAAAGGTCTGGAATTGATTCCAAGTGTGGAATTTGCATTTGGAACTCTCAATATGAGGTCCAAAGAGCTGTCCATGTAAGTAGAAACAGTCCATCATTAGGCTGAGAAAACAAAACAAATACTTTAGAGAGAGGAGAAACACCAGGGGCCTCATGTATAAACGGTACGTACGCACAGAAATGTTGCGTACAAATGTTTCCACGCTCAAATCGTGATGTATAAAACCTAAACTTGGTGTAAAGCCACGCACATTTCCACGGTAACTAATACCTTGGCGTACGCAATTTCTCCGCTCGGTTTTACAGACTGGCGGCACCCAGCGTCAAAGCAGTGCTACTGTTCCTGTGTGCTCATCCTTTCTTTCTTAGCTCCACATTCCTGACGCGGCTTTATAAATACACTGAAATTAACTGCATATTGTTTATTAGTGTAATACATCTGATTGTAATTAACCTGTAGCAATATAATGGTCCAGGGAATAGCCATAGTATTCCAAATACCATAACTGCTTTAGCGTTGTTACTCTCACTGCATCTTGTTCTTCTTTTTGCTGCTCCCGTTAAGGGTTGCCACTGCGGATCATCTTTTTCCATATTACTCTCACTGCACCACTCTGAGTATTTACAGTATATCACTGTATCTGAGTGTGACTCACAGCAGCAGCTGATCAGAAAGAGAATTATCGGTATACAGTTTCAGGTACACACTACCTCAACCACGGCAAAAACGTCAAAGCCTTTCCTGTACGGACCTTGCGTTTCAGAAACAGTTTCATCCCAAGAACTATAAACGCACTCAATCAGTCCATCAAGTGCTCCTTGTAGAACTGTTTGTACTTATAAGTACAATTACCTCACTGTAAACTTACACTACAGTTATAATATTGCACAACCTGCGCTACTTCATAAAGCGCATATGATGACAATATCATTTTTAAGATGAAATGCAGCAAAATATGTTGCTTATAGTATACAGATAAAACTTTAACTTCATTTAAATAATCTGCATTGTTAATAATTAAACATGTGAGGACATGGTGCCGCAGCGTATAGCTAGTTCACGGATAGTTCCTGCCTTGCGCTGTATTATTGCTGGTGCTGACGCGACACTGGAAGGATAGACGGATAGAATAATTAAACATGTACTACGAAGATATTTCAATGTTCCTTAAAAGTTTTGAAGAATCGGCGTTCTAAGCTTACAGATGGCTTAACGTCTGTTACAGAGCTGATTGTGTGGCGACTGGGTATTTGGAGAAAGAAAAGAACGTTTGAAAGAGACAGTACTTCTGTAATAAATTATTTCATCGAAGGTCGCACATGGCGCAGCAAGCCTCTTGCGTGAGACATGAACAAACACTGTGCCACCGTGTTCCCATGTTTAATAACATGCTTTCATTGCTATCATCATGAAAATGATATCACGTATACATCTCAGTATTTTAATTATTCAGATGTAATATCACGAATGTAATGGATTCTGTGTCGTGTTGGAGAAAGAGAAAGAACGGAAGCATGTAGTGATTCACACACATAGAGCACATAGAAGATCAAATACAGAACAAAGCATTTAACGTGCTACTTCAGAAACTAGTAAAATAAACGATTTTAAGATGAAGTTTATGATGTTCTACTTTAATGGCAAAATAAACTACGTGATTAAAGTGGAAATTTCGAGATTAAAGTTGACATTTCGTGCTTTTTTCCCCACTGTGTGCCAATTTTTTTTTTGTCTGTACCCTAATAAGCTTTCATATGACACTCAGACGGTGGGCTACGACTCGCCTTTTCACGGCGACTTTGATATGTGATTTCTTTTTTATTTTGGGCACTGTGCGACTTTGTGAATTTGATCTTTCGAGTTTCTCCGACACTCTGTCACTCGATCAACCTTCTTTTGTTGATTATACCACTGTTTAAACCAACAAATAGAACGTTTTTCCTTTGCCTCCACTTGGTATTCGCTGAAATTCTTATATTTTCCCCGTGCTTTTCCCATTGTCTTTTCACAGAAGGCTATTTATATCGATTTGCATATTCAAAGAGGCGTAATTCTGGGAGGAGTTGGGGCGGGACAGAAGGCGCGTGCACGTGCGTTACTTTTCATGCTGAGCGGGATTTATGTAGTAGAAGAATGTGAAAGTTTGTGTGCGCACAGATTCCTGCATCTGGATTTTTCTGTGCTTACGCACATTCCCGCTTTTGTGCTTACGCCATGTTATAGTGTGAGTTCTACGCACAGCGTTATACATGAGGCCCCAGGAGTGGTCAAATCAACCATATGATACATTACTAAAAAGAAGGAACTCACTGGTGAACTCAACACCAGAAGGCCTGGACAACCATGGAAGACAACTGTTCTGGATGATCGCAGAATTCTTTCCTTGGTGAAGAAAACCCCCTTCATGACATATAGCCAAACCAAGAACACTCTCTTGGAGGTAGGCCTATCTTTGCCCAAGTCTACAATCAAAAGAAGACTTCAAAAATGTAAATACAGAGGGTTTACCACAAGGTGCAAACCATTGGTAATCCTCAAGCATACGAAGAACAGATTAGACTTTGCCAGAAAATATTAAAAAAAAAAAAAAAAGCATCCAGTTTTGGAAAGGTTTTCTTTGGACAAATGAAATTATGATCAATGTGCTCCAGAATGATGGACACAGAAGAATATGGAATAGAGAAGGAACGTCTCATGAACTGTAGCATACCACATCATCTGTGAAACATGGTGGAGGCAGTGTTATGACATGGGCATGAATGACTGCCAAAGGACATGAGCCACTGGTGTTCATTGATGATATGACTGCTGACAAAATTTGCAGGATGATTTCTGAAGTGTACAGGACTATACTGTCTGGTCATATTCACACAAATACTTTAAAACTGGTAGGACAGCACTTCACAGTACAGATGGACAATGAGCCAAAACATACTGTGACAGAAAACCAAATGCTTTTCAAGGCAAAGAAGTGGAATATTCTTCAACGAACACGTCAAACATCAGACTACAAACAAATTGGACATGAATTTCACTTGCTGAAGACAAAACTGAAAGAAAAAAGTTTAACGAACAAGCAGCAACTGAAGACAGCTGCAGTAAAAGCCTGGCAAAGTATCACTAGAGTGGAAACCCAGCACTTGGAGATGGCCATGGGCTATAGACTTCAGACAATTCAAGCAAGAATTGAAAATGATTGTTATATTAATGATTGTTAGTTTGTCCAAAAACTTCAGAGCCACTGAAAGTAGGAAGACCATGTATAAAACTGGCTATGTTTTCTAAATGGCTCATACAATATTTTTGTTAAAACTGTAAGTCTACACTCCATGTCAAATCCATTGTGGTGACACACAGAGCCACAGTTAGGAAAATTGTATCAAGTACTGTCCAAACACTTATGGACCTAACTGTATGTATTTTAGCTATACAGTAGTGACATCACCTTGATTTTTGTATTCTGTTCTTGGATGGTCGCCACCATCTTGTGCCCATATGGCTATGGCTGCAGTTGCTACGCCTATCGCTGGTTATGTGATAGGGTGTGTCATCTTGCTCCTCCTATTGTTATGTTCTTTTAACAGTGTTCTTTTACAAAAGGCTCTATAGTCACCATTTAAGGTTTAATTATGTCCTGCTGTATCTCATCTGGAGGAAGCCATTGTGGCTTTCCCTGTTTAAGGCACCAAAGTGGATGATCACAGTGGCATTTCCTAGCCTTATGTTACCTGATTTACTTGTCTTAAGTTCTGGCCCCTGTTTTCATTTGGGTCTTTCTTTTTGGTAAGTTTTGGGAAGTCAACATTCAAACTTTGTTTTGTTGTTTCAATTTGACATTTTATTTTTACATAATTGCCCTTGAGGGTTTCCTGTGTGGTTTTGAGTTCTACATATTCTCCCAAATCAAGCCTATTTTTAATGTACTTAATTGATATAATATTTGACATTCCTCTTTGAAAGCTTTCATTTTATTCATACAACGTGTTCTAAATGAGTTTTTGTTAATTAGAAATTCCCTTCTTGGGCTCTATTGAATTGTTCCATTATCAATAAATTTAAGTATGAAGGCTCACTTGATCAGTTAGTTCTTTTGTCCTTTTTTTGTTTCTTTGAAGACTGATCATAGCGCCTATGAAATATGGCACAGCTTCTGGTATGCTACTATTGGACCTTTAAAAAAAATGTTCACTTAAGGTGTTAGTTAGGGGGAAAGAAATACAAGATAATGTTAGGAATTATATCTTTTTAATCTTTTTTTTTTTGCTTTTGAACTGTTCACAGCACATAGGAAGATGTTGTGCAAAAACACAGAATAACATATATACATAACTGTTTCAAAATTAAAAATAAAAAAAAAACAATCTGCAGTAGTTAAACATTTTGCCAATTTCAAAACTATCAGGCAAGTCTATTAACGTGTGCTGTGACATCAAATATCAATTAATATGGCAGCTCCCACTGTACCACATTTCCACATTACTTGACATAACAGCACAGTGAAAGTTTGCATCCACAGAAGCCCACCAGACCCTTGGAATTTTGCGCTGCATTCTAATATTCTGGATGAAATATATTATGTCTTGTCTGCCGTAAGGTTTCTCCTTCACTCTTCTAATTGTATGATTTGCTACCCAAAGCTACCCATTTAGCTGCAAGACCTGTGAAACTTCGAGATCCAAGCCTTACCAGCTTGACATTGTGTATACATAAATCACAGAAATAGAAGACATTTTACAGAGGACAGGAGACTATTCCCTCCATCACAGCCATTTGGTTACCTAATACCAAATTTGTCCCAGTATCTCATCTTTATATTTTTTTAAATGTTACAGCAATTACATGACTCACTTATCAAATTCCCATTTATTATTTAATTGAGAAGTGTTTTGTAGATTCTGTCGTGAATGCTTTCTCCTTCATTACCGATCAACGTCTTGGAGAATGTTGACGACGTGCCCATGCTATTTTTGATAATACAGAAAGTGTTAGCTCAACATTTTCAGGATTTTTTGTTTTCTTTCTGCTCTAAAAACCAGACAGAACTGGAAGATCAAAGATAATGATCTGAAGCTGTGACCACAGGTCACTTAGAGGAAGACACCCAAACATCACTAGATGGAAAGCAACTGAGTCAGGCATCCAATGCCAAGATCAATAATTTCTCCTTGTTAGTAATTATGATGTTGTTGTTTTGTAATTGCAGGCTCTGTTTACACTTAAGTGTTTACCAGATGTTTGGACTCTGAAATGCTGCATCTGTTATTCAGTCATTTACTGACTGGGCAGTAAAACTAAGTTAAGGAAAGGTACCATTGTAACTTGTTTTAGAGTCAGCAAAGCCTTTTCGAATACTAAATGAAAAAATGAAACTTCCATTTTACAAAAATGGACAGGCAAAAGCTTTTTAAAGAAGCTCCATTAGATTCAAAAACATTTCAAACCACAGTGCAAGTAAACCCAAGGTAAATAATTTGATATTTTACCATATATACTGTACATACCATTTTCTTTCCCACAGAATTTCTTTTATGCAATAAACCTCCCCATAATTCAGTAGAGGTAACAAATAAGTTTGCCATCTTAGATTAATTCTCACATGAAGCATTCACATCAGTTTTGCTTACCTGTAAAGGTGTTTCTTTCAGCACAGCTGAACGTTCCACCATGGGCACTCTCTGGGTTTTCGAGTCAGCTAGCATGAAAAATAAAGCATGAAAACATGGCCATGATATTACGGTCTGGTATCATTTTTAATTTTTCCTATGTTAAGGCTTGTTCCTTTTAATTTTGGCTTGATTTCTAGTAAATTATTTCGTTTTTTCTTTTGGTTTAGTTTTAAACAACTTAATTTATTAATTTATCACGTGACACTTTTGGGTGTCATCATCTTGTTACTAGAACACAAATGTCAGCAGCAATACACCTGCATGATGCTTCACTGTGACAATTCAGATGTTTCTTTCTTATTAATTTTATTGCTTTATAGTCATTCTGGTGTGTGTTCAGACCAAAGTGTGTGTGTATTTATTTATTTAGTTACTTATCCATTTATGTATTTAGTTATTTAAAGAGCTTCTTCAGAAAGCCACATGTACCAAATAAAGTTCTATGTATCTGTCAGTCTAAATTGCAGCTCATTATGTCACTAGCATGATGCTACCTGAACCAACAGTACACTACAGACGGTGTCCAAATTCGTGGATATTCTGACAAAACCTTCTTGGGTGTGCTTTAATGAATTAGTATTCTGCTGTTGCCTCGGTCAAGTTAGTCTTGTGCTTTAGCTTGACTTCAAATAATTTGATATCCTACCATGGGCTTTTTGGCTCGTTGTCGATTATTTTATCTCCTGGTCCTTTACTTGTTTCTCCTACCAAGTTATGAAGTCTTGACCGAATACTTATTTCTCTTGTCCATCATGGTAGCTTAAGTGAAAAAAAATAAGTCATGCATGGATGTCATTGATCAGGAACCACACAAGATTTCGTCCCCTCTCCATTTCACATCCCCACCTTGACAGGCTGGGATCTGGGCAAAGTTTTTCATTCACAAAAATTCTCAATTTTAGTCAAGTCTGATGATCTGACAGATGCTATGGCCAGTCTGTTTTTGTGATCTATGTGCCCTGTGGCGATTGTAAGAGGTTCACCTGTTTAGTACCTGTTTATTACTAGGGAAGATCACCTTTAAGTTTAAGAACATTTCAAATTCTTTGAGGTTTTCGTCCACATTGACTTGATGTCATCATGCAGTTCCTCAGCCAAAGATTTATGAGTAAATTTTCTGATCCAACTCACCCCAAAGTTGCTCTGCTGGATTGAAATATGAACATTGTGCAGGTCATTAGCATAAACTGAAATCTCTGTCATGTTTGTGGATCCAGCTTGTGAGTATACGCAACATTGAAAGGAATATTCTGCTCAAAGTATGCATTTTTAATTGAATTTATTAAAAGCATGTAGCATTCCATACAATCAAGACAAACTTAACAAAACTAAATTCAATTCAACCCCCACCCACAAGAAAGAGAGAAAGGTCAACAGCCAGAGTAAAACTTTTGAGAGTAGTATATATTGTAATGTACACAGTGAGCAACAATGCATACACATGCTCTGGTATTAAATTGACGATTGGTTAATAATCTTCTTTTGGCTGCTCCCGCTAAGGGTTGCTACAGCGGATCATCTTCTTCCATATCTTTCTGTCCTCTGCATCTTGTTCTGTTACACCCATCACCTGCATGTCCGCTCTCACCACATCCATAAACCTTCGCTTAGGCCTTCCTCTTTTCCTCTTCCCTGGCAGCTTTATCTTTAACATCCTTCTCCCAATATACCCAGCATCTCTCCTCTGCACATGTCCAAACCAACACAATCTCGCCTCTCTGACTTTGTCTCCCAACTGTCCAACTTGAGCTGACCCTCTAATGTACTCATTTCTAATCCTATCCATCCTCGTCACACCCAATGCAAATCTTAGCATCTTTAACTCTGCTACCTCCAGCTCTGTGTCCTGCTTTCTGGTCAGTGCCACCGTCTCCAACCCGTATAACATAGCTGGTCTCATTACTGTCCTGTAGACCTTCCCTTTCACTCTTGCTGATACCTGGCTGTCATAAAATCACTCCTGACACTCTTCTCCACCCATTCCACCCTGCCTGCACTCTCTTTTTCACCTTTCTTTCACAATCCCCATTACTCTGTACTGTTGATCCTAAGTATTTAAACTCATCCACTTTTGCCAACTCTACTCCCTGCATCCTCACCATTCCACTGACTTCCCTCTCATTCACACACATGTATTCTGTCTTGTTCCTACTGACCTTCATTTCTCTCCTCTCTAGAGCATATCTCCATCTCTCCAGGGTCTCCTCAACCTGCTCCCTACTATTGCTACAGATCACAATGTCATCAGCAAACATCATAATCCACAGGGACTCCTGTCTAATCTCGTTTGTCAACCTGTCCATCACCATTGCAAATAAGAAAGGGCTTAGAGACGATCCCTAATGTAATCCCACCTCCAACTTGAATGCATCTGTCGCTTCTACCACAGACCTCACCACTGTCACACTTCCCTCGTACATATCCTGTACAATTCTTACGTACTTCTTTGCCACTCATGACTTCCTCATACAATACCACAGCTCCTCTCGAGACACCCTGTCATATGCTTTCTCCATGTCTACAAAGACGCAACGCAACTCCTTCCGGCCTTCTCTAAAGTTCTCCATCAACATCCTCAGAGCAAACATTGCATTTGTGGTGCTCTTTCTTGGCATGAAACCATAAAGCTGCTCACTAATCATCACCTCACTTCTTAACCTACCTTCCACTACTCTTTCCCATAACTTCATGCTGAGACTTATCAATTTTATTCCCCTGTAGTTACTGCAGTCCTGCACATCCTATTCTTATTCTTAAATATCGGCACCAGTACACTTCTTCCTACTTCCTCTTTCCAGATGTCACGCCAAGCACCCTTCTTGCTGTCACCCTTACTACACCTGCCGTAGTTTCCCAGATGTCTGGAAACTCTTCACTGCCACCCAGTGCCTGTCTCACCTCCTCCCTAAACTCAACCTTGCAGTCTTCCTTTTTTAACTTCCACCATTTGATCCTTGACTCTGCCCTCACTCTTCTTGATCTCCAACATCATCCTACAGACCACCATCCTATGCTGCTTAACTACACTTTCCCCTGCCACCACTTTGCAGTCTTCAATCTCCTTCAGATCAGCTCTTCTGCATAGGATGTAATCTACCTGTGTGCATCTTCCTCCACTCTTGTACGTAACCCTATGTTCCTCCCTCTCCTTAAAATACGTATTGACCACAGCCATGTCCATCCTTTTGGCAAAATCCACTATCCTCTGACCTTCTTCATTCCTCCCCTTGACACCATACCTACCCATCACCTCCTCGTCTCCACTGTTCCCTTCACCAACATGCCCATTGAAATCCACTCCAATCACCACTTTCTGTCCCTTGGGTACACTGTTCATTACTTCATCCAACTCACTCCAAAAATCTTCTTTCTCATCCATTGCACACCCAACTTGCAGTGCATATGCACTAACAACATTCATCATCACACCTCCAATTTCCAGCTTCATAATCATTACTCTGCCTGATACTCTTTTCACCTCCAAAACACTCTTGACATACTGTTCCTTCAGAGTAACTCCTACTCCATTTCTCCTTCTATCCACAACATGATAGAACAATTTGAATCTACCTCAGATCCACCTGGTCTTACTCCCCTTCCATTTAGTCTCTTGCATGCACAATATATCAGCCTTCCTTCTCTCTATCATATCTGCTAACTCTCTCCCCTTACCAGTCATACAGCCAACATTCAATGTTCCACTCTCTTTACTTTCCTCCTCTCCTCCTGCCTCCAGATACGTCTCCCCCCTCTTCTTCTTCGGCGAACAGTAGCCCAATTTCCGCCAGCACCCTGTTGGCTAACAGTACTGGTGGCGGTCGTTAACCCGGGGCTTGACCGATCCGGTATGGAAATTTGTATTGTTGTCCGCATATTGATTCAACAAAATTTTACACCGGATGCCCTTCCTGACGTAACCCTCCCCATTTATCCGGGCATGGGACTGGCATGAAGAAACGCACTGGTTTGTGCATCCCCATAAGGGGTCTAATGTGTGCCAAGAATGTATTGCCCACACCATTACACAACTAACCTGTATCATTGAATCAAGACAGGATAGAGCTGTGGATTCAAGCTGTTTATGCCAACATTTCTGACTCGACCAACTGCATATTTCTGAAGAAACTTAGATTGTCAGACCAGGGGTAATTTTTCCAGTTTGGATAATTTTAATCTTAAATCATTCATTTTTGCCACATGCACAATGTAACCTCATTTTCCTGTTCTTTGCTGATAGGAGTGGAACCTGGTGTGGTCTACCACTTCTGCAGCCCATCCACTAAAGCTCCAGCGCACCGTGTAATAGAACTGTGGTGTAAAGTTGTAAAGACACTCACAGTTGTAGAGAATATTTGAGTATTTGTGGCCTTTCTGTTGAGTCAGGCCATTCTCATTAACTGGGAGATTTCTACACAAAGAGCTGCTGCTTGCTGAATGTTTCTTGTTTATCGCACCCTTCTCTGTAAACTCCAAACTCTAACAGTTGAAAAACCCAGAAGGGCAGCCATTTCTGAGACACTGGAACCACTTGTCTGGCACCAGCAAACATACAAATGATTAAAGTCATTTAGATCTCTAGTCTTGCCCATTCTAAAGTTTAGTGAACAAAACACAATTAGCTGATTGTAGGAACATGTTTGCTTGAACAAGCAAAAGCGCTGGATAAACTGATAATTTTGCATAGTTATCAACAGTAGCACCCTTACAAATGCAAATCTGAAAAACTGAGCCATAAACAACATTCATTTATATAACCCAGAAAGTTACAGGTTGACTAATCCAGGAAATTTAGTGGAATTAGCACATTCTCATTCCTAAGGAAAACTTGCTTCATTTCCAGAATCAACAGATAATGCTTTTACATGTGCTTCAATAACCTGATTATTCACAGAAACCTGGTTTCTAAAATGCCATGTAAACCTTTCTGATTATGTGGCCATGTAAACCCATAGCCAGGTTACCGTTAAAGATTTTTCAGTCTGCGCATGTCTGTTTCACTCTGTTAGCCTACACACATTATTTTCTTTGCACACTCTTTCAGAGTCTACTAAATACTTTTGCAGAGGCAAATGTTTGAGTGATCGCATTTTCCTTCTCCTGGCTGAAATAATCTGTCTCAGTATTTCAGAAATCACTAAATTTATGTTGATGAGCTGAACTTACAGTGCTGAACTCAGCTAAACAATCTCAAGATCCATAGGGAAACACATTAAAAGTAGTCTCTGTTATGCAGTCGAGTTACTTTTTAAAAGTAACGAGCAACCTAACACAATACTTATCTTACTGAAGTAAAAATATCCGCATTATTATTATTCTAGCAGCACTGGGTGTAAGGCAAGAAGCACATGTACCGGGGGTCCTTTGCAGGGCTAGTCGCGCAGATAAGAGTGTTCTGTGGGCAATCCGGTAACAGAAACCTATAAACAAAGTGTCAATTTGACTAAACATATCTATAAAACACAAGAAAATGATCACAGGCGTCATGCATGTTTTCAGATTCAAAGTGGCCGATGATGACATTTTAACTCTTTTTCCACGGTTTAATGATGTTGTATGGTTTTGCCAAATGTGAACTCCAGAAGATTAACTTTTAATGTAAACACAGATTTTTAAGAATCCAGGTTATTCACCTTAACCAGATTATGTGTGTGTATTCAAACACACTGAGTAAGAGCTTTGAGAGCTTGATCCTAACCTACCCTACATTCAGAATCTTTAAAATTTGGTAGAATATTATATATTACGTTGATCAACTGGAATGCAAAAATGCTCCAATGAAAAGAGAACAGCATTTTGCAAAGACCCAAGAAGAGGATGAAATGAAACTAATCTACAGCAGAGACTAAAAGATGATTGACGTAAGCAGAAAATGACAACTGTTCCTGCTTGATTATTCTAAGTGACATCAGCAAGAACTTCACTTGAGAAGTGTCCTTCTGTTGCATGTCTTACTCTGAGCTGCTGGATTTATAATGACCAGTCAGACTCCTGGCTGTGACAGTGTATCCAGAAGGGAGAGCTAGATGAGAATTGCACTGTGCAGAAAGGTCATTCTGGTTACAGTACTGCCTCGATAACAACAAAAGTAACCACAATAACAACAAAAGACAATTATGACACAAATATGAACTTTATACTTAGCTTGTGATAGATATTTTTTCCATCATATAATCATCAGGCACTGCTGGGGGAACTCCATTTGAAGAGCAGCAGGGTGAATGTTACTGTAGAAGTCAGGATACCCTCTCTTTCTCGTTAATGGAGACATTCTTGTGGTTTTCTCTAGACACTGTTTAAGTGTCCAGAAAAGTCTGGCAGAAGGAAAGTTACAGACGGCTGCAATTCAAAAGACCCAAGGTTGAATAGGTAAGTGGCTGTGGCAGCAAGTCGTGAGGTTCTCAAATCCCAGGGTTTGGTAATGCTTATTTTAACTTTAAGATAATATTGTTTTGGTATAATCAAACCAATCAGTGTATAACTAGAACTTCACCACCTTCTTGACGTTTCTCCAGGCAAGAAATTATTTTTTCGCAGTTGGATACAGCACAATAATCATAAAAACTAAAATCAAGCAGTGTCACAAATTGAGACTAATAATAAGTAGTAATAAAATACATTATACACTGCAAATGAAAGAATAATATTTCCTAAATAAAGAGGCTATTCATGCAAGTTCCAAGCTTATTAAATACACAGTGACCCACTAAATATTATTGATCTTTACTACCTCCTACAGAGATTGTCTTCCTTTTGCAGCAGGCTTTCTCCATTTCAGCCTTCCTACACTGGCACCATTCCACGCAAGCAAACTTCTTCCAGGAGACAGCCACAAGCTATTCTGGTATTCATTCAGGCAAGGAGGGGTGGGTGTAGCAAGGGAAGCCACTGCATAAAAATAGAGGCCTTCACTGTCAGAAGCCTGATTCGTCACTAGAGAGAGGGGAGTTCTTCCTTAGCTCAACTGGCTAGAACGGCTGGACTCTATGCTCTGAATCCAGTAGCCATCAGCTTGGAGTGTGGATATGCATACTGATTTAAGCACTGCCCGAGCAAATATCCCAGCAGTGACACATGGAAATGAAATCCTGCCCAAAATAATCAATATATGCTTCACTCTCTGTGATTAATAATAATGTGGAGATGCAAAATTGGCTCAAAATATGGTATCATTGTAGGAAACACTTTAAAGACAGTAAGCTAATATTAATTACTCATAACGCAGCCACCCTTAACCTATACCATGCTTAACTCAAGTAAGTTACGTTATATCCAAACATTGACTGGCCTCTGTTTTGACAATATGCCCTTTGCATTCTTACGTGAAAGTTATAAACTATGTAAAGGAAAACTTAAACTAATTTTCCCAAAGTTCTATCAATATCAGTAGTGATGATAAAGATATTTTAAATAAGAAAATAAGTGGAATTCTTAATACTTTTTATGTCTCTACCTAAGGAGGAACTTTTGTATTTTATGCGATTTGTTCGAATAGCTTACTGAAATTGGTAGAGCGGGTGCTGATACTAATTTGATTTGATATGAAATACAAATATATGGAGGTAATATTGAATGTTTGTTCTGTGCCTAGTTCATAGTAAAATGATTCATAAAATTATTAAAATAAAAAAAAAATCTTAGGCATATTAACTCATACTTAATGCTGGTGCCTCATGTGAGATGATCAACAAAGGGTTAATTGGCATTGTTATAAAGTTTTTTTTTATTATTCATAGTGGCACTGAGAATAACTGGGGGTAAGGTATTGGCAGGAAAGCAACGATAGTAGGTTGCTGTTGGTTTAATACGATCTCGGCTTTTAAATAAAGCAGTTTATCCAATTATTTTAGTGAAGTAGGGAGAAGTATATTCACAGGCCTTTGGTGTATGCCGAGCACAACTGAGCCCAAAAATTTACTGTCACTGCAGCCAACCTTCATGAACAGGAACGTCATTGGGAAAATCATTGGAAGGTAGAAGAATTTTTATAAGGGGCAAATTATAAAAAGCAAGGGAAGGAGTAAATGTGTCCTGTTTGTCAGGTTCAGTCCATTCTGCTTGGTCAACTAACAGGAGTATTCATTTTTATTTCAGCTGTAGAGATAACAGGTTAGCCATTTAAAAATGAACCTTTGTTCAAAACCATTCCTAGATAACACTTAAAAGTCTTACTTTTTTATAATGTGGTTTTTAAGGCACTTCAGTGGAAGACTGCTTAAAATGCTAAACAACTGCAATTAACACAATAGAACAAGTCACCTTTTTGTGGCGGTACACTAATAGCCATCATAGCCCCATTTGATGGGAAGACCTTTCTGCTGATAGTTGGTTTCTTTTTATTTTACCTTGCTGGGTTTAAATAAATGTTTGCAAGCATTTTTAATTTTGACAAATTCTGATATTTAACTGGATCATATCATTTTTCTATATGCTTTTATTGATTTCAGAACAGCTGCAGAATAGCCATCTAAAATTTTAAAAGTCAGATAAAAATGGTCGTGATGAATTTACAATAAATTCTTTTCTAATATGGCCCTTTTACAACCAAAACTGGTCAGAAATTTCTTGCAAATTAAAATATACATTCATATAGTTTTTGAAATGCCTTCACAAAGGCAACTTTTTTTGTTATATCAAGGAATCTGAGTTAATTGGATTTATACTCTTAATGCACATCTGATGATGTCAAATAAAACTGCAGAGTGGCATTTTGGTTAGTGCTGCTCCCTCATGATGTACGTACTTTGGGTTCCAATTGCAAATGTATTCATAGTGAGGACTTTACCTATTTTTGTCGAGTGCTACAGCTTTTTTTCCCACATCATAAAGATGTGTGACTGGCGTGCTATCCACGACTGACTCTTGCATTGTGCCCAACTCCGCCAAGGCAGCCTGCAGCTTGCCATACCCCTAAATTGGATTCAGCTGTTTTGATAATGTTAAATTATATATAATACACATTTTGAAAAATTTTAAAGTCTTTATTTTGGAAAATACTTGCCTGCTTTTCAGCAATATTTAAACTGAGTGGCAGGGAATTCAGCTTCCATGTCAAGTGTAACACCATGTGGGCTGATGGGCATTGTGGCATCAGTGATAGGAACTGGACTTTAAAACACAAAGGCTGCTTGTGACCTTGACCAAGTGACTTAATCAGCCCTTTCATGAACTGTACAAACATAAAATAAACTTTTGTTAAATATATTTGTATCTATAAAGTACCTAGGAAAAACCTGCTCCATATAAAGTAAAGGGCGTTTTCTAGTTTAATGAATGTCAAAGTGCATTGTCTATTTGTGATGACCACAACACATTTTGACATTTGTGCTCCAGCCCCAGAGACATAAGAAATGGGGACTACAGGAGTTGTGCTCATTAGGGTCGCATTTCATAGTACAGAGAATACGGAGAAAAACAAAAGGTCACAAATAAAGGAGAACCTGGAAAACAACTAAGACGAAGTGAAGATTCATTTCAGGACAACAACCCAAGTGTATGAGTGAAGGAATTTTGCAGTCATGTCATATCATTTTCTAACCTGCTTAATGCAGACCAGGGTTGTGGGTGTACAGGAGCCTATCTCAGTTAGAATAGGAAGCAAGGCAGGAACAAACCTGGGAGGGCAACCACACACACACACACACACACACGCACACTCTCTCTCTCTTTCTCTCTAGGACCAATTTAGTGTTGGCAGCTCACCTAACCTACAGTCTCCTTACTGCAAGGCAGCAGTGCTATCACTGTGCCAATGCCCAGAATCTTGTAGTGGGTTCAAAAAAATGACATTGGCTTATCTTGATAAAGCCACATCAAATTCTAGACTTGAACCTCACTGAGAATTAAGGACAAGAATTAACCAAAAGAACCTAAGTAAACAGTGAAGAATAAGTGAAAAATCTCCAAATCTATAACCATACCCAAGTAGAATCATAGCAGGTGTCAAAGATGCACCCACAAACCATCTGTGGCACTAAAAATTTCAATTTGAAAACATTCATAATTTCTTCCATTGTATATTATTCTAAATAGCCAATTACTTCATATTTATGTTATTGCATTAAAATGTCAGGTGGGAGGGATTCTTTCTGAAGGCAACATGGAAGTATCCCATACAGGCCCAGAAATGTTCTGAAAGCAATGCTTATTAAACTTTTGTACAGTCTATTTTCTGATAATTATTTAAATTAAGAATCAGCACTTTTAATAAAAGATGAGTTAAATTTAGGAACAGTTGAACTCATTCTGGTGCTCACTACACAAAGCAAAAATGAACAAATTTATCAGGGTAAATGTAATCATTTGAAAAAATACAAACAACTAATTTTTCTTTCATACCATTGATGTTAAATATTATGAACTTTGCATGGAAAATACAACGAATGCTTTGCCTTGGAGTTTAAGTGGCCCATTCAGATTCATAAGTGAACAGCGCCCTCTGCTGTACAAAAGAAGAATACATTCCTTTGGGATTTTTTTTCCCCATTTGTTGTGATCATTTTCATTCAAAAAAGCTGGTACTGGCTTTTTTAATTAAGAGCATAACCCACCCATTCTTTTTCTGAATTTGATTCTTCTAATACTGGTTTATGATTGGAGACAGGCCACTCAAACAGCATTGTGGCAAGGAATTCGATCTGGGTTTGCTGGAGAAATGAGGCAATACTCAGGATGGTTTGAAAAAGCATGGATCAACGTGTGCTAACACAGGTCTAGAAATATCATTCTGATGGCAGTAGGCCAATATTAAAGTTCTATAATACAGACAGAAAAATATATACTTAAAAATTATGATTGCTATGATGCTGGTGACTGGGGAGACACAAGACTGCTGGGACAAATCATGAACAGTCTGCAGTTCAATTGCTTTCCATATTTATCATGCCTATAATTGATGAATAATAATAATAATAATAATTAAAAACCTGCCACAATTTAATTGCAGAAAAGCAGCTCAGTGTATCCATATTCAATACTCACATATCCAAAACGGTTACCCAGTGTGTGTCCTGCAAACTAATGAAAAGTCGTCCATTTTCCAAACTTGCTTTCTCCTTCATATGGTTGTGAGTAGCTTTAGTCCATCACAACATGACCCAGGTTTAAAATGGGAAATAAACCTGTATAGGGTGTCATACTGTAGATATGGCTAGATGACAGCCAGGGCTGACTTACTGTAATGCATGGGCACGCTGAGAAGTTACTCGGGGGCCCCATGTTAATTTATGAATTTTATGACTTCCTGTCAATAAACAAATACTATACAATACAATAAATATGTTATTGTGTTACAAGTGGACATTGGCATTGGCCTCCGATTTAGTATCACGGTAACCTCTGCAACTCCACGTGCATGTATGTGTACGGATCTCACCCACTACATAACGTAAAAGCGTACAGTATATGCTAACGTCACTTTAACTCAATTCTCTGCAAAGAAATTTCACAAATGTTTGTGTTGAGCACTTGATTAATCATAAATAATTCCTAGTAATTTCATACTGTGCCATCTCCTTCTGTACGGTTAACCAATTGAGTCTCATGTATATGTTGAAATTTTTGTTCAAACATTTGTGTTGATTAATCTTTGCTGTACAGAATGTTTTTTAATGAATGTTTAAACACTGATTTTGTTGAAAGTACCAATACGATAAATATATGCTTAATTTTATCAACCATTTTCATTTTTATTCCTGTGAGTGGTTGTGTAGGTAGGGGCCCCAGTGCACTGCTTTGCCCGGAGGCCTACAGTCATGGCCGAAATTATCGGCACCCCTGGAATTTTCCCAGAAAATGCACCATTTCTCCCAGAAAATTATTGCAATTACAAATGTTTTGGTATACACACGTTTATTTCCTTTATGTGCATTGGAACAACACAAAAAAAAGAGAAAAAAAGCCAAATCTGACATCATGTCACACAGAACTCCAAAAATGGGCCGGACAAAATTATTGGCACCTTTTCAAAATTGTGGGTAAATCATTTTATTTCAAGCATATGATGCTCGTTTGAACTCACCTGTGGCAAGAAACAGGTGCTGGCAATATAACAATCACAACTGAAGCCAGTTAAAATGGTGGAAAGTTGACTCAACCTTTCTGTTGTGTGTGTGAGTGTGCCACACTAAGCATGTAGAACAGAAAGAAGAGCAGAGAATTGTCTGAGGACTTGAGAACAAAAATTGTGAAAAAATGTCAACAATCTCAAGGCTACAAGTCCATCTCCAGAGATCTTCATGTTCCTTTGTCCACTGTGCACAACATAATCAAGAAGTTCACAACACAAGGCACTGTTGCTAATCTCCCTGGACGTGGATGGAAGAGAAAAATTGATAAAAAGACTGCAACGAAGGATAGTCTGAATGGTGGATAAACAACTCCAATCAACTTCAAAACATATTCAAGCTGTTCTGCAGACTCAGGGTGCAACAGTGTCAGCTCGAACTATCCGTCAACATCTGAACAAAATGAAACGCTATGGCAGGAGAGCCAGGAGGACCCCACTGCTGACACAGAAACATAAAAAAGCCAGACTGGAGTTTGCCAAAATGTACTTGAGGAAGCCAAAATCCTTCTGGGCGAACGTCTTGTGGACAGATGAGACCAAGGTAGAGCTTTTTGGTAAAGCTCATCATTCTACTGTTTACAGAAAACGGAATGAGGCCTACGAAGAAAAGAACACAGTACCTACAGTCAAACATGGTGGAGGTTCTAAGATGTTTTGGGGATGTTTTGCTGCCTCTGGCACTGGATGCCTTGACTGTGTGCAAGGCATCATGAAATCTGAAGACTACCAAAAGATATTGGGGCACAATGTAGGCCCCAGTGTCAGAAAGCTGGGTCTGCGTCAGAGGTCACAGGTGTTCCAGCAGGACAATGACCCCAAACATACCTCTAAAAGCACCCAGAAATGGTTGAAGACAAAGTGCTGGAGAGTTCTGAAGTGGCCAGCAATGAGTCCGAATCTAAATCCGATTGAACACTTATGGAGAGATCTCAAAATTGCTGTTGGGAGAAGGCACCCTTCAAATCTGACAGACCTTGAGCAGTTTGTAAAAGAAAAGTGGTCGGAAATTCCAGTTGAGAGGTGTAACAAGCTTGTTGATGGTTATAGGAAGCGCTTGATTTCAGTTATTTTTTCCAAAGGGTGTGCAACCAAATATTAAGTTGAGGGTTCCAATAATTTTGTCCAGCCCAGTTTTTGAGTCTTGTGTGACATGATGTCAGATATGGCTTTTTTTCCTCTGTTTTTTTGTGTTGTTCCAATGCACATAAAGTAAATAAACGTGTATACCAAAACATTTGTAATTGCAACAATTTTCTGAGAGAAATGGTGCATTTTATGAGAAAATTCCAGGGGTGCCGATAATTTCAGCCATGACTGTATAATGCTGTTAAAACGGCCCTGATGACAACTGTGCTGGGGAAACAACAAAGAAAGCAGAGAACATTAGCAGCAAAAATACACCAGTAGTAAAAGAAAGCAGGAAAGACCAATATGCATGATGATGTAGTGTTAAACTTTGTCTGAAGTACACAGTGTACAAAAGACCTGAATGGCCTATTCTTGTTAAAATTGTTCTAAAAAAACTAATACTATAATATTGCCATACCCCCCCCAAACCCCCCAAAATCCAGTTCTGGGAGATGACAGGCTGAAGTCCATCATATCAGCTCTTAGCATAAAGCAGAGGACAGCCCTAAACAGTGTGCCAGTCCATTACAGCACATAAATGATTAGCAGTTACAAAAAGGGCAACATACTAGAGAATTTGATCAAACAACAAAAACATAAAAAAAATAAATGAGCAATGATCCTAAAAACATAATCTTACATATTCATCATAGTACATTACACGAGTGCTCATTCATTACCTTTCTCATACAGTACAATTATGTATTAACAAAAGCACTGGTTTTACAGTTGATCTAGTTGGCTGTTATATTAGGCTGCCTGTTTCATGTTGCTCTTCTTGTAATTGGCATAATGATATTGCACAGACCTGTTGGTAGATGTCCATTTCATAATTACGGATGCTGCTCTATTGCTTTGGCACTGATTTCCTGTATTAAGGACAGCTATTTCATTTTTATCTCTAGGAAGACATAAAGGTTTGGAAGTTGGATAATGCAAAAATCAATTGTGGTCACATTTTTACTAAATCTCAGCCAAATTACAGCTTACCGCAGCTGCAAGAATTTGTTTGAAGCCATGACTCTCATCCAAGATTCTCAAAAGAAGTGCTGAAATAAATTAACTCATGCATTGTACTGTATAATACAACTCACAAATTAGTTGTTTTATTGCGAAATACGCTTCACAAATCAAATTTGTTGCAGTGTGAAATCTGAAGAATGTGACAGCAGAACCTTTAGTCAAACAGCCTTTTAGCCAATGCAATTATTTTGTGATAACAGTTTTGAGGATTACAAACTTATCTTTTTCTTTTAGAAAATAAAGGGGAAAAGTCAGAAGAAAAAAAAAAATCACACATTTCCATTTCTTTAATGCTATATATATATCACAGGCTGCTAAGAAAGTGAAGGTGCAAAAATACTTCAGCTGTCCAGACCTATACTGTTTATTTTTCATTTTAGTAAAGTTTTTCAATAATTTGAGATCTTAATGATGACATGATTAGCCAGGTCAATTTACTGGCAGAGTTCAAGATTTAAAGCTGGTAGTATAATAATTAAATAATTTGATTACTTCAGTTCGTTGGCACCTTTACATATAAACGAAAGCCACTTTGTCCTACAACCCTAGAAAAATCTTAGTGTCCTTCCTTGAACATTAAGGATCATGCTGAAACATATACATTTCTTAACTCCACATAATTATACAGTATACAACTGTCATTGAGTGTCAAAGGAAAGAAAAAAAACACAGACTGAAAAAAGAACAAAATTAAATAACAGTAAGAAAGCTCCAACAAAATAAAAGTGTTGGATGGGTCTGTACCTTACCAGTAGTGCCCAATATCAATTGTATGAATGCACATTTTAATCTCTGAAAATAAAACAGAACATGAAAGTTCTGAACTTGATGACAGCATTATTACATATTGTTTCAAATTAATCCCAAGACAGCAACAAAAGGACTTTCAAAAGAGTTGGAGGCACCAGGTGCCAAAGTATCTACATATGCCATTAAGAGAGTCCCTCATCACCAAAGGCCTTAACAGTATTATGTAAGTAGCAAGCATCTACTTCAAGATCAACATAAAAAAGTCAGACTGAAGGTTGCAAGTGATCATCAGAATAAAGATCTGGCTCTTTGGAGGATTTTTCTGTGGTCAGATGAAGCAGACTGCCAAAATGAGCATTGCTATACATTGAAGAGGAGGGTGGGGTTTTAAAAAAAGAAGACAGCTATGCCAACTGTGAAACATGGGGGAGCGCAGCATCATATTGCTGGGGTGTTCTGCTGGTAAAGGGACGGGGTACTTCAAAAAATGGCTTCATGAAAATGGAAGATTATCAAGAACTTTTCAAGCAACACCTCAAAACATAAGCCAGAGTTAAACCTTGGTCACAAATTTGTCTTTCAGCAAGATGCTGCTGCTAAGTACACCTTTAAAGTTGTAACAACATGGCTTAAAGTTGACAACTGTGAAAGTATTAGAGTGACCATCACAGAGCCCGGACCTGAATCCCATAGAAAATGTGTGGGCTGAACTGAAAGGGCATGCTCGGGCAAGGAGGCCTACTAAAGTAATATTTAAAACAGTTCTCTCAGTAGGAATGGGCAAAAATTCTCAACTTGCATTGTGAGAAGCTTGCAGAAGACCTCCCCTAGTATTTGATTCAAGTTAAGCAACTAAGAGGCAATGCTATCAAATACTAACAAAGTGTATGTATTCTTCTGAGCCACTGAAAAATCTGGTATAGTAAATAAAGGATGAAATAAATCTGTCTCAGTTATTATTTTGATATTACCACTTATGGAAATAGATAATCTTAATTGACGGAATGTAATATAACATGACGTGTGGATTTGAGAAACACTGAGTTAGGTCTAAGTACATTTTTGTAGATAGATACCGTAGATCGTGTAAGACACATGAGCATCAGGAGTGTTTTATAAGCTTGTACCATTCGAACTAGTGTGGTGCCGAGGTGTCACCTGTTGCACGGCTGCACTTGGGCACTAATTTGGGATCCTGAGGTGGTTTGTTGTGTGTATCGGTGCATGCTCCCAACCTACTGGTTGAACATGAGGATGAGAACAGAGTGAGATACTGCCACTAACCTCTGTTCCATTTGTTTCCCTAGACTGCAGGAAAACAAATCCTCAAAAGACCATTGAGGTCACTTACTGCCTCTTTTCTGTCTCCACCACAAGTCGCCATTCACATTTGGACCAACTTAGGAGGAATTCGGAGCTCCATGCCTATTCCGTTTCCATTTTTGCAGCAAATAGCCAAACCATTTTTAGCACATATTTACTTTCCTTTCCTTCAGTTTTAAATGAATCAATAAATCCCTCAGCACCCCAAAACTGATTTTCTCAAATTGTTTCATAATATTTATCCTAAGAAACTCAACAAACACAAAAATATTGTAATAAAAAAATTTCCCTCAAACGCATCCAAGAATTACAAAAAAGCAGAAGAAAACATTAATTACAACAAAAACACAACAGTATCAAAGTAAAATGTACATTACAATCATATATAAACTGAACTTTATTATTACTTGCCATTTGGCTGACACCCATGGTGTTTTACAACATTTAAGATACATCTGGTTACATTTTTCTCTTGTTTTTCCAGTTGGAACCCTGGCAGGTGAACAGACACACAGAGTCAGTAGTGAAACCCACAATCTCGGGGTTTGAAGTCCAAAGCCTTATCAAAGTAAATCACACTGCCTACCAACAACTAATTGTTGTAATTTTCTTTTTCATCCACTAAACTATCTTTAGTTTATCTTTTTATATTTGTGTCACAACGCAGGACTAGGTTCTTTGCTAAAATAATAACTCTCAGTTACTGTTATCTTTTCTGCTCATAACATCAGTAGAGACTCTTGATCTATGAGGGACAATTAAAGTTTCCAGACTTTTTTTAAACTCCATTTATTAAGAATTTCAAAAACAAAGAGTACTTTTCTATATAGTCACCTTCCTCTGCAATGCAATTTTTCAACTTTTTAATGCCCAATTACTACTCCTCCCGCCTTCACCATTTCCAACGAAAATATAAAAGTGCAGAAACTTTTTGAACATCCCTCACATCTCCAGTTTTCATTGTTCATGACACTAAGGGTTTTCTCCAACAATAACTGCCTATGGCCGGCACACTTCCAAATGGTAGCTACCAGTGAGAGAATTTTCAGATAACTTGGTTACCTGATTTCACCTATTTGTGACACAAACATGATCTCTCAGCTCATTTTGTTACACACAAGGGGGAAAAAATCTGCTTAACCAGAAATACTATTTTTATGGTATTTTTAGTAATGTAATACTCATCAACAGCACTTAATTTCCACTGCCATTTATCCACCATTTAATTTAAAACCTGCTTAATTCAACTTAGGATTGCTAGGGTAGAAAAGGCCAGAGACGACTACTCTAGTGGAATTGGGTTATGGGTTAGGTTACAGGAACCAGCCCTGGATGCACTTCCAACCCATTCCGAAACATGCATATTCACTCACACACGCATCCATAATGAATTGTACACTCACCCATACCGGTTCAATTTCAAGTTGCCAGTTAACCTCACACACTTCTTTTAAGATGTGAAAAAATGAGAGGAGAATGTGCAAACTCCACAAAAACAATGACTGGGCTGAGATTCAAGCCCAGTTTCCAGAAGCTACTGATGTTGGTAAGTAAATCTGGAATAGTTATTGCACTACTTTGAATCAAGTTTTTTCCATTTATTTGGAGAAAAGAAAAAAAGACAAGCAAATATTACATTTTTTGTTGAGCTCTGGGTTCTCCCAAACCTTCAAACAGATATGCATGTAGAAAGAAAATCACAAGGATCTCCAAAAATTCCCATAGCTTGTGAATGTAGAAAAATTCCACCCTAAAAAAAAAATAAATGAGGCCAAACACCCCTGTGTGGTAAACGATCTGATCTTTAAAAAAACAAATTCTTTTCTGCATGAATATGGAGGTAGAATCAGAGTTCCAGATTTGGAAAGACTCTGCCAAAATTAAACATATTGGATATTTTGAGACATGGATTTTCTGTTGAACTGCTTGCAAAAATTTAGAACTGTAAAAGTGTAGTGTTGGATTTAGCCTTTGTTCTACCCTTTGGGGTTGACAGCTTTGAGCCCCCAGCTTCTCACCTCATTCCACAGTGGTTGCAGGTTTTCATTTCAACTCATTTTTGACATCAGTTGGTCTCCTATATAAATTAAATACTCCTTTATTTAACTGTTTCATGCTTTATTATGTCAATCCAGAAGTGCACAACACTTTCAAAGTAATTTAACAAGTAGGCCTAAGCTACTGTATATACTGTAGATCTCTTTTTAAATATTTGGTCATTTTCTTTAAATAAAATATCTTGTTTTAATCAGCTGCATTGCTAATGATCACAAAAGCAGACTTGACACTGAAGTAGCTGTTCCTGTCATTTACAGCCACATCTCCTCATTGTTAACTGACACTATTATATATATATAAAAAAAAAAAACATTCTGCTTCTGAATAGACTCCTCTTGTAATTACAGCAAATATCCTCATTATTGCTGTTAGAAAGACAACATAAAATTTGTAGCTGTTTTTCCATATATTTCAACAAACAAGCCTATTTTATGTGTTCTTCTTATGCTTTCACTTTTTATATAAATATTGTGACAGAAAGGGGTAGCTATCGCTCCCTTGAACCCTCGGAACAGACACCAGACACCAAATAAAAGTCCAATTATTATTTATTTTATAATAATAATGTGCACCAAGCACCCTCCACTCCACAATACTCATAAATCATCAATTCTCAATACAATATTAACAATAATCAATCCTCCACTCCCAGATGTGTTGTCACCCTTCCTCCCAACTCAGCTCAAATGACCTGGGTTCTCCCACAGTCCTTTTTATAGTTCATGACCCGGAAGTGTTTCTGATCCCTCAGTCCATGTGATTTTTCAGCACTTCTGGGTCAGATAAAAACTTCTCATTTTTCTTCAGCCCGGAAGTACTTTATTTCTTCCGTCCTCGTGACATGGAAGTACTTCCAGGGTATACGAATGATACATGTTCTTTATCCTCCCTGCAGCATCCTCCGGTGGCCCCCATGGTATCCAACAGGGCTGTGAAGGAAAACTCCAAGGTCCATGATGCCCTGCTGGAATTCGGGACATCTCTACGCTGATATTATATATATATATATTATATATATATATCCGACTTGCTGACCAACCACAAGCGTTACCTGGTAGGTAACCACCCATACAATCAGATTGTGATTCAGACTATGAATGCCATGAATGTAATTACTTCGATCTACATGCTGTCAAATTAACGAACCACACGCCGTGGCGCAACATTAGAGGCTTCGGCCTCTAGCGCTGACGTCCGAGGTTCGATTCCCCGAGAGGGGGGTGCAATGAGTGTGTACGCCTGATGAGCCCAGAATTAAGATGAAACACGTGTCTGATACTCTTTGCATTATTTGACAGTAAAACTATTTCAACCATTCTATGATCTGCTTCTCTTAACTGAAAGAGGGCACCGTGGCGGATGTTAGCCGACTTGTTGACCAACCACAAGCGTTACCTGGTAGGTAACCAGCCATACAATCAGATTGTGATTCAGACTACGAATGCCATCAATATATCTTGAACTCTAAATTGCATCCAAATAGTTACAACCGGAAAAGACAGAACAAAGGCACTGCATGATAATAAGAAGCAGCAAATTCAATAACCCCCCTTTCCCCCCACCATTTATGAAATCATTAGCAGGTAACTGCTTAGATGACAATGAAAATTCAAAATATGAAAAATGCCAACCTCTCAAAACCTGGGAGATTTACTTATATTTTTCTAACCCCTATACAATAAAAGGTAAATGTTTTTGTGTCATTAGGTAATGCCACAATAAACGTCTATGGTAGTAAGTAAGAGAATGCTTAATTAAGACAGAAGTTCCAATTAAATCTGATCTTATTCAGAACAAAAACCCACATCCACTGACGCTTTTTGTGGACTGAGAGGAGTAGTGAAGCCTTACACCAACAAGATGATTCAAGAATTGTCCATCAAATAAAATAAGGAAATTTAAATTATGGAAGAATGTAATGAGTGCCACAGAAGTGTATGTAGACACTGTAAAAATGTACAATTCAGAATATAAGGAAAAAAAGCACTGTACTTATAAATGAATGACGACATTCATGTCCACCAATAAAACAGCTGAAGTTGCCGATATGAAATTAGCGTATAAAAGAATTGTCATTGAAATCAGCAGCAACCTCAAAAGTACAGATCTGAAGGAAGCACAATCAAGACTTTCAAGGCAAAATTACAAAGATCACCCTGAAAAATATAAATGTCTCCTTAACACCAAAAACCATTTGCGAAAAAATGCTCTAATGAGCCAAAGTCAGTATGAAGATAAATGTTTGACAAAGTGATGATAAAGGGGAAAGTGTGGAGAAAGGAGCAACGACAGATAGCCGAAAGCACACAATTTCATCTGAGAAACACAGTGGAGTAAGTTTTGTTATTGCTGCCTTTCGAATGGACTGATGAAGAACAGTATAGTTGCAGAACAAAGATCAAAAATACATAGGTTTTTGCTTTATGTAGTCACGGGCAAAAACATTGGCACCCCTGCACTTCTTTCAGAAAATGCACCACATGTTTCAGAAAAATGTTGCTAAGGCATTTATTTCTTTTGCTCACATTGGATCAACACGAAAAAGCAGCGGAAAAAGTCATCATATGATATTATTCTACACAGATCCCCAGAAATGGACTGGATACAATTATTGGCATCTTTTCAAAATTGTAAAAAAAATAAAGTTACAGATGCGGGCAATATAGAAATCACAAATGCAACCAAGCTAAATCAAGAAATGTTGGCTCAATTTTTGTGTCTGTGTGTACTGCCCAGAATGGAGAAAGGAAGAGCAAGGAATTGTCAGAGGATTTGAGAACCAAAATTGTGAAAAACCATTGACAAATTTAAAGTTACAAGACCATCTCCAGAGATTTAAAATGTTATTGTGCCCACTGTGTAAACGCCCATGGCACTGTAGCTCAACCATCTCTGGAAATGAACAAAAAAGAAAAATTGTTGGACGATTACAATAAAGGATTGTTCAAATGGTTAATAAAGAACATAATTCAGGAGGAACCCTACAGATGACACAGAGACATAAAAAAAGTCAGACTGGAGTTTGCCAAGACTTGTCTGAAAAATCTAGCATCCTTCTGGGAGACCAAAATTGAGCTTTTTTGGTAAAGCACAACATTGTATTGTTTACAGAAAATGAAATGGTGACTTTAAAGAAAACAGTCCCTATAGTCAATAGTGGAGGTTCACAGATATTTTGGTTTTGCTCTGCTGCCTCTGAGACTGGATGATGGTGATTGTGTGCAAGGCACCATTAAATTTGGAGACTACCAAAGACTTTTGCAGCACAGTGTAGGGCCCTGAGTCAGCTGGGTTGCCATCAAAGGTCACAGGTCCTCCAGGAAGACACTCACCCAACGTATACTTCAAAAAGCACCCATAAATGGTTTAAGATAAAGTGCTGGAGAGTTCTGAGGTGGCTGGCAAGGAGTCCAGATCTAAACCACAGAACACTTGTGAAGAGATCTCAAAACAGCAGTTGGAAAAGGCACCCTTCAAATCTGACAGACATGGAGAAGCTGGCAAAAGAAGAGTGGTCTAGAATTCCAGTACAGAGGTGTAAGAAACTCATTCATGGTTAGTAAAAGAAACAATTTTCAGTTATTGTATCCAAAGGGTGTGCTACCAAATATTAAGTTGTGAGGGTTTCAATAACTTTGTCCAGTCCATTTCTGGTGTTCTGTTTGTGGTGATATTAGACTTAAAGACATAAACAGGTGAATACCAAAGCATATAAAATTGAAACAATTTTCTGAGAGAAGTGCTGCCTTTTCCGAAAGAAGTGCAGAGTTGTCAGGATTTTTGGCCAGGACTGAATGTATGCAAAAATGTTTGCAGATACACAAGTTTATGCTTCAGAAATGCAACAAGCCAAAATATGGTGAAAACATAACCAAGGGTGTACAAGGCCAAAAAATGTAAGGTGTGAGACTATCCAAGTCGGTCTCCATGGATTCTTTTAAAAATTGCCAAGGCCTGGCAACGTGCATCAAAAGAGTAAAGCAAGTAGTTTACAGGATTAATGTAGATATTGTCTGCAAAATAACTGGAAGTTTTATATTATTTCAATTTACCTTAAGTTAATATGCACCATTATGCTTGCCAGAAGTGGTATTACTTAAATACAAACTATACAGGCATATTTATTGTGACATTTTGGGCTTTATCACATGTTGTCATTTAAAACCAGAAATACATGCGTATCCTTCAAAAATAGCAATATTCAATTCACACTACTAATGCAGAATGACAACACTATATTATAACAAGCACTGCAAAAATGTGCTTTACTATTACTATACGGTTAGCATAAGCAATGCAGACATTACCACATACTCAACAAAACTTTAAAGAAGATTTATATCTCTCTATTATAAAAAAAAATCCTGGAAAGAAACAGTAGGGCGTCAAGACGTTATCTTCACGTTAAGATCACGGAAGATAGTTAAATGACCTGTGAGGACCTTAAACATGAGACATTGTGCCAAGAGATTGACTCAGGATCGTCTCGCAATGGCGTAGAACATGAGATTCTTGCAAGACACGCCCTACTTACAATCAATATCAAAGAAGACAACGGGGCAGAAAAACATTCATTTGTGTGAAGAATTTGTGCACATACAGATCCAGGGTCTTAGCACATATAATGCGTATGAGGACAATATGTTATAAATGAAACGTCAATGACTAAGTGAAGAAGAAAGCAGCGTGGAGAAAAGAGACTCAAAAGCGTTGGAGAGAAAAAAAAGAGCAAAAAAGAAAAAATAATCTAAAAGCAAAATTCAGAAAATAAGCAAGGTAATTATCAGCCTGTAACAAGTGGAATTGAAACAAAGCATGTCCAATAGGGCTCAGAATTAAAAGACAGAGTAAAAGACAAAGTAGAACTTCATAAACACATTCACAAATGTTGGCGATATACACATGCAGAGCAGATTATGAAAGCAGAGGAATTCGAAAGGCTCAAAAAAACAAAAAAAAAAAAAAAACAAACGTTTGCGCGATACACATGTGAAAGTTAAAGAATATGAAAGTAGGAAAATTAGAAAGTATTAAAAAGAAAGTAAAGATCGGAGTAGCGCAAACAAATGGAAATTATTACTCGAAAAACAGAAAATAATCACCACGGACCAGGTGTCATTGAAAAAAAAAGCAGGACAAAGCTAAGTCAGAAATAAAAGACAGTAGAAAACAAAGTAAAACGTCATAAAGAGGTTACAAAACAAAGGGGCCAAACACATGCAGAGCAGGTTAAAGATAATGAAAACTGGAATTCAAAAGACTCAAAAAAAACATAGGCATGAAACACATGCAGAGCAAGATACAGAATATGAAAGCAGAAAAAAACGACAGTGTCAAAAAAAGAAAGTAAACATTGCATTAGCCCCCAAAAAAAGGAGAAATTATTACTCAGAGAAATAACTAAAAGACGAATAGAGATCAGAAGTATGTAAATATTGTAAGGCTTTGAAGTTTAAGTCAGAGAATTTCAAAAACGTGTTTTACTTCACATGCATTTATTGGTTACTTTGCAAAAAAAAAAAAAAATTAACTGCTGATGATGTGGATCGCTTTTTCTGTGCTGAAATTCCAAACAGAGAAACCTATCCTGAATTATGGTACAAAGTCATTAAACACGTGTCTCACTGACCTCATTTAAAAGATTCAGCATATTGGGACTCGAAAGATTTCAAATATTGTTTTTATATAAGTTCTGAAATAAAAGTGAAACTAATGAAATAGCAACAATTCAAAGAAAATCTCTATAAAGCAACATAGCAATAAATGTACATAATATAGATTAATTTACTACAATTCAAAGTCATGCATTTACAGACTACAGAGTATGTATGTGTGTCATTTAAATCTTTAAAATTAGTTATGTTGAATTTCATCTTCAGAATTGAATTGTCTTCATCCAATTCATTGCTTTGTCTGTTGCATTGGCAAATTTTTTCTTCCCCCCTAAAAACTTTCAATGCCATTTGGAGACAGGAACTTCTATCATATTTTGTCTCCTTCACAAATCTTAAGTATACTTCAAAAAAACAAAGGCAAAAGTCACAGATAATGAACTCACCAAGTTAAAATAAAACATTACCTATGAAGTACAGTATAATGTTTAATATTACAGTGTTTTCTTCTTTCAAAATGTACATTAATGTCACTTTATTCATCTTCAGGTCAAACAAAGCACCTTGCACTGTGAATATTATTAAGCCCATAACTAATTTAAGTTTGGAGATCTTAGGAAATGGAAGAATGGTTAACTACATTAGAAAGGCTAAAATAGCTACTCTAATTTACTTACTGAGAGAGCTTTCTCATACAAATTACTGAAAAAAAAACAAAAGAAATACAAGTGAGGTGTACTCAGTATTTACTGGTTGCTTTGATGGCAACTGGCATCCATAAAAGGTGACCTGATTATCATCATTTAAAATTAAGGTTAAGGCAAAGCTCATTTTCTGGTAATAATATACTAGGTATAGTGCAGTGATGAAGGTTGTACCAAATTATACTAATACAACCAAGGATAATTTATAACTGGTTTATGAAATTTTATTAGAATGGAACAAATGACTGGTACTTACATGCACAAACTGATCTTGCTGTAGGGTTGATGTTCCTGTTGACTGTAGGAATGTGCAGTCGTGACACCGTAATGCATAGACCAGTATTTGAAAAGTACTTATTTACTTTTCAATTAAGTGGCAGGCAAATAACAGCAATGTTTATTTTTTAACAAAGTGGATGAACTTGGTGAGTGCTTCCAAGCATTTTTGATGCATATTTTTTAAAAAACAAATCTCTGTGCTGTGGGAAGATTCTGAAGGATGGGAAGGTTTTCTTCAAACTGAACTATTGATACATGGAATAAACTACCAGTTAGTGTGGTAGTCAATAGACCTTCAAAAATTTGATTTAATGTCATGTTTGAGAAATTAGCTGAATAGGATTGACAAGCTTAATGGGGCAGAATGGCCTGTCCTTGTGAAAATGGTTTTTATTATACTACAAGCTATATAATCCATACATCTGTCATTCCAAAAGATGGAGCATTACAAATTTTTATAGTAATAAAAAGCATTGCATCTGCCACTTCAACAGATGGTGCATCACAAAAATTCTGTAGTTGTATATTTTATTAGTACAAATGCTGGTGATGTGCCATCTGTTAAAATGACAGAGACACAGCAACCAGTTCAACACACAAATACACAGACACACACCTGTTTATTAAGGTGAATGTTTGTGATGCACCATCTGTTGGAATGATAGTTTCAATGCATTTTATTAATACATGCATTACAAAATGCATTTCAATAGATGGTGCACTGCAAACGTTAAAGCTGAGGTCTATGTTGATTACTTAGATTTCATTCTGTCTTAGACAGGTAGCACAGCTAGTTCATAATAAATGTGTTTATACTCTTAAAAATATATTTAAAAAACTGAATTGTCAATAAACTTGCACTTTATTGGCAGGATGCAGTGTTGGTCTTGAGAATTAGTTTGAAAACTTTAATTTTGTTAGAGAATAAATATCTCTCTAGTACAGTGGGTACGGAAAGTATTCAGATCCCCTTCAATTTTTCACTCTTTGTTATATTGCAGCCATTTGCTAAAATCATTTAAATTAATTTTTTTCCTCATTAATGTACACACAGCACCCCATATTGACAGAAAAAAAAAAGAATTTTTGAAATTGTTGCAGATTTATTAAAAAAGAAAAACTGAAATATCACATGGTCCTAAGTATTCAGACCCTTTGCTCAGTATTTAGTAGAAGCACCCTTTTGAGCTAATACAGCCATGAGTCTTCTTGGGAAAGATGCAACAAGTTTTTCACACCTGGATTTGGGGATCCTCTGCCATTCCTCCTTGCAGATCCTCTCCAGTTCTGTCAGGTTGGATGGTAAACGTTGGTGGACAGCCATTTCTAGGTCTCTCCAGAGATGCTCAATTGGGTTTAAGTCAGGGCTCTGGCTGGGCCATTCAAGAACAGTCACAGAGTTGTTGTGAAGCCACTCCTTCGTTATTTTAGCTGTGTGCTTAGGGTCATTGTCTTGTTGGAAGGTAAACCTTCGGCCCAGTCTGAGGTCCTTAGCACTCTGGAGAAGGTTTTTGTCCAGGATATCCCTGTACTTGGCCGCATTCATCTTTCCCTCGAATGCAACCAGTCGCCCTGTCCCTGCAGCTGAAAAGCACCCCCACAGCATGATTCTGTCTCCGCCATGCTTCACTGTGTGGACTGTATTGGACAAGTGATGAGCAATGCCTGGTTGTCTCCACACATACCGCTTAGGATTAAGGCCAAAAAGTTCTATCTTGGTCTCATCAGACCAGAGAATCTTATTTCTCACCATCTCAGAGTCCTTCAGGTGTCTTTTAGCAAACTCCATGCGGGCTGTCATGTGTCTTGCACTGAGGAGAGGCTTCCGACAGGCCACTCTGCCATAAAGGTGGAGGGCTGCAGTGATGGTTGACTTTCTACAACTTTCTCACATCTCCTGACTGCATCTCTGGAGCTCAGCCAAAGTGATCTTTGGGTTCTTCTTTACCTTTCTCGCCAAGGCTCTTCTCCCCTGGTAGCTCAGCTTGGCCGGACGGCCAGCTCTAGGATGGGTTCTGGTCGTCCCAAATGTCTTCCATTTAAGGATTATGGAGGCCACTGTGCTCTTGGGAACCTTAAGTGCAGAAGAAGTTTTTTTGTAACCTTGGCCAGATCTGTGCCTTGCCACAATTCTGTCTCTGAGCTCTTCAGGCAGTTCCTTTGACCTCATGATTCTCATTTGCTCTGACATGCATTGTGAGCTGTAAGGTCTTATATAGACAAGTGTGTGGCTTTCCTAATCAAGTCCAATCAGTATAATCAAACACAGCTGGACTCAAATGAAGGTGATCTCAAGGATGATCAGAAGAAATGGAAAGCACCTGAGTTAAATATATGAGTGTCACAGCAAAGGGTCTGAATACTTAGGACCATGTGATATTTCAGTTTTTCTTTTTTAATAAATCTGCAACAATTTCAAAAATTCTTTTTTTTGTCTGTCAATATGGGGTGCTGTGTGTACATTAATGAGGAAAAAAATTAATTTAAATGACTTTAGCAAATGGCTGCAATATAACAAAGAGTGAAAAATTGAAGGGGGTCTGAATACTTTCCATACCCACTGTATATAAAAAAAAATCTTGGAATGAGACGAGACTCTCAGAGAGACACTTTCATGTCCCATGAGACAAGACTTTGCGCCAAGAGAATTAGCCACGCCCGGGGTCGGAAATAAAAGACATATAAAAGACAGTTGTTGAGAAAGTTGAACGTCATAAAGAATTCAAATACGTTGGCGCGATACACATGCAGAGCAGGTTAGAGATAATAGAAATGTGAAAATTCGAAAGTCTCAAAAAAATTATAGTAAAGATCACATTAGTGCAAACAAACGGAAATAATTACTCGGTGAAATAACAGAACAGCGAAAAGAGATTGAATACATTGTTCAGATTTAAACTTTAAGTCGGAGACTTGTAGATTGTCTAATTTGTGTTGCCATCAGGGAAAAGTAGTGTTTCTTCCCAATAAAGAAGTGTATCTACGAGAATTAAAAGATTTGTTGTTTGGTGAACGTGAAATCCAGATATGCTGTCATGCTTGGGTCAGAGAGTTGTACAGATACACAGGAGATTTTAGAGAGAGTAACGTTATTTAAACACTTCAATCATAAGTCTCTTTCAGGAGTGAATCGAACTCCATATGTAGTCAGAGGGGACAGTTCCATCTCTCAATTAAAAGAATAGAAAATCTTCCTCTTCATAGGGGTGCACCTCAGGAGCGGGACCCCCAACAGGAGCAGAGGATGTCAGGGGGAGAAGAGAGACAAGGCAGTGAGACAAAAGGACAGCTGTTGTACAGGCTTTTAAATATTTGAAGTGCCGCGCAAGATGCAGATCACGCAGCACAGCAGCAAGCCAGCAGCTGATCAAGCAAAGAGGAGGTAAAAAAAAAATTTGTTTCCCATTGTTTCACCATTTCAGAGGGGGTTTTGGAGGAGCAAGTCAGTCTCCTTAAGGTGCGTTCAGCCCCCCTCTTCAAAAAGTGAGTGGCAGAAAAAAAAAAAAAAAAAAAAAAAATTATACATTTAAACCATGACTGGACTGATTAGTTAATTTTCACTAACAAAGATATTTCAGATTTATTTGTATTGAATTCCATTGTGAATTACCTACTGAGGATTTATTTAAAAGCTAAATGTAGTGTCATAATTTGAATAACATACATTTACTCATCATAAACAACAACTAAACTCAAGAAGTTTTCAAATAAAGGCAACTGCATGGCTAGAAAGCATCTGGATCATTGAAAGAAACCTGGTACTTTAATAACTCTACTCTGTTCCAATATTTGCCCATTAAATTTCTGTAATATGATGAGACAACAATAAATTAAATCATGGAACAGATATTAGACCACTGTGTATCTGATGCACAGGCCCAAAGCATGACCTTTTTATACTTTTCAAGCTAAATATACAGATGCCTGGCTAAACCAGTTCCAACCCACTCTAATTTTATTTTCTTAATTCGCAGTCTTGCTACTACAGTAATTCATTTTGACATGTATACACTGGACACTATACTAAAAATACTAAGGAAATTAAATTCCAGTTTTTTCCACCTATTGTATCTTTTGGATATCTTGACCAAATACATAAAATACAAATACAGAAACAATTTGATTTTTACAAGTCATTTACTGAATTCAGGTTAAATTAATTTACTTTTTTGAGAATATAAAATTACAGTTGTCCACAGAAACAGACTATCATAAATAGGTTGAGAGCAGTACACACATAAATATTAAACAAATACATTTCTGATGCAATCAGAATGCTCCTAGTGGTTACATTCGTCTGTCAAAGTGAAAAAACTGCAAATAACCCCCTCAACTCCATGTAAATGCCTCAAGTGTTCCTTAAGCAATACATTTCAACATTACTATGGTGTAAACAAGGTAGAAATAAAGCTGGGCTGCAAAGCAAAGAATTTTAATTTTAATCAAACTTACTGTGAGCAAGTCTTACATTTGTAATCTCTCAAGACACTCAACTTATAGATATGTAATACACAATTTATTTTTTTCTTTTTTGCAAAACACAGAAAATTAAGCAATATATTAAACATATGAAAATTGCAAACAAATCAAAAATGTGCAATGCTTAAGTTACGTACATTATCACATAACTTTGAAGTCATTTCTTGATTCATATTTGCAGTGCAATTACTTTATATAATATTGTGTAAGCTTGTGTGTTGCACAATATTGTAAATTTACTTTGATAAAGCAGCATGTGACTAACTTATAAAAGGCACTAAACTGTATAAACCAGGACTAACTGATTAGGACATTGTGCACACAGACATCCAATTAGATTATGTGAAACCCACATAATGTGAAATGAAACTGTACAAATTTAACTAGTTTTATTAATTATTCTATACTCACGTTCATTTATCCATTTACTGAACCTGATTACTCTTGGAGGGCCAGAGCCTGCACCAGCACCACTGGACACAAAGTAGGAACCAGCCTTGGAAAACGATAATAAGTCGTATCAAGACACACAAGGCCAATGTAGAGTTCCCAGTTTACTTAAAATATGCCTGTTTGTGACATGGGAGGAAAACTCTATACTAACAGTGACCAGCTGAAGATCCGAATCCAGTTTAATGTGCCTCTGTACTCTCATATTGACATCTAGAATATAATTTTAATAAACAGTGATCATTTTCAATATATGTACTTACATTTTTTAGCTAATGCTTTTATTCAACTATATATACACAACACAAATTATTTCATTCAGAGTTACACAGTCAGTTAAATATTGGTAATGAATTGACAGTTTTCCAGCCTTCAAATCATCATCTTACTCCACTAGACCACACTAATCTTAACTCTATAAGCAAATATTAATAAATGATTGAGAAAAACAGAAGATTTACCATTTCAACATTTTTATTTTTTGAGTTGTTACAACAGATTATGTTTACTATTTAAACTTTAAAGTTTGAGCAAGGGTAAAACTTCATACTAAACAGAGCAGCAAACAGTTCTTTATAGAACTGTAATAAAAAAATTTCAGGTTTAATTTTTTTTTCTTGTAGAAAACTTCCTAAAACAAGAATCTGTAACATCGTCCAATCTAAGCAAATGACTAGCTAATTTGTACAATTTTTATTTTGTGAATCGAAATCTTATTTTTTTCTTTCCTTAGAAATGTGGTCCTTTTCCTCCTAAGAATCAAATTTGCTAGGAGGCTCAGTAATTCCCCAAGTGAAGTTCAAAAACTGTACCATGTCTGGGTGGATTTTTACAGGGGTTGCCACATCCCAAAGACATGCACTACTTTAACTGCCAAACTTTGGGTTAACCTGAAAAGAATAAATGCTGGTCTGTGTAATGGAGTTACCCATTCATACCGATTTCTGCTTCATGCCCATGTTGCTGGAAGCAAAACTGAAATGGAAACAGCAGATTCTGAAAATTGGTGCAGTAATGAGCGAATGGCTAGTATCTACCTTATAAATTATGAAGAAATTACTACAGTGCTAAATTTCTTGAATCACATCTAATGAATCTGTTCAGAAGAAAAGAAAGAAATCTTTAAAAAAAAAATGTGGACGGCTAAAAGAAATGTGCAAAACACGGAAAAATACGGGAGGTTCTAATAAAAGAGTGCCAAAATATACCTCAAAGTAGAGAAATTGAATATTAAAAACTGGGACAATTCTTTCTGAGTGGAATTAAATTAATGCAGAGTTAAATTATTTTAATAGTAGATGGATTTTACATAATTGATCTATTTCACTGTAGGTAGTAAATGATTTTGAGCGTTTTATTCAAAACTACTGTGTCTGTCTGTTTGTAAACACAGCCCATGATTTTCTATATTCTCTTTGTGAATATTTGTATATACTACACGCTATATATATAATGAATTTGTGAAGAGAGTTTCTAATTGGAGCAGCACAGAAATAGGCCGCCTAACATTACTTTTGTCTTTTACTGTATTTCACAGTCCCAGAGACTAGCTGTAATAAGTTGACGTCCCTTCCAGGGTTGATTTGCCTTGTTCATGACACTGCCAACCCTGTAACAGAATAAGGAGATTAGAAAATGGATGGATAGTTGGTTTATAAATGTTTGTTATAGTTACATTTATCTAGAACCACTACCCTCTCACATCTTAGTTGTTATTACTAAAACAGTTCAGGTCTTTCAAATAAAGAAATATCCTTATGGGATCACTGGGATCCCTTTCAATATGAAATAAGATAAATCAAATATGACTCAAAAAATGTTCTTCAGCAACACTGGGTGATAAGCTGCCCAAAGATAATTACTCAGTGATAGTTTTATACTGTACTTAGATGCTACCAAATTAGCAATTTGTTTAAAATTATTAAGGATGTAGTCAGTAGACGGTTTAAGATAGCATGGTAGGTCATGAGGTTGCTGGAAACGGGTGTTGTGGCGCTCCCAATATCTATGCAAAAGGACGAAAGTCCAAGTCTTTAGACTCCTGGTGCTTCCTGTCTTGCTATTTGGTTGCGAGACATGGACACTATCCAGTGACCCGAGTCACAGACTGGACTCCTACGGTACTGTGTCTATTCAGAAAATCCTTGGGTACCACTGGTTTGACTTTGTGTTGAATGAGGCACTACTGCCACGTGGTGCGATTCCCCAAGGGTAATCTGGCTCACAGGATCCTCACTGTTGATGACCAGAATGGCTGGACCAGGCCAAGGGGACACTCACTTCACGTACAGTGGGGCAAAAAAGTATTTAATCACCCACCAATTGTGCAAGTTCTCCCACTTAAAAAGACGAGAGAGGCCTGTAATTTTCCCAACTATGAGAGACAAAATGAGAAAAAAAAATCCAGAAAATCACATTGTCTGATTTTAAAGAATTTATTTGCAAATTATGGTGGAAAATAAGTATTTGGTCACCTACAAAGAAGCAAGATTTCTCGCTCTCACAGACCTGTAACTTCTTCTGTAAGAGGCTCCTCTGTCCTCCACTCGTTACCTGTATTAATGGCACCTGTTTGAACTCGTTATCAATATAAAAGACACCTGTCCACAACCTCAAACAGTCACACTCCAAACTCCACTATGGCCAAGACCAAAGAGCTGTCAAAGAACACCAGAAACAAAATTGTAGACCTGCACCAGGCTGGGAAGACTGAATCTGCAATAGGTAAGCAGCTTGGTGTGAAGAAATCAACTGTGGGAGCAATTATTAGAAAATGGAAGGCATACAAGACCACTGATAATCTCCCTCGATCTGGGGCTCCATGCAAGATCTCACCCCGTGGGGTCAAAATGATCACAAGAACGGTGAGCAAAAATCCCAGAACCACACGGGGGGACATAGTGAATGACCTGCAGAGAGCTGGGACCAAAGTAACAAAGGCTACCATCAGTAACACACTATGCCGCCAGGGACTCAAATCCTGCAGTACCAGACGTGTCGCCCTGCTTAAGCCAGTACATGTGCAGGCCCGTCTGAAGTTTGCTAGAGAGCATTTGGATGATCCAGAAGAGGATTGGGAGAATGTCATATGGTCAGATGAAACCAAAATAGAACTTTTTGGTAAAAACTCTACTCGTCGTGTTTGGAGGAGAAAGAATGCTGAGTTGCATCCAAAGATCACCATACCTGCTGTAAAGCATGGGGGTGGAAACATCATGCTTTGGGGCTGTTTTTCTGCAAAGGGACCAGGACGACTGATCCGTGTAAAGGAAAGAATGAATGGGGCCATGTATCGTCAGATTTTGAGTGAAAACCTCCTTCCATCAGCAAGGGCATTGAAGATGAAACGTGGCTGGGTCTTTCAGCATGACAATGATCCCAAACACACCGCCTGGGTAATGAAGGAGTGGCTTCGTAAGAAGAATTGCAAGGTTCTGGAGTGGCCTAGCCAGTCTCCAGATCTCAACCCCATAGAAAATCTTTGGAGGGAGTTGAAAGTCCGTGTTGCCCAGCGACAGCCCCAAAACATCACTGCTCTAGAGGAGATCTGCATGGAGGAATGGGCCAAAATACCAGGAACAGTGCGTGAAAACCTTGTGAAGACTTACAGTAAAGGTTTGACCTCTATCATTGCCAACAAAGGGTATATAACAAAGTATTGAGATGAACTTTTGTTATTGACCAAATACTTTTTTTTTCCCACCATAATTTGCAAATAAATTCTTCAAAAATCAGACAATGTGATTTTCTGGATTTTTTTTTTCTCATCTTGTCTCTCATAGTTGAGGTATACTTATGATGAAAATTACAGGCCTCTCTCATCTTTTTAAGTGGGAGAACTTGCACAAGTGGTGGCTGACTAAATACTTTTTTGCCCCACTGTAACACCTGGCTGTGGCAGCGATGGTAATTCCCAGAAAGTGGGACTGGATCGCTTGTCTATCTGGGAGGTTGCCAACCAAGTTGTTCTGTCATGTGGTGGGTGCGGCAACAAGATGTACCAGTGCATGCTCCTCAACCTAACCTGACCAGACCTGTAGTCTTGCTCCTAAATTAACAAGCCCAAGTTAAGCATGGCTTTGGTTAACCCTACTGACTAAAAAAATAAAAACAAAGTATAGGAGTAAAGCTAAGCTACTTAAAAACGGAACACTGAATGTTGACAAATTCTTTTCCAATGGGCCAAAGCTGGAAGGACTGATCAGATAACCTATTCAACAGACTGTGGTGTGAATCGGTTGTAAATTGCTGAAATGTATTATTTTCTGTATACACAATAAAGTTTAGGTAGGCTGCCCATGGATCTGAACAACAATCTCACTGTATATGTGCTATTTGAACATGGAGTAGAAGGATTTAATATGGCAATGATTTGTATAGTAAAAAACAGCCAAAAAACTGTAGTGGTACAGTAGGTCAATATCATTCTGAACAAATAATTACACGAACCGTATTTTTTGACTCCTTTTTAAAATATGATTAAAACCAGCATATTTTATGCTAACAAATTCATGTCAAACATTTAAGTCAAAATAAATTATGAAAGCCGAAATACATTTATTAATCCTCACTGACATGTACACAGGCCTAAGGAAAAAAAAATTAAATGTGATAAATTACAAAGCTGTCTAAAAGCCAGAAAGCATAATATAAAATAAAAATTAACAACAGTTTTCCTGCCTTTGGTACTTTCAGTGCTCAAAATATTAGTTAAAAAAAAAAAATTCCTATTTTAAATACAAAAAAGGCTTTCATACAAAACCTCCTCAAAACAGTGCAGCAGCTTAGTCTGGTTGTTCCCATTTGTTATTAATTACTGTACTTTTCAAAATCATTTCTTCTTCGTGTTAACCTACTCGTATACAAAATATTACCATATTTATGATCACCTTTATCAATAAAGCATGTTAAATACAATAATTTAAGGGAGTACATAGACTCAGTCATTAAAAAAATACAAACTTATAGTTTATATGCGTAAGGAATCATGAATGATTTAGTGTGCAATGAAAAACTTTTTTCAAATTTATGATGAAGCAGCCTTTGTCTTACATCTAAAAAGTACCCCATCACAAAAAGCAAAGCTACCGTGGTATATATTCAACTGTGCAACAAATTTCACATTGCACCAATGATTTTGAGGATTCTGCCCCTTATTGTTCAACAAACTCAAGAAATAAATGGAGAAAAATATTCTTTGCAGCTCCACCATTCTATAAATCTGAGGTTACTGGTGTTTTTACATAGAAGGTGAACATCAAACCACTGAAGGGTAAAAATGGGCTCAGTTCTGAACTTCTGCTGCTTTTTCCTTGGCTTTCTCTTTTTCTACCAGTTTCTCTTCCTTTTGAAGCATTGCCATGATCTCTGCAACTTGACCAGCTGAGATATCAATATCCTCCTTGTCAATTAATTCAACAACCTACACAAAAGCAAACACAAACAGGCTTACCATAAGTAAAATTAAAACAACAAACAACAAATAAAATTAAACAAAAAACAAGTGGAATTCAAATACGTTTTGTTTGCAGTCACTAATACAATGATATCCAGGCAAAATTAAAATCAATCTAACATACAAACAAACAGGACTTCAATGATGCAGTTTTTTTTTCTTTTCAAACTTCTTTAGAATAAAACTATATTTGCTATTTAAAAATCTTGCATTTCCTCAATGCTCTACTCACAATTATATGATCACATACTGTGGTATAGCAGGGTCTGTGATGATATGCATTTTTAAATATTATATTATATTATATTATATATATATATATATATATATATATATATATATATATATATATATAAAAAGTCAATGTGTGTATGAATGTATGTTGCAGCATCACATCTGAATGGCTGGAGCGATTTTCATGAAACTTGGTACATATGTTCCTCATTGGTTGACTAAAAATACTGTCGGATGAAATCAATCCTAACCATCCCCCTTCTGGGTAGGGTGGGGGTGATCTTGTGGTCTTGTATGCACGTTATCATCCAGTAGACACTCGGAACGACCACCAGAGGGCAAACTGGAGGTGACTGCCAGCATTCTTTAGGTTTGAGCACCACTGCGTCCCTGTTGCTTTTGAAATTAAATAGAGTTGGCCGGGTCCGAGCATCACCTGGATGATAACACACATACAAGACCACAAGACAAGCACATTAGTGAGTCTTCAATGTTTGTTAATTTATTTTTAAAGTTGTGTTTTTTTTAATTATATTTTTCTCAAACAATTTAAAAAAAAAAAAAAACATTTTATTTTCCTCCTGGGTAACACTGGGTATTTCAGCTAGTAAATAAATAAAACCAGTGTGGCTCAGGTTGCACGGGTGTGCATGCAGTGTCAGGTTGTTTAATGGGGTGATTGGGGGTAAGCTCGTTTGCACATGAGTGCGCATTTGGTTCTAATTGCCTAATTGATGTTCCGTGGGTCGTAATCGAGACAATGTGCATACGTAGGGATTGATAAAAAAATTTTAAAAAAAGATGAAAAGGAAGAGAATGATGAGATGGCAGCATCGGGATATTCAAGGCAGCATGATGAAGAGGAGGCAACGCGGCTGGTAGTCTCGCGGAAGAGCTAGCAATCAGTGCAACAGGGGTTGATTGTCTCCTGCTGAATGGTTATGGAGCAGCAGGGTATGATGGAAGTGTCCCTCCTACAGATTCAGGAAACACTGTTGAATGTATTAGAAGATAGAGAGCTGGGCTCCAAGTGATCAGGCAGACGCCGAAGGAGGCAGCCAGGACGAGAGCCAGAAATTGAAGCTGTAGCTGCTGGTGTCTCTGCCAAGTGAGCAAACTACAAGGGTGAGCCGGGGAGATAAAGTGAAAAGGGCACACTGGGTTTTACAGTGAGAGAGAGAGAGAGAGAGAGAGATGGAGAGACAAACAAAGAAAGAAAGAAACCAATGACTGCATTGGTTTTATTCTGGTTTTTTTATTGTTGGATTATTTATTAGATTTTTACTCATGGGAAAAAAGCACTTGATTTTATGAAAGGATTTATTTTGTATTTGGAGCAGTGTAATATTTGCACTTTGTTTGGATTTTCCTTAAATAAAAAAAGCACAGAAGAACTTTTCACCACACTTTTTTCTGTTTGTGTGCATACTTCACTAGCTTATCCATGGTTATGACTATTGGCGGTTTCGGGTTTAAGGACAGTATGGCAGCTGCTGCCAGCCCAGGCTGTCACACATACTCTCCCATGATATTAGTTTGATAAAAATAGCACCAAAGAAAATAGCAGTTCTCAGCTACTGACTACTTTTTTTTTTGATAACCGATAAGCTTAGGGTATAAAAGTCAATAAAACTTGTTTCACCAATACTATATATACAGAAATAGACGAGGATTGTGGCGTATCTTTCAGCACATAGACCTGGTGAAATGCAAGGAGAGCATCACATGTCCCCATGAAATGGACAGGCGGTAATTGGTGTGTGCAAAGACAAGCATCTGGCAAGTGAAGCCGAAGAAGAAAATCTCTGCTCAGGAATACATTATACTAAAAGGGCACACATCATCAAAAATTTGGAATATGTTCAGTTATTACAAATCAGACGTAACACAGATAAACCTAGTATCCAAGATATTCTACAGACAAGTACCTACAAACACTAGTAATACAACAATCCTATTCCACCACCTGAAATAATACCAATAATACCATCTAACTGAATATGAAGATTAATAAAAAGGAATGTTCAAATGATGTGGCTAGCAACCATACAAGCAATAGCTGTGGTACTGTACCTATGCAGTAGTCTATTGTGTCAATGTTTGCAGCTATGACCCCATGTAACACAAAATCAACAAGGCATCAGGACATCATAAATGCAGTCAGCCACTTCATTTCGGAAAACATGACGCCAGTGAGTGTTATCGAAAAAAGAAGGCTTCAGGTAACTTGAAAGTCTTTGACTCGAGGTATAAACTTCTTGGCCGAAAATATTTTCCTCACACTACAATGCCGCGGCTATATTTATAATGAGTATTGGGAAAAGTTGGGAGACTGTGTTGAAAGACTTAATATACTTTTCCACTGCCAGAGACTTATGGTTTGAGGCATAAATAACTTTTAATATACATTGGAATGCGTATTTTCTGGATGATCACACAGCATAAACCATTTCAATGGTGTTCAAGGGTGCCCAGTCATCTGGAGGGATTAGAGAGGACTGCCAGGTTTGCATAACGATGGACAGCACAGCTAACATTGTGAAGACTGTCACTGAAAATGGTCTTGGCCTGCAGTGCTTCGGATGGTGGCTGCACCTAGCAATCTGTAAATAAATAAGCATATTTTAAAACGTAAGTCAGTTGGTCTACATTAGTGTTGATCAGCAAAATTTGCCATGGCTTTTTTTGCAGCAAAATATGCTGTGTTCACCAGTGACCTTGTTTGATGAATATTTTCTTGGAGTCTCGCCATGTGCCTGGTTTAGGCAATCATTTTCCAAGCACTCCATGATGCTTTGTGAGGCCAGCGCAACATCAATGAGCTGTAGCAGCCATGCGCAGAACTTTCATCACTGCTGACGTGGCCGATATGAGCCCCAAAAGTCAAACTCAGTACAATAATCTATATTTTATTTACATTTTTAGTTTGTGGCCATTTGTCGTATTTTGTTTGTGGCATCCCTTCTATCTGTGTCTTTTGTTATCTGAGGCAAAGTGGTGCAGTGGTTAGCACTGTTGCCTTATAGTTCAGACCACTTATTTGGCAACCATAATCATTACAGCATAGCTGGAAGACTTTTCAATAACCCTCAGGGAAACTTAAAAGACAATTGCTCCATTATAATCCAATAAAAAAAATCATCCTTTCTTATTGACTTCAATGCATTTCGAGAAGTTCTCAAATATTTCTGTGATTTTGCCGAAGTGACAAAGAATCAAATTTTTGTGTGGCTTGCTTATCACTAGACAATGTCATCTGCAAATGGCCACTAATAATGGTAATTGTAATTTGTTTTGCATTATATATTGCCTTTATCCAAGGCAGCTTACAATTAGTTACCCTTCTCCTGTTGTTTCCAATTGGAGTCCAGGCAGTTTAAGTGACTTGTTCAGTGACATATAGTATCAGAAGACGGTTTGAACCCGCTTTCCTAGTGTTTGATCTCCTAAAACGAAAAAACATTACCAAAACACTGCAAAGACGCCACACTGCCTTATAAGCTGTACAGGTGCTGGTCATAAAATTAGAATATCATGACAAAGTTGATTTATTTCAGTAATTCCATTCAACATTAAAAGAAATAAACATTTGAAATACATCAGTCTGTGTGTAATGAATGAATCTAATATACAAGTTTCACTTTTTGAATGGAATTACTGAAATAAATCAACTTTGTCATGATATTCTAATTTTATGACCAGCACATTGTATACTGCTGTGTGGTTTACATTACTGTTCAATACTTACTACTATAACTACTGCTGCTACTAGAAACCCCAGCTTTTTCCAAGAGAAAGAAAAAGCGCTGCGTGTTTTGTTACACACACCTACTGCTGTCACTTCTGCTGTCTCTTTCTGCTATAGAGAAAACAAAATATATGCACATATTATTAATAAATTATTATTGTTATATTAATGCTGTAATAATGTATCATTTAACTTTTATAGTATAATTTGATATTCTGTATATTACTAATATGAGCAACGATGTTGCATGCAAAAGAGCACACACAAATTATATATATATATATATATATATATATATATATATAATATACAGTACTGTGCAAAAGTTTTAGGCAGGTGTGAAAAAATGCTATAAACAAAGTATGCTTTCAAAAATGGAAGTGTTAATCATTTATTTTCATCAATCAACAAAATGCAGTGAATGAACAAAAGAGAAATCTAAATCAAATCAATATTTGGTGTGACCACCCTTTGCCTTCAAAACAGCATCAATTCTTCTAGGTACACTTGCACACAGTTATTGAAGGAACTCGGCTGGTAGGTTGTTCCAAACATCTTGGAGAGCTAACCACAGATCTTCTGTGGATGTAGGCTTCCTCACATCCTTCTGTCTCTTCATGTAATCCCAGACACACTCGATGATGTTGACATCAGGGCTCTGTGGGGGCCATACCATCACTTCCAGGACTTCTTGTTCTTCTTTACGCTGAAGATAGTTCTTAATGACTTTGGCTGTATGTTTGGGGTCGTTGTCCTGCTGCAGAATAAATTTGGGGCCAATCATACGCCTCCCTGATGGTATTGCATGATGGATAAGTATCTGCCTGTATTTCTCAGCATTGAGAACACCATTAATCCTGACCAAATCTCCAACTCCATTTGCAGAAATGCAGCCCCAAACATTCAAGGAACCTCCACCATGCTTCACTGTTGCCTGCAGACACTCATTATTGTACCGCTCTCCAGCCCTTCGATGAACACACTGCCTTCTGATACAGCCAAATATTTCAAATTTTGACTCATCAGTCCAGAGCACCTGCTGCCATTTTTCTGCACCCCAGTTCCTATGTTTTCGTGCATACTTGAGTCGCTTGGCCTTGTTTCCACGTTGGAGGTATGGCTTTTTGGCTGCAACATCTTCCATGAAGACCACTTCTGGCCAGACTTCTCTGGACAGTAGACGGGTGTACCTGGGTCCCACTGGTTTCTGCCAGTTCTGAGCTGATGGCACTGCTAGACATTTTCCGATTTCGAAGGGTAATAAGCTTGATGTGTCTTTCATCTGCTGCACTACGTTTCCTTGGCCGACCACTGCGTCTACGATCCTCAATGTTGCCCATTTCTTTGTGCTTCTTCAAAAGAGCTTGAACAGCACATCTTGAAACCTCAGTCTGCTTTGAAATCTTTGTCTGGGAGAGACCTTGCTGATGCAATATAACTACATTGTGTCTTGTTGCTGTGCTCAATACTGTGTCTTGTTGCTGTGCTCAATCTTGCCATGACATGAAACTGTCCTCCACAACCTCACCTTGGTAGCAGAGTTTGGCTGTTCCTCACCCAGTTTTAAGCCTCCTACACAGCTGTTTCTGTTTCAGTTAATGACTATGTTTCAACCTACGTGTGACATTGATGATCATTAGCACCTGTTTGGTATTACTGGTTGATCATACACCAGACTATAATCCTACAAAATCCCTGACTTTGTGCAAGTGTACCTATAAGAATTGATGCTGGTTTGAAGGCAAAAGGTAGTAACACCAAATATTGATTTGATTTAGATTTTTCTTTTGTTCGCTCACTTTGCATTTTGTAAATTGATAACAATAAAAAATCATTATTTATTCTTTGTTTACAGCATTTTTTCACACCTGCCTAAAACAGTACATATATAAAAAATAATATATATATAAAAAATAATATATATATATATTATAAATATATATATACATATATATAATAATATAATATATTATATATATACTAGTCATTTAGCCCGTTACAATAACGGGCGCTAGAACAGTAGTGCATAAACATTAGTAGGAACAGTCTATATTAAATGGCAAGGGACTTTGACCTCATTCTTTTTGTTGGTCGTATTTTTCTTTCTTTCAGCCTTTCTTTTGTTGATGTTTACTTGCTGAGCTAACCGTTCTTCGTGGGCTGCCGCCGTGTATTGTGTGTCTAATTTTCTGTGACAGTAATACTGTCTTGTACGGCTCTATTCAATAAGGGCGCGCACAAAAAGGTGAGCTTCAAAAGTGCGACCTCAATTGAGCACGGCGAATAAAGGCGTTCGTAGATAATTTAGTTCAAATGGCTCTGGAATATGTGAAGAGCAACAAAGGTGCAGATCTTTATTTACGCGCGCCTTTATTCGCTGCGCCCAATTGAGTTCGCCCTTTTGAGGCTCGCCTTTTTGTGCGCACCCTTATTGAAGGATACCGTCTTGTACGTCCGCTGGCTTGTACGTCCGTAATATACCTTTAATTTTCTCTGCCGGTAATACAGGCGTGCGCGTCGGTAATATGCCTTTAATATCCTCCGACAGTAATACTGGCTTGTATGTGGCTGTAATATGCGTCACTGTATTGTGTACCTTTAATTTCCTCTCGCAGTAATACTGGTTTGTATTTCCGTAAAACGCCTCTCACTTTCTCTGACAGTAATATCGCGAGTCGCACCATGCCCCGCGCATGCACACTTCATCAGAAGACACCCACACACGGACACCTGGACGCACATAGGGATTATATATATATTTGCAGTTGGAGATCCACAAAGGGAGAAAAAACGAATCACGTATCATAAAATAGTTTTATTCCTGAGCTTTCAACCTCTATCAGTATGTCGCTTTAGTATGTGCATATATCAAAGATAGTGTGTCCTTTCTTCTGACGGCGTTGCGATGTTCCTGTACACGTGTTGAGATTTTTTTTGACGTTTGTCCTATGTATACAGCTGAGCAAGAATTGCATGGAATACTATAAACTGCGTTTCGTGTTTCGGCTGTCGATGTCTTGTTTTTAGCATTAAACAGGACCATGCGCACACATTCAACTGGGACAACGTAAAAGTAAAATTTAAGGCCAGTACAAAAAGCGCCAGAGAGTTGGCCGAGTCTTGGCTATCAGATGAAAACGCCATCAACAGACACTTGGACATAAACCCAGCATATGCCAACTTAAGAAGGACATATGCACTTTAATTAAATGATACACCCCCCCCCTTGATCATACTGACTTAGTCACCACCACCCACCGCCCCCACCAATACTGAATGTGATGCTATATATTGCCTTTGATTCTTGTAAGTCTAAGCATTATCCTCTGATGAAGACCCCTGATAGGGGTTGAAAGCTCAGGAATAAAACTATTTTATGATACGTGATTCATTTTTTTCTCCCTTTGTGGATCTCCAACTGCAAATATGCAAACCGTATCACTGACCTTCTCTTCCATATATATATATATATATATTCATTGCGTAATACAATTTTGTGCTGTTTGGCTTTGAATTTAATATGCAAATACTTTCTAAACTTACACTTTTCCTGTAAAACCAGTAAAAACAATTTTTTTTAATTACATTTTCGGCGATATCACATTGAGTTTTGATTCTGTGTTTGGACTTTCATTGTGACAACGCAACGTATAACTGCCTGTGACTGAATTTAATTTCTTTCTCTCTATTAAATAAAACGATTTTTTCAAATATTTGGCTCTGAGATTTGTTAATGGTCTTTGTAAAAGTTATTCTATTGGGAAACTGTTAAGATTTTAATACGAATGGCATATCAAGATCTCCTTTGTTGTGTAATGTTATCCACGGAAGATGTATTACTTTTCTTGGATACATTCTTATTTCTACAGTAATTCGTGCGGTGGAAGACCAGACGGTGTTAACGGTTGTATTTATTCTTTGGGATATTGTAAGTTGATGTTTTCATCTTCCGCACGATCACCACCAACTGTTTCAGCATAGTTTATTGATACACATTTAACCAATTTGCCATTTAACCGATTGACATTTTTGGCGTTACTTTGTTTCACTTCATCGTTTCTTGGTGCTAGGATTGCTTGTGTACTCATTTTTTCTGTTGATAACCCTTTGTGATGAAATTCTTCAATAAGACTTGGACATAATACATCTTTAATTGCGCATTGAGACCTTGGCCATGAGATTTTTTTTCAAGTCATGCCCTTCTCTCAACCATCTGTGCATGGTTGAAAATGGTTGAGAGGTGGGCATGACTTGAAAAAAAAAATCTCATGGCCAAGGTCTCAACTTGCGGACTTGAAAAAAATCTTCCAAAAAGTCTTGTCTCATCACAGGATTTTTTTATATAATAGAGAGATTTGCAAAATTTTCTAAAATCCTGCTTTCTCTTTGTCAATTCTGGATAGGGGTGGGTGGTATGACCAAAATTCTATATCACGGTACTTTTCTAAATTATCCCGGTTTCATGGTATTCGACTGTATTTTTTTCCCCATGCACGAGTGGATGTTAACCACATTTTCAACTGTAATTACTGGCTAAGAATAACCTATTCCACTGTAAAGAGCATTGTACATTGTACAAAAAAAACATTTTAATGTGCACACAAGTATTAATACAGGTTTGCATGGCCCCATAAAGTGAGTTTTCAAGGGGGTGGCACTAATGAAGAGAAGGAATCACATTGCATGACAGATGCAGTCAAAATATAGAACCTTTTTATTGAACAAATTTTGCAAAAACAAACTATAATTTTGACAGCATATTTTCAACCATCCAAAGAGGCATTTAGACTTAGTAAAGTATCCAGAGGTGCTTGTCAAAAGTTGTATTGCACTGAACATGTCTTAGAAAAGGAATAAATAGCAAATATTTTTTGTAAACCAACTACACTTTCTGTTAATGTTAACAATCTCTGTCCACTGACACGTTAAAGTGACTTTTTAAACAACTTTACCATCATTAAACTGCATAATATTTAAACTAATAAATAATAATAAAATAAATAATAGTATTATTACTGATAGTTGCACTATTACTTCAAGGCTTCAAGCCCAGGTGCATTACACAGTATTCACCAAATTAAAATAAAATAAAACAAGTGCAACTTGGTGATGACATCTTTACCAACTGAACCATCATTTAGGCAAACTGCATTAATATGGACCTTGCTTCAAGCTAAGCTATGTGCATAAATAATTAAACTGCAACTTGCATTTATAATGCTATTTGTGGTATAGCCCTACGGAATCGTATTAGAGCCACGGTGAAGAAAAAAAAAAATATGGACACAAGGAAGAAAAACATAAACTATAGGTTGAGAATAAAGTCAACATTTCCACTTTATTCTCGCCGTTTACATCGAGATTAAAGTCGACATTTCCACTTTATTCTCGCGATTTATGTCGAGATTAAAGTCGACATTTCCACTTTATTCACATAGTTTACTTCATAATTAAAGTAGAATGTTGTAAACTAAACTTCTTCCTAAAATCAGTGTTTAATTTACTAGATTTTGTCAAACCCCGTCATAAGTTAATGCAGCACATTAAATGCTTTGTGTTAAGTGTTCCCCAACCCAGTTGTTAATCACTATGCTTCTTAAACTGACTTCCTCCGCACTAAGAGGAGACAGCGATCACCGCACAGAATCCATTCACTTCATGATATTCCTGCTTTCTGAAAATTTAGAATGCCAAGATAAATACTTGATATCATTTTCATGATAAAATGCATTAAAGCAGGTATTAAACATGCACGGTAGTGAGACGGTAGTGCTGCTCCCTTGCAGTAAGGGGTTCCCAGGTGTATGTTCAGTGTAGAGAACTTTATGGCAGGTGTGACGAGGCTCCAAAAAACTGGATGTATGAATGGGCATCGTACAGGTTTAACTTAAATATTGTGTAAATGTTGGGTTTGTGATCTGGTGGTTGGAGACACGAACACAGAATTCAATGCATGTTCTTCTTCTTTTTTTTTTTTTTTTTTATATTTTATTTTTTATTTTATATTTTACTTTATTTCAATGCATGTTCTTCTGAGCGGGCTTTTATTGCACACGTGCTGTCTCCATCTGACGTACCAAAACCCCAGTTCCTATCCTTCCTTTTTCTTTCACCACATAACCAATCACCACACAATAAACATCTTTGTGAAATTAAAACTAGTTATAAACTTAGCCCACGGAGTGTTCAGAACTTTAAAAATATCTTCGTTCTTCATGTTTAATTATGCCATCCATTCAGAGTTGCGCCCATCCTTGAACGAGTCTCCAGCACATCGCAGGGTGAATACGAGCAAAACATACACTAGCAGGGTTAATATAGCATAACAAAACCCCACATCCTACATTACTATGAAAGGAAACTGAAGCACGTTGAGTAAACCCACCAGAAAATGCAAGGCAGGGTACACTCAAGACACCCTTGCTGCGAGGCAGCAGTGCAACCTCCACGCAGTCGTGCCCCCACATGATTAATGCAGGCTTTAATGCATTTCACCATGAAAATTATATCAAGTACAGTAATCCCTCCTCCATCGCGGGGGTTGCGTTCCAGAGCCACCCGCGAAATAAGAAAATCCGCGAAGTAGAAACCATATGTATATATGGTTATTTTTATATTGTCATGCTTGGGTCACAGATTTGCACAGAAACACAGGAGGTAGTAGAGAGACAGGAACGTTATTCAAACACTGCAAACAAACATTTGTCTCTTTTTCAAAAGTTTAAACTGTGCTCCATGACAAGACAGAGATGACAGTTCCGTCTCACAATTATCCATCCATTCATTTTCCAACCCGCTGAATCCGAACACAGGGTCACGGGGGTCTGCTGGAGCCAATCCCAGCCAACACAGGGCACAAGGCAGGAAACAATCCTGGGCAGGGTGCCAACCCACCGCAGGACACACACAAACACACCCACACACCAAGCACACACTAGGGCCAATTTAGAATCGCCAATCCACCTAACCTGCATGTCTTTGGAATGTGGGAGGAAACCGGAGCGCCCGGAGGAAACCCACGCAGACACGGGGAGAACATGCAAACTCCACGCAGGGAGGACCCGGGAATCGAACCCAGGTCCCCAGATCTCCCAACTGCGAGGCAGCAGCACTACCTACTGCGCCACCGTGCCGCCCACCGTCTCACAATTAAAAGAATGCAAACCTATTTTCCTCTTCAAAGGAGTGCATGTCAGGAGCAGATCATGTCACAGAGATAGAGAGAGACAAAAGCAAACAAATCAATAGGGCTGTTTGGCTTAAGTATGCGAAGCACCGCAGCACAAAGCTGTTGAAGGCGGCAGCTCACACCCCCTCCGTCAGGAGCAGACAAAGAGAGAGAGAGAGAGAGAGTTTGTTTTTCAAGCAAAAATCAATATGTGCCCTTCGAGCTTTTAAGTTTAAGTATGCGAAGCACCGTGCAGCATGTCCTTCAGAAAGCAGCTGCACACAGAAGGTAGCAACGTCCCTATCGTCTAGGTGTGCGAACAGCCCCCCTGCTCACACCCCCCTACGTCAGCGCAAGAGAGAGAGAGAGAGAAAGTAAGCTGGGTAGCTTCTCAGCCATCTGCCAATAGCGTCCCTTGTATGAAATCAACTGGGCAAACCAACTGAGGAAGCATGTACCAGAAATTAAAAGACCCATTGTCCGCAGAAACCCACAAAGCAGCGAAAAATCTGCGATATATATTTAAATATGCTTACATATAAAATCCGCGATGGAGTGAAGCCGCGAAAGGCGAAGCGCGATATAGCGAGGGATCACTGTATTTATCTTAGCATTCTAAATGTTCAGAAAGCAGGAATATCATGAAGTGAATGTATTCTCTGTGGCGATTGCTGCCGGTGCCTCCTCTTAGTGCAAGAGGAAGTCAGTTTAAGAAGCTCGGGGAACACTTAACACAAAGCATTTAATGTGCTATATAACTTATGATGGGGTTTGAGAAAATCTAGTAAATTAAATATTCATTTTACGCTGAAGTTTAGTTTACGATGTTCTACTTTAATGACAAATTACAAGAATAAAGTCAAGATGTCGACTTTAATCTTGACATAAACAGCGAGAATAATGTAGAAATGTCGAGAATAAAGTCAACATGTCGACTTTATTCTCGTCATAAGCGTCGAGATTAAAGTGGAAATGTCGAGAATAAAGTCAACATGTCGTCACACTATTACACAGTACCCAGGTACATTACACTATATTGAAAACAAATAAAACAAGTACAACTTGGCTTGCAGTATTATCCAGTAGTATAGAAACAGTATTTACACATTTGAACATAATGGTCCACATCCGACCTTTTAAAACCAAAGTATCTCCAGGCAATGGACGCGACTCTTTTTTTTCTGCAAAAGTTCTTCTGTGTGATCATGTTCAAGTTTATCTTCAGCTACAGCTTCAGTTTCGGAATGCTCTCTATCCATTTTCACCGCGCAATACCTACACTACCACTACCTATTTAGTGGTGTAGCAGTGAAAAACAGCCCCACTTGAACAGTTTCCCACTGGGCCACGTTACGAACGTCGTTTAGGCAATTTAAACTGGTGTTGCGGTATAAGAAAAATCCATATCATAAAAAATAAAAAAATAAAAAACGGTTTTCGGTATGAACCGGTATAACACCCAGCACTAATTCTGGACATTGATTTTTGCTTGATGTGGACAGCTATGTTACATTTCTGTACAATTAAACAGCAAGTGCATGCAGAGAGGAAGCAAAAAGTGCCAATCCAATACCCAAAGCAGGACTTACCTTGATAACATCATCAATGTCAATTTTGCCATCTTTGTTTTCATCCAAAGCTTCAGCAATAAGTTGCAGCTTGTGCTCAGGAATGTTCTGTATCTGACGCATAACGCTGATCAGCTCATTAATACTGATGACATTCTCCCTAAATGTGAAATAAATGCTGTATACAGGAAACGGTTAATATGTAGGACAGGAAGTACAATGGTGGTCAGCAGCTTGCCAAAGGGAAAACCCATTCTGTGTTAGGAAAATCTGAAAATAAATTGTATCTGGAAGGACTTGGAATGAATCAAGCCAGAAATATTATTTTTAATTAAGACATGCAGTTAAATTTATTAATTGCGTTTTATATTTTTGATAATAGAATTTAAAATGCAAGAAACATATGGACACAACTTAATAATGTATTACAATGTCCTACAAAGCAGGGAGGCTAGTCATCCACTGTCATCATAATAATCATGCAAAAATAACAATAGTACAGACTCCTCAAGCTGGCTAAATTTAAATTCAAGGTTCTGAAGGCCTGGAGCCTATCCCAGCAAATTTAAGTGTAACACAAAAATTAACACAGAGAGGGGTGAATTATATCATGGGGCCCATGCATCTATACAACCACATTAACTTGAGGCCAGTTTAGAATAGTCAATTAACTTTAACATATCTTTGGAATCAGGCAGAAAGAATGCCTTAAAAAAACAAAACAAAACAAAAAAAAAACACTAGAGAGGGAACTATGGAGAAAATTAAAACTAAGGTAAGTGGGACATCAAAGCCAGGATTCTGGAGCTGTGCAAACTAATTTACTGAGCTACCCTCCTTAATTAGTAATCAGAAATTTAAAAAGTGGACAGAATTTTTAGGTTAAATTTTATTTTAACTTTTATTTCAGTTTTTCTTGCATTTTTATTCTCTTGTAATTAAATATGTGTAGAAATGATTTTAGTGTAAATGTAGGAAAAAAATTCAGACTGCTGCTACCACCATTTTACTGTTGCTATTATACAAGATATTAAAGAGGCACAACATTTAATAATACTTCTATAATGCATACAGTAAGAATTGATGCAATGTTGGTACATAAAAAATCCGTACAGTGTTTAATTGAAATGGAGGTTTCAACATATAAAAAAAGCATTAAAACTCCTCCAGGGTTTAGTGAATACCTTTGTTTTCTCTGTGTTCTGAATACCGACTTACACTCACAACATTTAAATGCGACGATGTGGATCAATGTACTACTTAAATTAAAAAATAAAAATTAAATTGCTTTAGTTAAGTCCTGTTTGCACTTTGAAAGTACATGTTCTTTAAATACAGAGGCAGAATGCGCTTTACCTAGATACAAATATGTACACTGCCTCTGTGTTATACATGTAAACAGACTAAAAGAGCGTACCGAAACTTAATTTCTTGCTGAAAAATATAAATAGGTAAAAACTGTTGAAACCATTAGATAAGTTACACATTTAAAACCCTTTCTTCAATATGAAAATCTGGAGTATAATATTAAGAACTTAACTCTTGGGCTATATTTACCCCATTTGACTTTACAAAAGAAACATAGGTGATTTGGTTTGGTTCTTTCTTTTAAAGTCAAGGAAGAAAGATAAAAATAAATGTAACTAGCAATAGGTGTAAAAGCCACTGTAAAAAACCTCACTGTTCCAATGTGGTGCTGAGGTGTCACCCGCTGCATTTGGTTCCCAAACCAGGTGGCTCATTGTGTGGTGGTTGCACCAATGTGCATGCTTCCCAAATGATTACTGGTGCAATTAAAATACCCGTTTGTCACTGAGTGCCAGATGAGTTCAGCCTGTGCGATTTCTTCTCATCAAAAATATTGCTATGGCTGAAGCTAAGTGAGAAGAAATATACTGCAAGAGCCTTAGAGAACAGCTCTGACATGCTCTCATAAGCAATTGCACAAACAATGTTTCCCATTCAGATGTTGCTAACTCTGGTGTTTTTTCATTTGTAAATTTATTTTTACTAAAGTCTTGAATTTAAACCCTTAGCACTAGTATTACCAGAGCCTACTAAAAAACTCATAGATCTGTCCCACCTTAAATCGCTTCTTAAATCCGTTCGCACCTCTCCACCAGCGTCTTTTGTTTTCTAAATGTGCAGATAAAGACAAGCTGCAAGCAGCCGGCTTTTCCATCCCCCCACCGACTTAGAACGTGCACGAACTTCTCCCAGCTCATGCCTTGATTGATTATCTGGGAGTGAAGTGGAGTTTTAGATTGGAAATAATAGATAGTTATTTGGAACAAACGCATTTCATGTGTGTTCCGTTTCTACAGTAATCTGTGTAAACACATTTTTAAAACAGAAATGTTTTTCATATTCTAGTAGTAAATGACAAAATGTAGACATAAACTATATAATGTATGAAGCCTGAAGTCCAAATATCAAAGAAACACTTTCACAGAAGGTACATATATAACAGAACAAGTGCGCTTTCATTCAAAAATATAACTACAGAAAAAGAAGCCGCTTTAGCATGTGACATTGACACGCATTCATGGCGCAACAGTATCAGTTGCTGACTGGGAATCAAATGGTCACGAGTTTGATCCTGCATGACTCTGTTTTGAGAAGTGAACTGCTCTTATTCTTACTATTTTAGAATAAAAACAAACATTTGATTTCAGTCTGTAACAGCCGGTGTAATTTATGATACTTGTAAAGGTTAGCTTTGTTTTGTTTTTTTTTTTTTTAATTCACTTTTCATTTTCTCAGGTTGCGTTCAGGATCCTTCCCTAAACCCATATCTGACACTGCTGTTTTCACATAAACACGCGCTATAGCTCTGCAGTGTATCACGATACCTACTACCTACCGACCCCCCCTTCCCCCCCAGGGATCTGACACACAAACACTGGCGAATCTGCCTTCTTTGTATCTCACCGTTACTTGATTTTCATTTTATTCAGTTTTATTGAGTGTTCCTGCTCACGCTGAATTAGTATGCACCTTATGGCCTATGATGTCCAAAAAAAAAAAAACCAAAAAAAAAAAAAAAAACAGACATAGGTATATATATGCTATTTGGAATTATTCGTTTTATGACCTGTATAGTACATTTCAGAAAAGTTTCTGGCACAGATGCAACATTATTCATATTATTCATATTCATTCGCATAACATCTTGCGGTTTGTAATCACTGACCACGTGTTTTTTTTCCCCGATCTTGCCAGACCCCATATGTTGCAGTATGCTGTTTCTTTTGTACTCCAGGACATGCAGAGGAAAGTATAGTAAACAGTGTATTTTTTGAGCATGCCCATGTCGCCCAAACACAGGAACATATAATAATAATAATAATATGTTGATGTACAAGTATAACAAAACAAGTGCACTTTTATACAAGACTATAACTGAAGAAAAAAGAAAGCAAGTTACATTAGGCAGTTGATACGACAGCTTGCATGGTGCAATGCTAAGAACTGCTGATTTCCATTCCGTGAAGAAAACACTGTCGAAGTAATGCAATATTTGAAAACGAACAGCGTCAGATTGGGTGTGAATTTATACTGGCGCTGTTAGAGTCAGATCAGAAGCTGAATATGCTGAATAAGCTCCTGTTCTGACTCGTAAGTAAAAAGTATGAATTAATCAACAGAAATAACCGACATTTTAAACTTAACGATTTACAGTGCATACCAATTTATAAATTTTATGTCCGTTTGAGGTTAAAAAGAAAAAAAAAAAAAAAAAGAAAAAAACACTTTCTCCCCAGCGGAGAATTGAACTCGGGTCTCTGAGACACGGCAGCACTGCTGCGCTCCGATTCTGCAAATCTTAGCGTTACGCCACGAAAGGTGTTGTATCATTCATGAACCTTTTGTAAAAGTGTTTATTTGATCTTTGGACTTCAGGCTTCAAACATTCTATAGTTTATGCCTACATTTTGTAACATTTATTACTAAAGTATGAAAAAGTTTTGTTTACCAATGTGTTTACACAGATTACTGTAGAAACAGAACACACATGAAATGCGTGTGTTCCAAATAACGATCTATTATTTCCACTCAAACTCCAGCAGTTCAGTCACTCCCACATAATCAAACAAGGCATGAGCTGGGAAAACTTAGTGAACGTTCTGCGACGGTGGGGGATGGAATAGCCGGCTGCTTGCTGCTCGTCTTAATCGGCACATTTAGAAGACAAAAGACACTGGCGGAGAGGTGAGAACAGTTTTAAGGTGGGCCAGATCTACGAGTTTTTTCATAGACTCTGGTAATTCTAGTGTTAATACAATTTTGGTGACAATAAAAGAATTATATAATGAACTATAAAAAATTTTGTCACATCTAAATGAAACACAAATAACCATTTTATTTATTTGATGGATTGTGTTGCTATAAAATCACCTACCCAACTGGAGGTATTGCTCCACTGTCTAGCTGCCCATCCAGAACCTTCTGGTCAGTTTCTAGCTCTGAAATGATCTTGTCAATACGGCCAATCATTCGGTTTACTCTTTTAGAAAGTCTCTTGCTGGCTTTGGACTCTTGGACAACCTCTTCCTGTCCACTCTTTAATAGCTCTTTCTTTATCTCCTCTAGGTCCTGAACAGAAGGTTTAAAATATAGAATTAGAAAATTATAGAAGGTGTGCATTCTGGATTTTTCCACAGTTTCAGAATATTTTTTATTTATACTAATCTGCAAAGGTTTCTAGCAACTTATGACATCTGAGAGCATTGGTAGGTAAAGTCACATATGACAACCACTTTTAAAAAAAAAAAAAAATACTTGAAAGATAACAAAAAGTTCAGCATCCAGAATTTAGAATTAAAATGAAATTAAAAAAATTAAACACATTAATCTAAATCACTGTACGGGTAAATTCAATTATAGGCATGGGGCATAAAAATAACAGTTCATCAGAACAACAATCTATCCGTTTACTTTTTGCATCAGCATTTCAAAAGAAAAGCTCATCAATAAACGGATACAACTAAAACTTTTTTCCCCACGGTGACTTGAATCGGTCGAAATACAGCCCATTGAGAATCCACTAATTAGCGAAGTATAATATATGCTTTGCACATATTTTACCTCTGTGATTTGAAGAAAAGTGTTTTTGTGAAATATTTAATTCATAATTATGCAAAACATGTTTTCCTTATTTTGGCAATAAAATTTGTATTAAAAATGTTCACTAGATATAGACAAGAAAACAAAAACTTTTTTGCAAACCTTTTAACAACTGAAAAAAGAAAACTACCAAAATACTGCCGAAGCGGTAAACATTAATTAAAAGAAACAAAAACTGAATGGGACAGTAGTCTAGCAGTCAGCCAGCAAATAGATGAGGATGAAGTTTCCTTTTATTAAGATCCGGCAATACCTCATTGTACTCCTGTATATCATCTTTCAGATCCTCTAGCTCCTCCTTTTCCTTAGTCAGCAGTTTCTTCTGCTCCTTCAATTTTGTACAGGCATCACTAAGCATGTCGATCTCCTCTTTGGTAATCTCTTCTCCCTATAGAATATGAAGTTGAACCCAAATAAGGCATTGGCAATTGAAGAATGTCAAGTTAACAAGGTACTAAACACTGGAATAAAAAATGAAGTCCTATGGATATGTGTGTGTGCCACGGGGCACACAGCATGATTCACCAAAATTCTATGTGAAAATAATTAACCACACACTCTCAAAGGGCCAGACCTCAACTTAACATATTTCAGGGCATTTTAATGAACAATTAATCTTCATTTCTTAAAAACAATGGAGAAAAGAATAAACAAATAAAACAGTGCCTGCTGTGATTTACATTATTTTAAGCTACAGTATGCTTACTTCATGTGGATGTGTCTGGTGAACACAGTGCACTTCAAATAAATGAGACACTATTAAAGGAATGCTCTACACAAAAAGCATTTTGTGCTGTTTGCAGTGATGCTTGAGAAAAAATGTTTCAATATGCCCAAATAGAATGTGTACTTTCCACTTGATAATGTCATTACTTACTTTTCTTGAACATCTCTAGCGATACATCTCTGCAAGATCACATTCTGAAATACTGATATTATGTGAAGTGTCATGGCAGACAATGAATGGGCTGTAACTGAACAATAAGGGCTGAGGGAGGGCGGGTCTACAATTCAAAATCTTGCTTGTTTGAGAGTGCTGCACTTTCTACTGGAAGTGGTTTATTTAACAATAACTTAACTAACAACACAATTTACAAACAACACAGGGTAAGTTATGGATATAAAAAATTGTCCTTTTTGGGCAGTGTATTCCTTTAAGTAATAAAGGCCATTCAAAAGAATATTCAGACAAACCTGTGGAAAGGCACAGACTGAGGAATTTAAGAACTCAGGAATGTATAAATGGCTCTGAAAATGTTATTTAGAAATTAAATAAAAGAACTTTTAGCCACTTGAATAATGTATGCCACTATAAAGCCAGTGTTTAGATCTTTGTTGTATCACCAAACTTGATGCCCAACTAAGAAAATTCAACCAAGAAAATCAGTTAATTTAAAAGACCTGCACATTTTATGTCTAATGTACAGCACATTTGTGAGACAACAATATCCAGTGAACTTCACAAACCTGGCCTGCACATCAACGGTTCGACAACAAAGCCAGCACTAAAATCCTACATGGAGTCCAATCTAAAATATGCAAAGATTATATATATATATATATATACAGTAATCCCTCACCTATCGCGGGGGTTACGTTCCAGAGCACCCCGCGATAGGTGAAAATCCGCGAAGTAGCGACCTATATTTATTTTATTATTTATACATATTTTAAGGCTTCATAAACCCTTCCCACACTCTTATAAACCTTTCTCACTCTCTTGTTAACCTTTCCCACACTCTTATAAACACTTCCTATGCTCTTAAACACTTTCTACATTCTTAAACACCTCAGACCAACACTGCACGCAGCGATCAGACGTCAATGTGTCTGCACTCGCTTTGTGAAGGGGGGCAGCTGAACTCTCAGCAGAGCAGAAATGGACTTTGTGCTGCTTCTGCCAAAATGCCTGCTTGTCGCTCTGCGCGTTCGGAAGGAGGAGGAGGAGTGGGGGGGTGTGAGGGCTGAACGCACGTTCGCATTGTCAAGGGGGTGGGGAGCTGAATGAACGCTAAGGAGAAGTGGACTTTGTGCTGGCTCTGTGCTGCTTGTCGCTCTGCATGTCAATAATTTAAAAGCCTGTACAATCAGGCTTTTAGGTGTACATCACCTATTTTCCTGTCTCACTGTCTTGTCTTGCGTGAAGTTAAAATGATGATGATGATTCATTACATTTATATAGCGCTTTCCTCAGTACTCAAAGCGCTATCCACACAGGGAGGAACCGGGAACCGAACCCACAATCTTCCACAGTCTCCTTACTGCAAAGCAGCAGCACTACCACTGCGCCACCTGTTTTATAATAGTGAGATGTTACTCATATCCTTAGCCCGACATCCACATATCATATGTGTTAACAAAGTGTGTTTTATAAGTTTACATGTGTTTAAAGCATGTGGGATGGGTATTTTAAGGCTTAAACTAAAAAAATGTTTATTTAAAATGTCTTTCTATATCGCGGATTTTCTCCTGTTGCTGATGGGTCTGGAACATAACTTCCGCGATAGGCGGGCAATCACTTGTATTTAAAAACCCGCGAAGTCGTGAATCCGCGAAAAGTGAACCGCGAAGTAGCGAGGGAATACTGTATATATATATATATATATATATATATATTCGCTATATCGCGCTTCGCCTTTCGCGGCTTCACTCTATCGCGGATTTTATATGTAAGCATATTTAAATATATATCGCGGATTTTTTGCTGGTTCGCGGATTTCTGCGGACAATGGGTCTTTTAATTTCTGGTACATGCTTCCTCAGTTGGTTTGCCCAGTTGATTTCATACAAGGGACGCTATTGACAGATGGCTGAGAGGCTAGATTGCTTACTTTTCTCTCTCTCTTGCGCTGACTATCTGTGATCCTGACATATGGGGATTGAGCAGGGGGGCTGTTCGCACACCTAGACGATACGGACGCTCGTCTAAAAATGCTGAAAGATTATCTTCACGTTGCTATCTTTTGTCAGCTGCTTCCTGAAATGACATGCTGCACAGTGCTTCGCATACTTAAAAGCTCGAAGGGCACGTATTGATTTTTGACTGAAAAACAAACTCTATCTCTCTCTCTCTCTCTCCCTGCTCCTGATGGAGGGGGTGTGAGCTGCTGCCTTCAACAGCTTTGTCTTTGAAGTATGCGAAGCACCGCGGCACAAACAGCCCTATTGATTTGTTTGCTTTCCTCTCTGTTTCCTTTGAAGAGGAAGATATGTTTGCATTCTTTTAATTGTGAGACAGAACTGTCATCTCTGTCTTGTCATGGAGCACAGTTTAAACTTTTGAAAAAGAGACAAATGTTTGTTTGCAGTGTTTGAATAACGTTCCTGTCTCTCTACAACCTCCTGTGTTTCTGCGCAAATCTGTGACCCAAGCATGACAATATAAAAATAACCATATAAACATATGGTTTCTACTTCGCGGATTTTCTTATTTCGCGGGTGGCTCTGGAACGCAACCCCCTGCGATGGAGGAGGGATTACTGTATATATATATATATATATATATATATATATATATATATTAGGGGTGGGCGGTATGACCAAAATTCTGTATCACGGTATTTTTCTAAATTATCCCGGTTTCACGGTATTCGACGGTATTTTTTTCCCCATGCATGAGTGGATGTTAACTGCATTTTCCACTGCAATTACTGGCTAAGAATAACCTATTCCACTGTCAAGAGTATTGTACAAAAAAATCATTTTAATGTACACACAAGTATTAATACAGGTTTGCATTGCCCCAAAAAGTGATAGTTTTCAAGGGGGTGGCACTAATGGAGAAAGTATCACATTGCATGACAGATGCAGTCAAAATATAGAACCTTTTTATTGAACAAATTTTGCAAAAACAAACTATAATTTTGACAACATAGTTTCAACCTTACAAAGAGGCATTTAGACTTAGTAAAATATCCAGAAGTGCTTGTCAAAAGTTGTATTGCACTGAATATGTCTTAGAAAAGGAATAAATAGTAAATATTTTTTGTAAACCAACTACACTTTCTGTTAATGTTAACAATCTCTGTCCACTGACACGTTAAAGTGACTTTTTAAACAACTTTATCATCATTAAACTGCATAATATTTAAACTAATAAATAATAACAATAAAATAAATAATAGTATTACTACTGATAGTTGCACTATTACTTCAAGACTTCAAGCTCAGGTGCATTACACAGTATTCACCAAATTAAAATAAAATAAAACAAGTGCAACTTGGTGATGACATCTTTACCAACTGAACCATCATTTAGGCAAACTGCATTAATATGGACCTTGCTTCAAGCTAAGCTATATGCATAAATAATAAACCTGCAACTTGCATTTATAATGCTATTTGTGGTATAGCCCTACGGAATCGTATTAGGGCCACGGTGAAGAAAAAAACAATATGGACACAGGGAAGAAAAAAACAAACTATATGTCGAGAATAAAGTCAACATTTCCACTTTATTCTCGCCGTTTATGTTGAGAATAAAGTCAACATTGCCACTTTATTCTCGCCGTTTATGTCGAGATTAAAGTCGACATTTCCATTTCCACATCCTACATGACTTTGAAAGGAAACTGAAGCACGCTGAGTAAACCCACCAGAAAAACATGCAAATGCAAGGCAGGCACGCCGCCGTGCCCCCATATGATTAATGCATGCTTTAATGCATATATAACTTATGACAGGGTTTGAGAAAATCTAGTAAATTAAATATTCATTTTACGATGAAGTTTAGTTTACGATGTTCTACTTTAATGACAAATTACGAGAATAAAGTCAACATGTCAACTTTAATCTTGACATAAACGGCGAGAATAAAGTAGAAATGTCGAGAATAAAGTCAACATGTCGTCACACTATTACACAGTACCCAGGTACATTACACTGTATTGAAAACAAATAAAACAAGTACAACTTGGCTTGCAGTATTATCCAGTAGTATAGAAACAGTATTTACACATCTGACCTTTTAAAACTAAAGTATCTCCAGGCGATGGACGTGATTCCTTTTTTTCGGCAAAAGTTCTTCTGTTCATCATGTTCAACTTTATTGTCGGCTTCAGTTTCGGAATGTTCTCTGTCCATTTTCACCGCGCAATACCTACGCTACCGCTACCTATTTGGTGGTGTAGCAGTGAAAAAGAGCCCCCATGCAACAAATCTGTGTTTAGAGGTGTAGCAGTGAAAAAGGTCCCCACTTGAACAGTTTCCCGCTGCGCCACGTTCCGAACGTCGTTTAGGCAATTTAAACCGGTGTTGCGGTATAAGAAAAATCCATATCATAAAAAAACGGTTTTCGGTATGAACTGGTATACCGCCCAGCACTAATATATTATATATATATATATATATATATATATGGAAGAGAAGGTCTGTGATACGGTTTGCATATTTGCAGTTGGAGATCCACGAAGGGAGAAAAAAACGAATCACGTATCATAAAATAGTTTTATTCCAAATAGTGACGCCACCCTGACCACAAGTGTTTACCGCAAACAATGCTACGCAGACAAGATTCTACACTTCGCCAGCAACCACCCGGTATCTCATAAACGGAGCTGCGTGAAAACCCTATTTAAACGAGTCCACACTCATTGTAATACCAAGGAAACAAAAATTAATGAGAGACGCTACCTCTTCCAACTTTTCACCTCGAACGGATACTCAAAAACATTCATTAATCGGAGTCTACACAGCAGTCGCCAAAGGAATCAGCATACAATCGACTTAAATCAGAACCCCCACCCCACCTGGCATTCACTCCCGTATCACCATAATGTGTCAGAAGGCACTGCACGCACCCTGACCAAGTGGGGCATCAGAATAGCACATAAACCCACGAACAATCTGCGCATGGTCCTGTTTAATGCTAAAAACAAGAAATCGACAGCCGAAACACGAAACGCAGTTTATAGTATTCCATGCAATTCTTGCTCAGCAGTATACATAGGACAAACGTCAAAAAGAATCTCAACACGTGTAGAGGAACATCGTAACGCCGTCAGAAGAAAGGACGCACTATCTTTGATATATGCACATACTAAATCGACAGGACACACATTCAACTGGGACAACGTAAAAGTAAAATTTAAGGCCAGTACAAAAAGCGCCAGAGAGTTGGCCGAGTCTTGGCTATCAGATGAAAACACCATCAACAGACACTTGGACATAAATCCAGCATATGCCAACTTAAGAAGGACATGTACACAATAATTAAACTATACAACCCGCCCCCCCTTGATCATACTGACTTAGTCACCTCCACCCACCCCCCACTGAATGTGTTGCTATATATTGCCTTTGATTCTTGTAAGTCTAAGCATTATCCTCTGATGAAGACCCCTGATAGGGATTGAAAGCTCAGGAATAAAACTATTTTACGATACGTGATTCGTTTTTTTCTCCCTTCGTGGATCTCCAACTGCAAATATTATATTATATTATATATATATATATATATATATATATATATATATATATATATATATATATATATATATATACAGTAATCCCTCGCTATATCGCGCTTCGCCTTTCGCGGCTTCACTCCATCGCGGATTTTATATGTAAGCATATTTAAATATATATCGCGGATTTTTCGCTGCTTCGCGGGTTTCTGAGGACAATGGGTCTTTTAATTTCTGGTACATGCTTCCTCAGTTGGTTTGCCCAGTTGATTTCATACAAGGGATGCTATTGGCAGATGGCTGAGAAGCTACCCAACTTACTTTTCTTTCTCTCTCTCTTGCGCTGACTATCTGTGATCCTGACGTAGGGGGTGTGAGCAGGGGGGCTGTTCGCACACCTAGACGATACGGACGTTCGTCTGAAAATGCTGAAAGATTATCTTCACGTTGCTACCTTCTGTGTGCAGCTTTTAACTATGCTGCACGGTGCTTCGCATACTTAAAAGCTCAAAGGGCACGTATTGATTTTTTTATCTGTCTCTCTCACTCTCACTCTGCTCCTGACGGAGGGGGTGTGAGCTGCCGCCTTCAACAGCTTTGTGCCGCGGTGCTTCGCATACTTACAAGCCAAACAGCCCTATTGATTTTTTTGCTCCTTTGAAGAGGAAGATATGTTTGCATTCTTTTAATTGTGAGACTGAACTATCATCTCTGTCTTGTCATTGAGCACAGTTTAAACTTTTGAAAAAGAGACAAATGTTTGTTTGCAGTGTTTGAATAACGTTCCTGTCTCTCTACAACCTCATGTGTTTCTGCGCAAATCTGTGACCTAAGCATGACAATATAAAAATAACCATATAAACATATGGTTTCTACTTCGCGGATTTTCTTATTTCGCGGGTGGCTCTGGAACGCAACCCCCGCGATGGAGGAGGGATTACTGTATATATATATATATATATATATATATATATATACACACACACACACTAAGGGGCTTTGCCCCCTGCTCGCTTCGCTCGCCAACCCCGTTTTTGGTTTTCCGAATACACACTTTTAAGATTTTTTTTCTTTGAATTTTTGTTATTTCATTAGTTTCACTTTTATTTCAGAACTTCTGTAAAAACAATATTTGTAATCTTGCGAGTCCCAATATGCTGAA